>NC_089821.1:88545683-88849255 GCF_035046505.1 Tiliqua scincoides
TCTCCGACCCTCCGAAAGGCCTAAAAGTGTCCTTCAAAGGGTAAAGTTCTGAAGAAATAAAAAAGGGACTGTAGGGGGGGAGGGGGTCGCTGCATCACCCCTCACTTGGTGGTACTCTGGGGCATTTGCCCCCCATCCTCCCCAGGTACACCCATGATTCAGATTACTAGTGTCAATTGTTTTAATATCATCATAGCATCATGAAAATTGCATTAAGAAAAATGTGACATGCAGTGCAATCCTAAACATGTTTACTCAGAAGTTAGTCCCATTTCACTCAGTAGGACTTCCTGCTTAGTAACCATGCTCAGGATGATGCTGATAGTAGAAAAATTATCATAGCAATATCAGGGATACTGCAAAAATAAAATGATGATAGCAGATGTACTCACAGTGCGAGCCTAGGCATGTTTGCTCAGAAGTAAACCCCAGTGAGTGTAATGGAACTTACTCCCAAGTAAGTATGCATTTCACTGCAGTCTTATTTATTTTCAAGTTAGATTATTTTATTTTCAGAAGCACTCAGTGTTGCACTTTATTTTTTGTTTAATCATTTGTGGCTTTTAAATAATCATTACTATCTTCTATTAAAAATGGCTGGCAACCTTCAGTCTCAAAAGACTATGGTATAAGCCTACAGCACCTGGTATTCCCAGGTGGTCTCCCATCCAAGTACTAACCAGGCCTGACCCTGCTTAGCTTCCAAGATCAGACAAGATCAGGCATGTGCAGGGTAACAGTACCTTCTATTAGGAAAGGCAAGAATCTGTTTCATTGAAGTTGCTGAAATGGCTCTGGGTCTCAGTGAGAAGTTTGACTTTGGCTGACCTCATACCAGAAGGAAAAAGTGCAGGTGTATCTACCACATGTAATTTGTCATTACACAACATGATGGTCATCACATGTGGTTTTCTTGACACTTTATACAAAACAAATCACTGACTGTGATATGACCAGTGTGGCCAAGATATAAGAGCTCAAATCTGATTCTCCAAATATGAGTCCTAATCTGTTCACGACAGCAGGTGGAGATTGGCATTGGACAACACAAAGGAATAGACAGGAGGAGATGTAAAGATTTGTGCCTGGTGTCTGTACTGCAAGTTGGCATCTCTACTCATTCTCTGTCCCTGCTATGGCCCTGACAAACCCATCAGATTGAATGGAAGCTGTGTTGGTGGCTTTCAAGTGGTATTTCCTAAAGGCTAATGAAAGAGTCAGTGTAAACTCTCACATTGAAATTATACACCAGGATACAAGCTAATTACCACTTCATTGTTAAAAACCTGTCTTCGTGGTTAGTCTAAACTGCTATTTCTTGTAGTGTTTCATTTGAAAA
This sequence comes from Tiliqua scincoides, assembly GCF_035046505.1. Lineage (NCBI taxonomy): Eukaryota > Metazoa > Chordata > Lepidosauria > Squamata > Scincidae > Tiliqua > Tiliqua scincoides. Next base: position 88,547,023 of record NC_089821.1, read on the forward strand.
GGCAGACAACAGGCTGAAAGAAGTGCCGCAACTATATTTAACTCTGCGCCAACACAGTTACTCTTCTTCAGGTTGAAATGCAGAACAATGGCATAGATCCCATAAGTCTGGCTGTGCACTCTGATGAAACCATTTAATATAATGGCTTTGTTTCTCCCCTTTCTTTGGGAAACCATAAATGTTGTTGTTCGTATCTGAGAGAGCCTTTCAAAGGCAATGATCATTTCTTCTTTATAAGGAAAATTGCTTAAATTGATTGCATTGTGCAAACACTTTTATTGAACATGTTATCAGGAAGATTCCAACTTCTGAAAAGAGCACAAGCAGTGTGTGCTTTATTTCTAAAACGAAAAGGCCTCCTCTTCCTCCTCTCAATTGACTCCAGGGAGCAGCGGGGAAAAGGACCCAGGCAACAGCCATGCATTTGGGCTTCTTCAGCCAAGAAAAGAGGCGCATGAAGGGGGACATGATTGAGACATACAAAATTATGTATGGGAAGGATAAAGTGGATAGAGGGATGCTCTTTACACTCTCACATAACACCAGAACCAGGGGACATCCACTAAAATTGAGCATTAGGAGAGTTAGGACAGACAAAAGAAAATATTTCTTTACTCAGCGTGTGGTTGGTCTGTGGAACTCCTTGTCACAGGATGTGGTGATGGCATTGGGCCTAGATGCATTTAAAAGGGGATTGGACAAATTTCTGGAGGAAAAATCCATTACAGGTTAGAAGACATGATATGTATGTGCAGCCTCCTGACTTTAGAAATGAATTATGTCAGATGCAAGGGAGGGCACCAGGTCTCTTGTTATCTGGTGTGCTCCCTGGGGCATTTGGTGGGCCACTGTAAGATACAGGAAGCTGGACTAGATGGGCCTATGGCCTGATCCAGCAGGGTTGTTCATATGTTCTTAAGCTAGCAGAGGTGCCTTCAGGGGCTGGCTTGAGTAGACGAAAAACAGCTGAGCTCTTTTCCCTTCAACCAAGAGTACACCAGCTGGACAGATCTCCCCTGAGAGTGAGGGGTTTGCATTTTGGTTTGTCTTCTACTGGGCACAGTTACTAGCTGCATGAGGAATGATGCACTTATGTTTGCACACAGGTGCTTTGGAGCTAAACAGAGGTTGTTCTAATTTGCTCTTTTTTATGAACCTCTACTGTTGATCTCCTTAGTGATTCCAGGTCATGACACTAAGGTGATAGAGAAAACCACAGTTGGTAGAGTTCCATGTAACAAGGGTTATAACAGCCCCATCATTGTGTAGGCTAGTTTTAGCAAAGCTATGCTGCCTGGCCCACAGTCTCAAACCCACCATACACCCCTTGCCAATCTACCCCCCAGTACACAAATGCACCCACCCCAATTCCTAGGCCCAATGTGGCTCAAGTTTTACTCTCCTTTGACTCCAAATTTCATTAGCTTCATAGCTCTAGTATCTGTTGTTTGTTCAGGCCACAACCTACTTCATCCCACTTCCTTTTGTGACTCTGTCCCCTGACCTGTCTCTCCCTGCTGCCAACCTCAGAAAACAAGCCTTGAATTTAAGCACTTAAAATTCTTAACATAAGAGGTGTTTTCAGAGCTCCTTCTTCATTCAGTCCTCTTGCCTGAGTTCCTGGTCAACTTTGTCCTTCTACTCAAGACTTCTCCTTTGCCAACTTCACTCAAGATTCTGTTTTTCAGTCCATTGCCTAATCTTAGCCAATAGCCTCCTTGCCACGAGGCCACCTGGATTTCCAAATTTTGTTTTGTTTTGAATGTGCTTTTGAAGTAACATAGCAAAAAACAACAACGTAACTATCTTTTATGTGATTGCCATAGAAGGAACAACTAAAAACATTTCAAGCTTACTCAAATTATTCAAATCTATAATGTACATAACTGAATCACTGAATAACTGAGCAATGTATTCAGGCATGTACATCTGAAGTTGCCCATTGCCTACTCTAACTTAAGGTTCAAATAAATGGCTAGTTAGGATCAATCTTTCAAAAATCCAACTCCATTAATTTTCGTTCCACTCCTGGAACTACATTTTGACTGTGCCGTACCTGAGTGGAATATTGCAGCTTAGTTTTCTTTTAGCATCCCGGTGTAAAAGAGTTTGCCACATTCTCCCCCCCTCCCCCTGATATATTTTTCTAAACAAAAATAGGCTCGCAGCTTCCTAGTAGACCCAGTATGGAAGAAGTCTCACATACTGTCAGTGAAGTAACAGCTAAGAGGAATGGTGAAACTGGCTGCAGATGAAAGAGACTATAAAAGGAAATACAAAATACCGACAGTGTCCATTACAAATTCATTCACACAAGTCTGTTTTATTTACAGAGATGGTACGGCATCCCAAGAGTCAATCTTTCTCAACCAACTCTTGCCTAGTAAATATCAATGGGTTATGCAGAGGAAAGCTGGGAAGGCCCTGAGACTGTGGTTGTTTATGCAGACTGCAGCCACGAGCCGAACAAAATCACTAGTCTGATATTTATTTTAGAAACGTATGTGAGAAAACACTGAGAAAAATGATAGGCTACTAAAGCCCAAGATTTGAATTTACCTTTGATAATACATTGCTATGATCTGAGATTCTGTGCTTTTTCAGGGGTGACTTTTCTCGTATGCCCTGATGTGTAGCCCACACTCATAGAATTCCATGGAAGAGTCTTTGAAGACCATCTAGTCTGGCAACTGCTATAGCATCACAGATGTATTGCAGCACCTCAGACTGGTTTGGACAGTAGTTATTTATTTTTGAAATGTATATTCCTCTTTTCTCTCAGTAGGGCGTTCAAAGTGACTAACAGCCCTATCCTAATGACCACCACCACCCCCGCCAATGCAACTATGCCATCGAAGCACACACTAAATTCTGTAGAGAATAGTCCTGGAGGTCTCCTCTGTGCAAAAGAACCTTTGTTTCCTTTCCTGGGGTTACATCTCTGTTGCCTAAATGGGTCTACTTGGACCTGTACAAGCTCTTTTGCCGGTTCAAGTCCAAATTGACCCAGGAAGGTGAACTGAAGCCGGGAATGGGGGTATAGATATCTGCTGTGCCTCTACCACTGATATCGCCCCCTTCCTGGCCTTCATCTGTCCTCCTCCATGCCCTAATCTCTGCCCTTTTCTGTCCACCTCCTGCCCACCCCCGCACTGACCAGCACCAGGGCTTCTTAGCGGGCCACTGGTGTGCAGCCACAGCTGCTCGCCACGTGTGACAATTGCCCAGCCACACTGAATAGCATGTCACCTTCTGTGAAAGCCATAAAGCACACCGTGCCACGAGAACACGAGTTCTGGCTTCTAGAGAACATCTAGTTCAGGGACTGATGGCCCTTAGAGGACTCATTAAAACACAATTAAAATGAATCCAATAAGCAGCAAAATAATGCAACAAACAATATTAAAATAATCAGGTGAGGATAGCCCCCTGTAATTGCAGTAATCTAATAGTGAGGTGACTAAGGCTTCGGTCAATGTTGTCAAGTCTATCTGAGACAAGAATGAGTGCACCTGGTGCACCAACCAAAGCTGAGCAAATTTCCTGCTGGTGACAGTGGCCCTCTGGACATCTGGAGCAAAGATATGTCCAAGAAAACATATGAACCTGTTCCTTCAAGAGAAGTACAACCCTATAGTCTCTGGGCACAGGAAGGTGAATTGAAGCAGGGAAGAGGGGCAGATAATCAGCTGTGGCTCTGCATCCAATACTGCACCCTTTCTGGTCTTCATCTGTCCCTCTCCCTATAAACACCCTATAAACACCACTGCAGAGTTAGTAGGTTTCTTGACCAGGAGAACTTCTGCCTCATTCTGATTTTACCTCAGTTTGTTTGCTTAACTGACTGCAGACACTGGTTCAGAACTTTCACATCTTCCCCATCTGGGGATGGCACAGATATACAATGCTAGTGTCATCTGTATTCTAATGACGCTAGTGTCATTCTGATGAATGCTAGTGTCATTCTGATGACACTCAACACCAAACTCCAGATGACCTTCTCCAATGATTTCATGCAGATGCTGTAGAGATCTATGTTGGCAACCTTCAGTCTCGAAAGACTATGGTATCGTGCTCTGAATGGTGGTTCTGGCACAGCGTCTCGTGTGGCTGAAAAGGCCGATTCGGGAGTGACAATCCCTTCCACACCGGGAGCAAGTGCAGTCTGTCCCTGGTCTGTCTCCCTGGCTATGGGCCTTCCTTCTTTGCCTCTTTGCTTCAGTCAGTTGGCAAAGTGTCTCTTCAAACTGGGAAAGGTGCTCCTTTACAAATGGGTGCTCCTTTTTTTAACAGGGGGAGAGTAACTGGCCCACCTCACCCCAGCACTATCTGTTCTAGTGGTTGTCTGCTGGTATTCATTTGCATCTTTTAGATTGTGAGCCCTTTTGGGACAGGGAGCCATTTAGTTATTGGATTTTTCTCTGTAAACCACTTTGTGAACTTTTAGTTGAAAAGCGGTATATAAATACTGTTAATAATAATAATAATAATAATAATAATAATAATAATAATAATAATAATAATAATAATAATAATAATAATAAAGGTCATACTGCACAGCCTGCCTCCAAGCAGAACGCTCAGAGGCCAAGCTTTCCCATCTGTTGAGTTTCATTCCTAAGGCTTTCAGATCCCTCTTGCAGATATACTTGTAGTGCAGCTGTAGTCTACCCATAGGGCGCTTTCCCTGCACAAGTTCTCCATAGAGGAGATCTTTGGAATCCAACCATCGCCCATTCTCACAACATGACCAAGCCAACGCAGGCGTTTGTTTCAGCAGTGCATACATGCTGAGGATTCCAGCTCATTCCAGGACTGTGATGTTTGGAACTTTGTCCTGTCAGGTGATACCAAGGATGCGTCAGAGGCAGCGCATGTGGAAAGTGTTCAGCTTCTTCTCCTGTTGTGAGCGAAGAGTCCATGACTCGCTGCAGTACAGAAGTGTAGTCAAGACACAAGCTCTGTAGACCTGGATCATGGTATGTTCCATCAGCTTCTTGTTGGACCAAACTCTCTTACGGTTCCATGTAGATATAGATGATGTAGGTATATCCAACTGACCCTGTCCACCATGTGATGAAAGGCGTGAACATGCACATTCCACTTCTCTTCCTAATACACTGTTCTTGTATAATTTTGCAATGCAAATATAACTTTAATGGTCACTCCACACAAAGATGTGACTTTGGAAAGGCAAGCCAGAAGGGAGGGAGGGACATTCCTCATCACATGGTGGTTGGGGCCTATATATCATCCCACACCAACCCTTTGAGATATAAAAGAACATATGGTCTCTCTTTCAGTGTATGGGGCTACCCTCTGGAACTTCCTGCTAAGGGAGCTTTCATTGGTCCTTTCCTTTTCTGCCCTTTGATAGCAGTTAATAACATTTCTATCTTCTGAACCATCCACAAATTGCCATTGCTGTTAATCTGAGGCAAAACAATAAATTAATCTGCATGATTGGAACTCTGGAACATTCCATTCTCATGATGAAACTCTCCCAAAGTTCAGTGTTTGCCCCTGCAAGCAAACTCCAAATGTAAGGAGAGAGGGGACAGGGCTAGCCAGCACATTGTCAGTAGTATGCGGGGCTGCTGTGCTTGTTCCTGAGGAGACTATAATGTATTCCCTTGCCATTGAACAGGTGACACCTCAACAAGGCTTTAAATTTCATTGAATTCATCTATATTTTTACCTCTATGATTCTGGGAAACAGATACCACCCTCAAACCACTTACAGCTAAACTATATGTTATGGTTGCCACATGACATGTAGTTAAAATCTAACTTTTGTTCGTGATGGGAGGATAAGGCAAGGGGTTCCTAAAGTCTTCCTCAGGAGAGGGAACCACTTCAGTGTTTGTGGGGGTGGGGAGGTTGCAGCAACGTAATCCACAGGATTGCGCTGCTGTTGGGGCTGATCAGGTTTTTTTTTTACTTACCTTTCACAGTACCAGCCTCTGGGGGGTGTGGGGAGCCCCACAGAGCCCTCCACAGGGCTCCCCAATCCTCTGTATCTGTAAAAAAAAAAAAAAGCAATCCGAAACCACTTCTAGTTTCATGATCATGAAACCGGGAGTGGTTTCTGAGCGCTTTCCTCCCTGCACTCCCCAGAAGCCAGTGCTGTGAAAGGTAAGTTTAAATAAATCCAAATCAGTCCTGGCAGCAAGCAGCACAATCCTGGGATCATATTGTTGCCATCCCCCCACCTCCACCCCTTAAGGGGCAAGAGCAGGGTGCTTCCCTGGTTGGTGGGTCATGACCCACCAGTTTGGGAACCACTGGGTTAGACAGTATTTAATCCTTTAAATCTGCACCTTTTTCCACCAAAAACCACACCCTTGGCAATTGCAAATTAATTCTTAAACTGCCATTTGCTACAACAGTGGACATAAAATGTAGTTTGGGTTTTAATCTGCAGAAACCATCCCCCCCCCCCCACACACACACACACTTTAATCAGTGGCAATTCTCAAAAGTAGAAATTTGAATATTACACTATTTAACAATTTCAACACAATGTGACAGAATAACTATTAAAAAACAAACAAACCAGAGTTCATTCAAAAGCACTATAATCTGGATTTCAGGTTTAGAAAAACCAGCCAATTCCATTGCATAATAAAGTTCTCATAGAACGAACAGAAAGTAGCATTTTATTTGCATAAAACATTAAAGCATTATTTGCCTGGAAGGAAGGTCACTGATCATCCTGGGTCTTCGACAGAGTAATGAACATGCAGTTACCAAAACCCTGGACAGCTGTGCTCTCTGTTGAGTGGCAGAGAAAACAATGACCTATTCATATGCTGGCCCGTTAGCTGGACTTTAATATCTGTTCCTTATGTGTGGATTAGAAGAGGCTGAGCTGAGGATATGAAACGTCCATTATTGTTAGACTCCCAAGAGAGTTCTACAAAAAGAAAGAAGGAAAAACGGAAACAGGACATACTGTAGTTTGCAACCAGATGCAGCAGAATATAGATTGTAAATATTGTTTTATAGATGCTCAGTTCCTGGGGGGGGGGGCAAGGTGGAGGGAGGACAGACAGACAGTGAAGTACTGAGAAGGCAAATTAAGGAAACTGGCCTAAGGTAGTTTACACACACACCCCTGCATGAAGAAAAGCTACTCAGGAGGTGAGCATAGTTTGAATTCTATATATTATAATCATCATTATGTAATTCAAGAAATACTCTACTTTCTTGGTTATCCAGACTTACTTGGCCCATAAACAAAGAGAGCAAGTATAGTGATGCCAAATGCAGATGTAATGATCCTGGTTCAACGCATGCTGGTTAGTTGAATTGGGAACAAACATCGAGCACGTATGGTCTCCTACTCCACCCTCTTTCTTTCTCCCCTGACAAAACTGAAAGCATTTCTAGCACCAGAGTTTTTCTTGAACTTTGATCTGGGAAACTATGGTTTCAGCACTCTATACCAGGGGTGTCAATCATAAGGGCCATGGGCCGGATGCGGCTCCTGAAAGCCCTTTATCCAGCTCCGTGATAATTGGGCTTTGCAGTGCTGCCTTTTTAGCAGTGCAACTTCTGAGAGGGAGAGCTGGGAGGAGGCCTTCCAAGAACACTATAGGGTAAGGGATAGACCAAGAGGGAGGTGAGAAAGAGGGATGCTGCTGAGGTACTGGGACAGCCTAATTTTCACACAGGCTGCCCTTTGAGCACCCACCACTTCTGCGGAGGTATCACTTCACAGAGCACCTCCCAACTTCTGAGCTGTGATGCTGCGACTGCTGAAAGGGCGGCCCATGTAATAATTGGCTGTCCCATATCGCGAAAGTATGATCAAGATTTGCACATTTTCTCTTCTATTTGCAGCTAATGAGTTTCTGCGTAAAGACAAAGTGCTTATTTCTATGCCATCATCTGCTTAATGACATCTCTTCCTGCTTAATGACATCCGGCCCTCAGCAGGTGACATGAATGCTGTTCGGCCCACAATATGAAACAAGTGACACCCCTGCTCTATACAAAGCAGAATCAGAATGTAGTTTAATACCATGATCTGTGAATAGAGTTTCCACAGTTTCTTAGTTCAGGTGTCAGATGAAATTCTAGTTTAACAATCAGGATACTTTCTGTTTATGCAGGTGTACAAGAAGAGGAAGAAGGGAGGACAATGATGTGGACTCAAACTCTTGTTTCTGCTCTAACAAGATGATTCGTTATGGCTGCATTTGGCTTCAGAGATAATATAAATATTATCTCATGAAGAAGCTGATTTCTGAATCATTCCTAAGCCTCTAGGGAACAACCATTTTCATCCATCTCAAATCTCATACACAAGAAAAACAGAAAATGGGGAAACGGTTTCTTAAAAGTCACAGAAATGTGCAGCTGCAAAATTGCAAGGTATATTTGCAGCCCAACCCTATGGGCCCTTCGTATGCATTCCATCAGCACTGCCTGCTGAAAAGCAGCTGTAAGGCATGCTGCGGCAGCATGCACTGCCAGAGTGCCAGCAGGAAAGCTAGAGCCTTCCTGCATCCAGTGGAGGACTGCTGGCCACCAATCAGAGCAAGTAAACCTGTGCCGGAGGTTGGAGGAAGCAAGGAGGGGGTTGAATGGGACACAGGGTGGGTGGAACAGGGTAGTGACTGGGTGGGAAGGAGAGTGGATCCAGTGCATGCTGAACCCCAGCCCCCCTTTCTGGTTCCAATCCATCTGCATGATTGCTGATGTAGGTCTGGGTTGACCCATAGTGAGTGCCTGGTCTTACCCTGAGGCAAGGGAACTAATGTTCCCTCCCTTACCCTGAGGAGGCCTCTAGTAACCAAAACTCCCCTTGCAGGATGCAGCAGTAGCTGCCCTGGTGCTGCTGCATCATTGTGCTGGAGTTAGGTGGGACCAAATGCAGACAGAAGAGACAGCCAAACAGCACTAATTTCAGCAATACATTGTACTGGCTTCTGGATTATAAATATTTGCATAAATTTATCAGCTATGCAAATTTATCAGGATGTATACATAATGATAATGAAATAGGAAGGGATGGGCAAATGAAAAGACTTGAGTCCTGAGTCATCAATATACATGTCAGGTGCAGGCAAAATAAACCAGAGCTTCTGGCAGAGGTGTGTGTGTCGGAGTTCTCTTTAAACACTCCCCTGCTGCCCCATTCCATCTGTAAACAGGGCAGGAGAGGGTGGGAGGGACTGCATGGGAGTGGGGCAGAAGCGGCAAGAGGGAGGAGGCTCATGTGCAGCACCTGCGAGGCTTACCAGAATGACCCAATCCTTTGCAGCTCTACTCAGAAGTAGTCCCACTGTAGCTGGTCATTCAGTGGGGCTTCCTCCCCTCCCCCCAAGTGACAACAGAGCTCACAGCAGCCATATGATTGGAAAGCATGATTGCTACAAACATCTCTCCTCCCCTTCCCTGCCTCCTTTTTCCCTCGGTTTCTCCAACCAATCCTAAGGCAAGACCCCCTTGGGTTCCTCCTCCTGCCCTCCCTCATCCAAAGAAACAAACCAGACTGCCCATCTTTCATCCATTGATCATCGGTTCCTTCCTATCAGAGAAGATAGGCTGAACCTGGCTGAACCTCTCTGTTGCTCGCCCAGTTTGAATGATAACCACATGAGGTTTTTCATGTTGTGGAAACAGTAAACAAGCAAATCTAAACACAGACAGAGTCCAGTCTGTGTGCGTGGGAACGAGTGCCAAGTCAAGGGGCCCTTGACTCGAGTGTTTTGCACTTTCACGCATGCAACTCAAGTGTAAACACTCAAAAAACACTTGAAATAAGAGAAAAAAACTGTTTTTTTGTGACTTGAGTTCCCATCCCTGGAAATAGGACTATAAATGCCATTTTTTCTGAATCTGATCTATGGGTATATCCTGTACTAAATATTAATTTTCCAGTACCACTGGCCTCCACCTAGTCAGTAGGATCATATTTACTTCTTCCATCCCTTTATTGAGTTCAAACAGCAAGAACACTTGACTACAGAAATACTATTGCTTTGACAGAAGAGAATGAAAAAGTTGTGTACGTTTTCCACGTAAAGTTTAAATTAATGAAGGTGACTTTAAAGATTTCTAAGGAATCAATGAGAAGAAAATTATAATTGTAGTCATTGATTGGCCTGTTTTTTCACCTCTCAGAATGAAATGTGACAAAAATTAACAGGTTCTCTTACATCCTAATCTCAGCTAAGCACACACCTTGCAAATGCAAACAAAATGAACGAACATGCCTTGATTTTAGAACCCAAGCATCGGTATTCAAATGGAAATTTGATTTTCATTGTTTCCCCCTCTGAGAAATCAGTGCCATTTCCATACAGAAACTGTAATGCAGTCTAATTATAATTTAGGAATAAAATATTTTTCCCACACTCCTCCCATAGTGGACTGGTTACTGAATTTTCTCAATATTCTCTTATTGCAGTCACACTATAACACTTCCCATTTAATTTTGGTGGCCTTGCATTCCTCTTTGCCTGACCTGACCACAAGCCAAAACATGGTTGCTTACTCATGAGTAAACACAAACAAGTAGCTTAGTTTTGCTTTCTACAGGGCTCAATGTATTGCTCAGCTTGGAGGGAGGGACTTCCTTTTCAGGTGTTTTTTCAAGGGCTAATTGAATTGGGACCATTCTTGTGTCATTGGATTCATCTCAGCCTTCCCTTTCCAATGGACTATGGCATAAGAACATAAGAACAGCCCCACTGGATCAGGCAATAGGCCCATCTAGTCCAGTTTCCTGTATCTCACAGCGGCCCACCAAATGCCCCAGGAGCACACCAGATAACAAGAGACCTCATTCTGGTGCCCTCCCTTGCATCTGGCATTCTGACATAACCTATTTCTAAAATTAGGAGGTTGCACATACACATCATGGCTTGTACCCCATAATGGATTTTTCCTTCAGAAACATGTCCAATCCCCTTTTAAAGGCGTCTAGGCTAGACGCCAGCACCACATCCTGTGGCAAGGAGTTTCACAGACCAACCACACGCTGAGTAAAGAAATACTTTCTTTTGTCTGTCCTAACTCTCCCAACACTCAATTTTAGTGGATGTCCTCTGGTTCTGGTGTTATGTGAGAGTGTAAAGAGCATCTCTCTATCCACTTTATCCTTCCCATGCATAATTTTGTATGCCTCAATCATACAAAATTATGATTGTATGTCATGTCCCCCCTCAGGTGTCTCTTTCTAGGCTGAAGAGGCTCAAATGTCATAGCCTTTCCTCATAGGTAAGGTGCCTGGCCCAGTAATCATCTTAGTCACTCTCTTTTGCACCTTTTCCATTTCCACTATGTCCTTTTTGAGATGGGGCAACCAGAATTGGACACAATACTCCAGGTGTGGCCTTACCATCGATTAGTACAACAGCATTATAATATTAGCTGTTTTGTTCTCAATACCTTTCCTAATGATCCCAAGCATAGAATTGGTTTTCTTCACTGCCGCCTTCTTCACTGCCTCCGCACATTGGGTCTACACTTTCATTGAGCTGTCCACCACCACCCCAAGATCTCTCTCCTGATCTGTCACAGACAGCTCAGAACCCATCGGCCTATATGTGAAGTTTTGATTTTTTGCCCCAATGTGCATGACTTTACGCTTACTGACATTGAAACGCACCTGCCATTTTTCTGTCCATTCTGCCAGTTTGGAGAGATCCTTCTGGAGCTCCTCACAATCACTTCTGGTCTTCACCACTTAGAAAAGTTTGGTGTCATCTGCAAACTTAGCCACCTCACTGCTCACCACTGCCTCCAGGTCATTTATGAAGAGGTTGAAAAGCACTGGTCCCAAGACAGATCCTTAGGGCACACCGCTTTTCACCTCTCTCCATTGTGAAAATTTCCCATTGACAACCACTCTCTGTTTCCTGGTCTTCAACCAGTTCTCAATCCATGAGAAGACATGCCCTCTAATTCCCTGACTGTGGAGTTTGTTCAGTAGCCTTTGGTGAGGGACCATGTCGAACGCCTTCTGAAAGTCCAGATATGTAATGTCCGCGGGTTCTCCCGCATCCACATGCCTATTGACCTTTTCAAAGAATTCTATAAGGTTCATGAGGCAAAACTTACCCTTACAGAAGCCATGCTGATTCTCCCTCAGCAAGGCTTGTTCGTCTATGTGTTTTGAGATTCTATCTTTGATGAGGCATTCCACCATCTTACTCAGTATAGATGTTAGGCTGACCAGCCTATAGTTTCTCGGGTTCCCCCTCCTTCCCTTTTTAAAAATTGGTGTGACATTTGCTATCCTCCAATCCTCTGGCACCGTGGCCGTTTTGAGGGACAAGTTGCATATTTTAGTCAAAAGATCAGCAACTTCATTCTTCAATTCCTTAATAACTCTTGGGTGGATGCCATCAGGGCCCGGTGACTTATTGATCTTCAATTTATCAATGAGGTCTGAAACATCTTCTTTTTTAACCTCTATCTGACTTAATTCCTCGGTCAGGAGGGGCCGTTCTGGCAGCGGTATCTGCCTGAGGTCTTCTGCAGTGAAGACAGATGCAAAGAACTCATTTAATTTCTCTGCCATCTGTAAGTCTCCTTTTATCTCCTCTTTCCCTCCCTCACCATCCAGAGGGCCAACCGCTTCTCTGGCGGGTTTCCTGCTTCTAACATATTTGAAGAAGCTTTTATTATTCCCCTTAATGCTGCTGGCCATGCGTTCCTCATAGTCTTGCTTGGCCTCCCGTATCACCTTCTTACATTTCTTTTTCCCCAGTTTATGTTCCTTTTTATTCTCCTCATTAGGGAAGACTTCCATTTATGGAAGGAAGCTTCCTTGCCTTTCATGGCCTCTCTAACTTGGCTCGTTAGCCAAGCAGGCACCCTCCTCGACTTAGTCGAGCCCTTCTTCCTTTGCGAGCCCTTCTTCCTTTCCCTCTTCTGCTGGGCCTCTATTACTGTTGTTTTAAGCAGCCTCCATGCACTCTGGAGTGATTGGAGTCTGCCCATCAGAAGTCAAGGGTTTTTGTGAGAGATTTGCCTGGTATTCTTCCCCCAACATGCATGTCGAAACAGATCGCAGCATGATCACTGTTCCCCAATGGCTCAGTAACACTGACATCTCTAACCAGGTCCTGAGTACTGCACAATATTAAATCCAGAGTCACCTGTCCTCTGGTGGGCTCCATGACTAGCTGCTCTAAGGCACAGTCATTTAGGATGTCAAGAAATCTGGTCTCCTTTTCGTGACCAGAACACAAATTGATCCAGTCTATGTGAGGATAATTGAAGTCTCCCATGATTACAACCCTGTCCCTCCTTGTCACCTCCCTGATCTGTTTCCTCATTTCAAGGTCCCCTTCCAGTTTCTGGTCTGGAGGACGATAGTACGTCCTCAGTATTACATCACTCCTCAGGCCTGGTAATTTAACCCACAGAGATTCTATGGTGGAGTCGGACCTGCCTTCAATCTCTACTTTGCTGGATTCTATCCCTTCCTTAATGTAAACGGCCACCCTACCTCCAACACGCCCCTCCCTGTCCCTCCACTAGAGTTTATAGCCCGGGATTGCGATATCCCACTGATTCTCCACATTCCACCAGGTTTCCATTATGCCCACTATGTCAATGTTTTCCCTAGTCACCAGACATTCCAGTTCTCCCATCTTTGCTCGGAGACTTCGGACATTTGCATAAAAGCATTTGTACATGGAATGCCCCAAGATGGGCTGCCTTATTAGCTCCTTTATCCCTGAATCCTCTCATTGTGCCAAACCGTCTATCACATCCCATCACGCTACCATTCCCAATTTCTTCTCATACTCTGTCTTTACCTTCTCTAACCTCCCCACCCTCGTCCCAAAGGGATGAGGAGTCCCGAACCGGAAGCCCCTCGGCTCCTGTCGGCCTTCCCCCAGGGGTCAGTTTAAAAGCTGCTCTGCCACCTTTTTAATGTTATGCACCAGCAGTCTGGTTCCATTCTGGTTCAAATGAAGCCTGTCCCTCTTGTACAGGCCTCGCTTGTCCCAAAACGTTCCCAAGTGACTAACGAATCTAAACGCCTCCTCCCTATGCCACAGTCTCATCCACGCATTGAGATCCCTGATCTCCACCTGCCTAGCTGGCCCTACATGTGGAACAGGTAGCACTTCCAAGAACACTACCTTTGAGGTCCTGGCTTTCAGGTTTCTACCTAAATTTGGCCTCCAGAACCTCCCGGCTACATTTCCCCAAGCCGTTGGTGCCGACATGCACCACAACTGCTACCTCCTCCCCAACACTGTCTACCAGCCTGTCTAAATGAGAAGTGATGTCCACAACCTTCGCACCAGGCAGCAAGTCGCCATGCGGTCCTCACATTGGTTGCAACCCCCCCTCTATGTTTCTGATAATCAAATCCCCCACTACAAGAAGCCCCTGACCCCCCTCCCGCCTAGGAGTATCCTGAGTGTGTTCGGATATGGGCCCATCCCATGGAGAAGGAGTCCTCCCCAGGGGATTGTTTCCCTCCTCTCCGGAATGACGTCCTCCAGCCCTGAGACTTCCCACTTGGGCAGCTGAGGACAGCTCTGGCATGTTCGCTTATTCTCAAGTAAACACGCAATATGGCTCAGTTTCACTTTCCACAGGGTTCCATGCATTTGCCTTCTCAGCTATCAGTTAAAGCTTTGCAATCCACCAACAGTCAGGTCATGACCCACCGATTGAGAAACCCTTCAGTAATGGCAATACCATGCCTTTTTAAAAACCACAGATCCACTTTGGAAAGAGGGAACTTCAGAGTAGGGGTACAATGGAATAAGTAGAAAGTACTTAACTCATCCTCCCACCTTTCCCCACATGCTCCAAACTGTGACCTCAAGCAATACATTTCTCCCATGGCACTGCAAATATATCTTTTGCTGCAGTAAAAGGATCATATTGTGCTCAACCATTTATGGATGTAGCAGTGATCCTGCATTTTGGTGGCTCAGCTTTCAGGCTACTGCTATACAATTACAAGGACAATATCTTATATCTCTTTATGCCTATTTGATTCAAAGCATTCAGTAGAAACACATTTAAACATGTGTACTTTGCACAAGGTGCCTGCCTGGAGAGCAAAAGGCCAGACCAGTACAGGTGGGACCACGGAATGCAATGATTTGACTCACCACTGGTATCGAGGTCCACATTTAAATACCTTGTAACAAGAAAAAAGCAACAAAATTTCTCACCTTCATGTTGTTAAAGAATTATAATTTCATTCCACGAGATTCCATTCTTCACCCCATAGTGGTTGGTAGCCCAATCTTGAGCTGCGTGGTGTGAAAGACTGCAGCGGCACCAAAAATGGTGCCAGGGCATCCTTGAGCACACCGGGCAGCCACAGGTGGCTCCTTGGGGAAAGGGGACATTCATCCCTTTCCCCTGGGTAAGGAAAGTAGCCCTCACAGTGGGGCTACTCGATTCTGCAACGGCTATTTAGCTGGCGCATAGTAAAGACACCTTGTGTCAGGCCCTATGGCCTGACACAGGGCTCTGGATCCAGTGGGGCTGTCCCAACCCCTTCCACTCCACTTCCTTCCCCATCACATCTTCCCACCCACACACACATGCACTTGAACACACTTCTTCCACATTGCATGAAAAGCACTCTGCAAGAAAAGCAGGTTCTCTACTGCTGAGTTAAAGCCCCTCACAAAGTTCGAACAGGCTGTTTCTTGAGGGTATCCAGTATTGTTGCTCTATGTAGCAGGAGAACTTGAATGGAATAATGCCACTCTTCCAACAAAATGTGATACTTTGTTCAGACGTAAGAAGTCAATCATTTAAAGGCTGGGTTTTTAGCAATTCTGAGGGGAAGGGAACCACCATTGTACTGTTCGACATTCATTTTGGCCTGTCTGTCATAGCCAGACCTTTCCTTTCTGAGAATGCTTGGTTTGGTGCACTGTGAGTTGATAAGTGCATTATTTACTACACTTCAGCCATATGTAATGCAGTCCCCGGTATTCAAAGTTATAGTCCATCCCCTCCCCTCACCTTCTTCTCCAGACATCCAAATTTATTGAGAAAGCTTTCATAATTTAATAACTAAGGCTCTGGCCAGTTCATATTTCATATGGAACCATTTACTCATTCTAAAACAAAACACTTAAAAGCATGTTTAGATCCTGTTCCAAGAGCAACCCCCTTTCCACTGCCAAACATGCAATAGTTTCCAGACTAGCTATCAGCGAGCTTTCAGAAATGGAAGCTCAATGAACCTGCCTGGCCATCGCGATTAGATAAAAGTGCATGTTCCCAAGTACGAGATTAAAGAATTAATTCTACAACCTTGGTCGTGGCCTGTTTTTATCACCAGCCCCCAGTGGCAGCTTTTTCAACCTCTGCAAGCAGTAATTTCTGACCATGCATCTGATAAACAATCTGAAGAGTGAATATATGAGCTCTCTCATTATAAAGTGTATATTAATGCCAGGCCCAACATTAATTCAGATTACATGGACTTGGGAGCGAGAGGTACCTGAAGTGTTGTGCCAGATCCCAGGGGGTTTCTTCACGTTACTTCTGATCCTCATATTACACTCGCTCACAACCCTGAAACCATTTAATGGAAGCTTTCTTGTAAGGATCTTTTCGAAAGATGGGTAGGGAAATGTAACATTTAGAAGCAACTGAATCCACATAGTTGACTTTTTTTTTTTCTTACCAGAGTGTGCAAGTTGAGTGGGGGAGGGCAGGTCAAGACTTCTGAGGAAAGTGAGCTCAGTTTTTATGACCTAGCCATAAAAGATACCTGTTCACCCTGTTGACAGGTACTTCTTGAGCCCATGAATTTATAGGAATTCATCACCACGTATGAAGAACAACTCTGCTTTCTGGATAAGTTCCTTTACTTTTATTCCTGATTCCTATCATCATTCAATCCTTCTATTATTATTTCTTAAAAGACATTGACTCTTCCACTTGGGGTCAGTCTATGTACTTTAAATGCTACATAACCCTTTGAAAACCTGCCAGAAGTAGAAGAAAGATATCAGACTTCCAAGAATCTATTTAAAACATCAGATAAACACCTGTTAGTCGTAATCAAAGGCAATGCAATTCAGCTGGTTTTAGCTAAAGTCCATGTTCCACTTCCATCTGTTGACCTGCCATGCTTTTTCATGCTGTGCTTACCATAATGGTGAAATCACCCTATTAATTACATGCTCAGAGAAGGATATCAAAAGCCAGATGGTTCATGCAATAAATATGTCTGTTAATGATGTGGAGTTATTTCTTACTGATGCTGTCACTGCTGTACCGAAACTCATGTCTCCTCATGGATAAATATGGAAAGGTAGCGGGATTCAAAATCAACTATGGGAAGCAGAATGTGTCATCTTTAAATGTAACTCAAAGAGCTCCAGTTCAAACAGCAAGCAACAACAAAGCAAACATGGCTCCTGCATCAGAAGCAGAACCTTCTGGATGCAGTTCCTATACAGGAACCTCCTTATGTGATGGTCCAAGGTGGGATTTTCACTACACCCTGTATGAACAACGTACTTTCCAATCAACTGTATCCCTGCCAACATGTTCCCAAATGGCATCACAAATAAACATTTGGGACATACGATGGTAGAGTGTATTAAAATATACATTTTGGGTGGCTGTCAGTATCAGAAACCAGTAAACATTTGCAACAACTAGGTATCCAATTTTCATCTTATACCAAGTTCTCGACTGCACAGGAAGTATAAAAAGTGTTTTACTTGGACAAAGAAAGGAACATACAAACTGCATACAACTGGTATATATGATGTTGGACGAAAGTGATCTGGGGAGCTTCTATTATCTGCTCTTTTGTCATCTTGGTCGAACGCAGAAGAAAAGTCACAATGAAAATGATACTGAAAGCTGAAAACACAGAGTCAGTACCTAAGAGTCCTCAGTACATAAGAGTTTACACAGGGCCTTCTGTAAACCTGAAAACCTGTAAAAAGCTTTTAGATCTCAAAAATAGTGTAGCAGCATTACAAAGTATACATCAAAAATATTTTGGAAAAAAAATAAATAAATAAAGCTGCCAAGCTATTGTGAAGACACCTCACAAGTGTTCAAAAGACAGTAAATATCGATATTTTCTAAAGTGTCTCAGGCATAGACAGTTTCTACTGATAACATTGTAAAGAAGTTTTTCATATATTATACAATGCAGTCTGAAGTTGACAGTCCAGATGAATATACGATTAAGGACCTTCTAGATAAAATATTCCTACCTTGATCTGTGAATGATCAAAACATACTAACAGTCCAATCCTAAAGGCAGAACTGTGGCGTCTGCTGCATCCTGCAGCCGCATGGCAGCCACCAGACGTCTCCTTGAGGGAAGGGGACTTCTATCCCCTTCTTCCAAGGAAATTCCCAAGCCCCACAGTGGGGCTTCTCAAGTTTGCGCCAGCCTTCTGACTTGACACAGAGTTCTGGATCTTCACCCCTCCCACACCAGTGGCTTGCTTTCAAACAGATACAGAATTTGAGTAATAATTAAATGTGAAACATCAGATTGTTCTGTAAATTGATGTACCTAATTTCATTACAGTAGCTCAGTGTTCAATGGTATCATCACACAACAAATAGACAAACTTACAGACAAGAATGTCAAATGGTCAAGGTAAACCAAAGGCCTTCATTCATGCAGTCAAAGACTAACTGCCCATTGCACATTAATTTTTTTTTAATTTTTCAAAAATATTTCATATGTGATTTCATACAGCACAATCCACCACTATTACCTAAAATGTATCTTGAAATTTCAAAACAGTGATTTGGAAAATTAGATAATTAAGGGACTTTACATATCCATACCTGCATGTTCAATAATCAGGGTAGTGTAGTGGTTAGGGAGGTGGACTTAGACCTGGAAGAACCATGTTCAAATCCCCCCTCAGCCATGAAGATTTCTGGGTGACCTTGGGCCAGTCACACCTACCTCACAGGACAAAAGGAGGGGAACAGCTTTGTACACTGACCTGAGCTCTTTGGAGGAAGGGTGGTAGAAAAATGTGAAAAATAAATAAAGTAACTTGCTCATGAGAAACGAGGCCAGTTTTTAACCTCAGTGGATGTCTGCCATTTATTACATCCCTTTCATTTGTGATTTGTATTTTAAAATAGACATGCATACTAAACAAGCAATTTACAAGCAAAACACACACACACACACACACACACACACACACACACACACACACACACAAGAAAAATGAGTGCACAAAGAAAACAACAGGTGATCAATTTATCATTTGATCCTTTGTTCGTTAATCAATGGGTGTCTTTGCAAGCTGCTGTTTGAAAGTTGTCTCTTTGATTATACAAAATGGGTGCACCTCAGGATATCAGCAGTGCTTTTTCATGTAGAGAAAACAAGGTAAGGTTGCCCACATGGTTGTTCCTTGTTTACCACCAAGATCAAGCCCATACTGATTTGCACAGACTTCAGAGTCCCTGTTTGTTTGTTTGTTTGTTTGTTTACCAGAGACAACTGAGGCAATTCAGTTTGCATTCAAATAGGATCTACTCCCAGGTAAGCATGTATAGGATTGCTGCCTTAGTTTTGGGAATCATTGGGAAAGCATCAGAATATAAATCAACTGGAATGGTAAGATTTTAATCTAGAATAGATCAACAATATGGCTACATTTATGGACCAATCCTATCAAGGCAAGGTAGCAGAATGCACTTTATTGTGTTGTAAAACATGTTCTGGAAGTGCACAGAGCTGCACACTTCTGGACTGCTATTGGAGTCGCTGAAGTGGCCCTGCGCACAGTGGCAGGGCAAGGAAAGGGGAGAGTGGAACAGGGCAGAATGGGGGGAGCACTGGGGATTTGATGGAGGTGGGAGGAGTGGGCAACACGTGCAACTTATGTCAGATGCTAACCCTTTTGTTCCCTTGGACCTGCATCGGCTAAGGAGCTGGCACTGGTTCAAGGAGACCCATTGTTGATCCGGAGGCATAAGGAGGGGTAAGGGAAAATATTTTCCCTCCCCATTCCCAAGCCTCTCAATCTGCACCCCATCTCAAAGAGGATATCACAGCTCTAGAACTAGCATAGAAAAAAACACCAAAATAACTGGAACACACTGTCTATAAGGAAAAGTGTTAGTGTTTGAGGTAGTTGCATTTAGAAATGAAGATGACTAAGGGCAGACTATGCAGGTTTATAAAATTTGGAATGAAAAATGGAGAGGGAGAGAGAGAGAGAGAGAGAGAGAGAGAGAGAGAGAGAGAGAGAGAGAGTTTTCTTTTTCTCTTCTAATAGTAGAAATTGAGGTTACTCAAAGATGGCAGTAAATTTAGAGCAGATTTGCAGAAGTACTATTTCACACTATGCATAGTTAACTTATGGAATTCACTGCCAGAGGATGAAGTGATCATGACAGAACAAGATATGTTTTAAAATGTATTAGACAAATTCTGAAATAGAGGACTATATACTGGCTACTAGTGACAGCTAAAGGGAACTTCCAAGTCCAGTGGTAGTGTATAATATCTGAATACCAAGTGCTGGGGACATAGTTTGGTTTCCCAGAGCATTTGTATGGTTACAGCTAGAAAAAGATGCTGGACTATATGGATCTTGATCTGATCCAGAAGAATCTTCTTGTGTTCTTATGCATTTTAACACACAGTGCAGAATGGTTCTGTTTTTACAGAAAGTTTAAAGACTGTTAATATTTTTTTTAAAAAAGTGTTAGCAGCATGCCTATCACACATATGTATATGCTTCATCAGCAGCGTTGCTGGAAGGGGGGCAAAACGGTAAGTACTGCAAGTGGCGCAATGCGCTGGGTAAGTGGCCCGCCACTCACCGTCTGAGCCATTCAATGAGAAGGAAATGTGACTGCCTGGGCATTGCCCCACAGTGATTGGAAGGGGCCACTTACATGGCATGTTGCGGCACCTGCAGTACTTACTGTTTTGCCCCCCTCTAGCTATGCTACTGCGTTTCATCCTGGTCTGAACAACACATCATCCTATTCTTATGCAACTTTTACCCATCCACATAACTGACTTTTCCCAAGGCTGAAATATTAGGAAATCTCCTACCAAACACAGAGTTGACAGTGTATGTGCCTAGAATATAAAACCTATTCTGGGCAAAAATGAGTTGTTACAGCAGCACGAAGTTTATGTTCACTGACCCCAAATTCTTCAAAACAGATGCCACCGCCAGCATAATAGGAATGCATCTCATATTTTGGGTCATGTGCAAATAAGAATTTCATTAACCTTTCCTCCAGCCTTAGGTGTCAAACGGAACTCTATAAATGGTCTCTAGAGATGATTAGAGGGTTTGGTGCTGAAGTGACTGTGGCTACAGTACAAAGCTACTCGTGAAATCAACAGGAATTACTCATGCATCGATGTTTTGAGAATCATGGTGCCCTTGATATTCCTTTTGCTTCTGCTAGATGATATTTTGAAAAGAAGACATTTCTCATTATCGAACCAGATTGAGTAACAGGGTTTCTTATCAAAAGCAGCTGCCTCCGAACTTGTAAAGAGCAATTGCCTCAAATGTGCCCTTTTCTTGGCATTTGCTCTCACAACCCATTCCTCAGCTTCCCCATTCTATATTTCTAACCTTGTTCTGCCTCTTCACTTACATCATCAGCACCCCTACAACACCGTGTGACCAAATACAAGATAATTACAGGATTAATGCATTACTCCTGAGGCATTCTTACCACCCTGATATAATGAAAATATCTACTGGTAGCATAGAAAGAAATGCCAATGTTCAATTTTAACTGAGTGGCATATAGTTTGAAACTAGCCTTCCCATTAAACTCAAAAAGATGTTCCAAAATGGCTGGCAGACCCATTGAAAAGGGGCTCCTGTCATGAAGCCGGTGGGGAGTAAGGAGATTACTGAGGATAAGGAAGAGGCACTTTCCCCAACAACAAATGTGCCAGGCTTCAGGCTACCACTTTCATGAGATCAAGGGTTTGTTGGCTCAAGGACTCACAAGACTCTGCCATAGTACTGAAGCTTTGAAACTCCTGGGCCAGAAGTTCAGATTGATCCTTTCCCTTATAGCTTTCAGATGACAGGTAAAGACTTAAAAAAAAAAAAAAAAATTCACAGACCTGTAGGTGGCTCTTGGTTATACTGTATTTGATGAAAATGGTGGAATTGTTAAGCTTTGTTGTTTTTAAATTTGTTTTAAGACTACTGTTACTAGCCTTCATGAGTATCTTTACATGACTGGAAAGGTGGGATGTAAATATATCAATTAATAAACAAGGTTATATAAATATATAACATTGCAATGAGAAATGGCAAAAAAAAAGCTGTTGCATAGGTTGTCCCACTGTCCCATCCAGCTTAGGTCCCATCCAGTTCAGCATTTGTCCTGGATTTTTCATTTTTCAATGGAAGAGGTGTGTCAGTTGAAGCAGAGAGAAAAAGCACTCTCTGTTGTAACCTCTGAGGTAGAAGGATGTGTGTTGGCCTGAGTGGCTGCTATGGAGGCCATGCACTCTGGAAAGCCTGAGCTGGTCAGTGGCTGGGCAGCCTTCTGCCTCTCTCCCTCTGGCTATTCCACTGGTGCCATCTTGGGCTTTGGAAACCTGAAAACTTCCACTGGACTCCCGCTGTAACAATTTCAATCTAGAGCTACATCAAGGAATAAGCTGGATGTGCAGAAGCTTCAGCGCGTCACTCAGTCAGGCCTCTGTCAGCATCCCCTTTCTCTCTAAAAAATGTCCTTGTTTAAGACGATAAATAAGTGGTGGGGACCTACTCCTTCTTGGTAGAAATCAGCAACTTGTACGTAGTATGAGACCAGTGAGAAAGGTGATTGCATTTGTGGGGCTGAGGACTGAGCAGGGAAGAACAGCTAAATCTGAATGATCAGGTGATAATTTTGTCCCTGCATTGTGTTACTGATGTATTTCATTGCAGCAGGCCAAAGGTTCAGCTCTCTGGCCTGATACCAGCAGAACGTGGGTGGTTTGTGATGCACAACACAGTCAAGTAAGAGGCACTGAGCCAAATACCTCGACTGAGAAAAGTCACATTTTTAGGACTGCAGAGACCAAGGCATGGCAAACGCAATTTGTTGCAGAATCAGTTTACCCATTGAAAGGGAATCCAAGCAAAACTAACGCTCCACTGATATTGCAGGAGGCACTGATACAATCAAGACAAAGTCTGGGAAAGCAAAGTCTTTGGCAGTGGTCCTTATAATGCCATTTGCACTGTCAGTTAACTTCTGCTAACAGATGTTGGGATTTGTAGGAGTGTAGGATTTTGTTCATGTGAAAAGTAAGGCATTCATCACTCCCTGAGGAAAAATCTAAATGATAAAACCTTCCAGAAAACATTGCTGTCTGGTCTCAGTTATTATGACTGGAGACACTTGCCGATATTCTTCTCATTTTCTTTCTCTCTTGGAATGAACATAATTTCCAGACTATGTATTTGGGCTCACAAGAAAATAGTCTGATTTAGGTTTCAATCCTATGCACACTTTCCTGGGAGTAAGAGCCACTGAATACAGTGGGATTTACTTCTGAGTAGGAAAGCATAGGATTATGGTGTTCAGTTCTATATGCATGTTTCATTAATTTTCACTATCTTGACTACTTGATGTGTATTTTTAAAAGGAGAAGGCCAAACCATACTAGAGAAACTCCAACTTCACCTCAATTTATTTGTTGTTTCCTGGAACCAAAAAGGACTTTGTTCCAGTGGCAGGCCTCGCCAGCCCTGTGCCCCAGGACAAAGATCCGCAATGGAGCCCCCCTGCGAAATGCTGCTGCCCCACCGTGGGATACAGATCCACCCTCCCCACTCATCTGAGGCTCATGGAGCCTTGCGCATCCGTAGACTGCGTCGTGGAACCTTCCTGAGGCTTCCCCAAGGCTTTAAACTGTGCTTCCAGAAACACAGAAGCACAGCTTCCGACCCTGTCGGGAGCCTAAGAGAGGCTTCCACTGGGTCCTAAAGGATTGTGCTTGGGGCATTTACCCCATCAAGTATAATGGGAAGTCTGCCACTGCTTTATTCTTTCAAATTCTTTCACAGGCAGTGAAACAACTTGGCAGAGTTGTTACTTGATGATTCATTTTAATATCTGCATGCATGTTTGTTTGTTAATTTATTTATTTGAACAGTTCATATCCCTTCATTGTTACAATGTCCCATGTATTGTGCAACTTGATGGGTTGAAACTATAGTTGACACAAACAGGGCTGGATTAAGCTAGTGCAGGGCCTGTAGCATATGTTATAAAGGGGCTCCGTCATCACCCTCCCCCAGCCTCTCCTCTGCCCCTTCTGGTGCTTACCTGCTCCAATGGGTGCCAGCAGGCTGGCACAGGCCTTCTTACCAGCACCCCAAACTCTTCCATTGTTGCGATGTGCTCTCTAGCATGTTTGTGACAGCCAGTGCCATCGGACCACGCACTCCGCTGATGCTGAGGCACAATAGAATTGTGCCTGCAGTGGAGTTAATTGTACAAAATTATTTATTCATATCGTGTTATTCATTAGATCCATATTGATTACATACCATGCAGCTCCCCAATGTGTAAACAACAGGATTACCAGATTGTGAGATATTGATTTCATCATAGACAGCTTCAACCATTTAGTGTGGGGCTCTCAAAAATGCGGGGCCTGTAGCATATGCTACAGTTGCTACTAGGTTAATCCAGCCCTGGGCACTAACATTTTTAAAACCTGCAACTTAAAGTGAATTTGGGCCCAATCCTATCCAACTTTGCAGCACTGATGCATCTGTGCCTGTGGGGCGCACACTGCATCCTGCTGTGTGGGGGCAGTCATGGAGGCCTCCTCAGTGTAAGAGAATGTTTGTTCTTTTACCTTGGGGCTGCATCGTGGCTGCATTTGCACTGGAAATTTGGATAGGATTGAGTCCTTTTGTCAGTTATCCAGGGAAAAATAAGCCATGGGCTGTGCACAGTGTGAGAGAAGGAAGAAATAAGTTCACATGCAGCCCTCCACAAAGAAGGCGCATGCAGTCTGTCTATCTGTTATCCTGCCGTCACCATTTCCTAATCTGCCATAAACTCCTCCAGTATTTTGGGAATGCGATTCTCACAAGGATGGAGGGGAATAAATGAAAGTGGAACAAACACAGATGAGAGTCAGACCACTAGACTTTGAAGTAATTTTGGCTTTCTTGTTTACTCTTGCTGCTGCAATCTAATGCTCCAAAAACATACAGTTTCAGGAAGATTTCATTACAGTGCATATTGATTCATCAGTGTGGCTCATTAATATTAATGGCATTCAAACAGCTAAATGCCTACAAACTGTGATAAGTGTTTCCTCTGAGGAATCCCAACTCCCAGAGCCGAATGAGAACTAAATAATATTTTCCACAGAGATCGCGCACTGCATTGTACACCTCATTACAGTGGTGTAAATGTGGAAAAATAAGATTGAGCCTCTTATGGACTTGGGCAGAATTTTATTGAATCAAAGCTGAGGCACGTGAATTTCTGCCACTGATGGATTATTGTTTACCTAATAATTTGCTAGTTTATGCCTGTTTCAGTTATATGAATTTGGGCGCAATCCAAACCTGCACTGGAGCAGGCAAGCCAGGAGACTTGAGCTGCATCCAATGTAGGTTCATTGGCTGCAGCAGCCTCAGCCAGGGGCAAGGGGAAGCTCTTCCCCTTACCCTTGGGTAAGGCTGCGTGCTCCAATGGGTCTCCTTGGACCTGCACCACCTCTGGAGGTGGCATAAGTCCAAGGAGAGCGGAGTGGCTGGAAGCTGCTTCATTCTCCCCGGGAACAGGGGTTGGGATCTGGCATAACTGCCGGGTCCCAGCCCCGCCCCCAGCTCCCCGCGCGCCCGCCCCCAGGACCACCTAATGTCCGCCCTCGCCCCACCCAGAAACACCCCCTCCTGCCTCCTCCCCACCCCCCATGCCTACCTTCGCCACTTGTGTCGGCACGGGTGTGCTGGCACAAGCAGAGGGGAGGAAGCTGCCGTGGAGGCTTCTGCTAGCATCCGTGCATCAGTGCATCTGGATGCACCAATGCAACTTCCTCCCACGGAGGCGCAAACGTGCTTTACAGCACCTTTGCGACCCTCCAGGGGCTCCTATGTCGGCATAGCTGCCGGTTAGGATTGTGCCCTTTGTTATATTTCTACAATTCCACACAAAGGAAAAAAAAAACCAAAGTAAAATCAACTTTGAATGATCCTCAGAACATGCGTTGAATGTTCTGAAATGCATTGAATGCATTGAAAATCAAAGTTGAATAATTATCAGAACATGCATTGGCAGCTGCCACTCAAATATTGGATTTTGAAACATTTGCCTTGCAGGTACTAAACCAGGGGTTCCCAAACCCTGGCCTGGGGGCCATTTGCGACCCTCGGGGACCCACAATCCAGCCCATGGGGATCCCTCAGTCTCCAATGAGCCTCTGGCCCGCCAGAGACTTGCTGGAGCCTGCGCTGGTCCGATGCGATTGCTCTCAGCTTGAGGGCCAACTGTTCAACCTCTCATGCAAGCTGCAGGCCAAGGACTCCCTCTGCTGCTTGGTTTCACGTCTCTGAAGCAGCAGCAGCACCAAAGAAAAGGACAGACTTGCTTTGCGCAACGCCTTTTATAGGCCTTGAGCTATCATGAGACCTTCATTCATTCACATAAGTTCTATCTCTAATACATTCATATTCATTTATGTAAATTTATTCAAGTTTTAAATGTAAATTAATTCTTTTTTCCCTGTCCCCGACACAGTGTCAAAGATGATGTGGCCCTCCAGCCAAAAAATTTGGACACCGCTGTACTGAACCCATAGTTTAATCCTGGTAAATTCTTCAAGGACTCTTACAGTCACAGTCCTATGGGGCCTTATGTTGTTGGTTCTCAAGAACAACCACCATAAAGCTTGAGATGCTGGAATGAAAGTTGTACTGCTATCCTGTGCTTTGGCGTCACCAGTGCAAACAGCCGGAGGTGCCATATGCGCAACAGCAGCTCGCAGACACTCCACTGGAGTAGGTAGGTTGGAATAGGACTGAGGAGGCCCATTGGAGGCCAGGCACCCTAGGAAGAGGTAAGTAAGAAAACGTTTGACTTACCTCTCTGAAGCCATCTGGTCCCCCTGCCCCATAGCATGTAATGTGCACTCTGAAAACAGAACTGCCTGTTATGGTCTGGGGGCGGAGAGGATTGGGCTGTTAACCTCATATATAACATGGTTTGCTACTGGATATGTAGAATTGTGTTAGTAAATTAAAAGAGCATAAAACATGACACGATTACTATGTTTACATGATTTGGTCCCCATGCCACAGTACAATACACACAGCACAATACACACATCTGCAAAGGAGTAGCGGAGAGATGCAAGTATCTTTCGGTCTGTTGTGCTCCCTGAGGCATCTGGTGGGCCACTGTGAGGTACAGGATGTTGGACTAGATGGGCCCTGGGCCTGATCCATCAGGGCTCTTCTTATATTCTTATGTTAAGCTTTATGGTGCAGACAGCAGACACCTATGGGTCTGCTTTGACATGCACCACCACTTTTGGTGGCATATGTCCTTGGAGAGGAAACAAGTGGGAAACATTAGAATGGAGGAAGTAAGATCCAGCACATGCCATTGCAGCTGGATCCACCCCTCCTGCTACTTCCTGCCCCCATTCTTCCCCTTTTCTGCCCAGATACTCCCCTAGTTTCCTTTCTGCCCACCCCCTGCCCCCACCACTGACTGACTGGGTCCAGTGGGCCTGGTGGGGTCTGGCAGTAAAGTTGCAGCAGCACTAGCAGAATGGCCACCATTGGCAACCATTTTATGATAGCGGAAGTGCCTTCCACTGTTGTAATGCTTCCCACTTGGCTGACTAATCCTGCAAAGGATTGGGCTGTTACAGTGTAATTCGCTACCTGTTTTCTCAGAAGTAAGTCTCACTATGTCCAATGGGACTTAGGGGCCAATCCTATCCAACTTTCCTGCGCCAAGGCAGCTATGTCAGTGGGGTGTGCGCTGCATCTTGCAGTGCGGGAACAGTCGTGGAGGCCTCCTCAAGGTAATGGAGTGTTTATGCCCTTACCTTGGGGCTGCTTTGTGATTGCACTAGTACTGGAAAGTTGGATAGGATTGGGCCCTTACTTCCTTGTAACTATGTTAGAATTGCAGCCTTAGAAGTTCCATATTAACTTATTTTATTTGTATTTATTGTAAAAAAAAAATCCTATCTTTGTCAGAACTGAACCGATGTGGTTCATGATAAAAACTGATTACAGGTATCCCTCTGTATTTGCAGATCCCACATCCATGCTTTCAATTATCTGCAGTTCAAAAATCTCCCCATCACACAAATAATTTATCTGCCTATGATTTCAGCCTTCCTGTCGCCGTCCTCTGTGTCTCACTGGCTCTTTGCTGCCTATAAATACTAACAGGAAGCAGGAAGTGCTCATAGGATGCAAGTTGGAGGGCTGAAAAGAACACAATGCTTATAATTGAGTTCATAGAGCTTAATGTTGTGTTCTTTTCAGCCCTCCAACTTGCTTCCTGTGTCCCGTTAGCATTTACAGAGAGCTAAGAATCAGCGAGGCGCAGGAGACAGTAGCAGGAAGGGTGTAATTGAAGGCAAATAAGTCATTTGTGTGGTGGGGGGAAATTTTTCAACCACTTTTTGCGGGATTTGCTCCGATCAGCAGTTGTTAGTATCAGCAGCGGCAGCTGGAACCTATCCCCTACAGCAGGGGTGTCCAAAGTTTTTGGCAGGCCACATCAGCTCTCTGACACTGTCGGGGGCCGGGGAAAAAAAGAATTAATTTACATTTAAAATTTGAGTAAATTTACATAAGTTTACATAAATGAATATATTAAAGATGAACTTATATGAATGAATGAAGGTCTTGCAATAGCTCAATGCCTATAAAAGGCCTTGCACAAAGCAAGGCCGGCCTTTCCTTTGCTGCCGCTGCTGCATCACAGATGCGAAACAGTAAGCAGTGGAGGGAGCTCTCATCCCACAGCTCATGCAAGAGGTCAAACAGTCACCCTCATGCTGAGAGCAGTTGCGTTGGGCCAGTGTGGGCTCCAACAAATCTCTGGAGGGCCAGAGGCTCATTGGAGACTGGGGGCTCCCTGAGGGCCACATTGAGAGGCCTCGGGGGCTGCATGTAGCCCCAGGGTCGGGGTTTGGGCACCCCTGCCCTACAGATACCGAGGGATGCTTGTATGACAAATAAACTATTTAAAATAATAAAAATTCACAGTTTAAAAAAATATCCACATGTCTTTTCCACATGTCTGGAAAAAAATGAACAAATATTGCTATGTCCTAGGAGAGGTCATTAAAAGGTCTGTCAGAGGAAGAACACGCATTGCCCTTTAAGCTGTTCTGTTGTCCAGAGACATGCTTGTAGAGTCTGTGAACAGGGCACAGCATACCGATAACCAATGATTGAGATTTACTCTCACTATTATTCTGCCTGCATTTGGTTTAGATGCACGATTTAAGTTCTTGTCTGCTGAGCATTTGCCTCTCCATATCTGAATTCAGTATATATTGAAGATAACCTTACATTATTCCCAAAGTGCAGCTTGGCTGATAAAAATGAAAAGAGTAAGCCCTTTGTGTGATGACAGGACATAAATAAATATATTGTGACATTAGCA
Organism: Tiliqua scincoides; assembly: GCF_035046505.1. Classification (NCBI taxonomy): domain Eukaryota; kingdom Metazoa; phylum Chordata; class Lepidosauria; order Squamata; family Scincidae; genus Tiliqua; species Tiliqua scincoides. The sequence continues at coordinate 88,576,639 of NC_089821.1, forward strand.
TGGAAAGCATCAACAATCTCCAACTGCTTATTTGAGTTTCTTAATTGAGGCAACCCTGTTCAGGGGAAAAGCGACATTTATGCAAAAAAATCATACCATCCTAAAAATGGATCTTTCCCTAACCATATAAATACAGGAAAGGGGAAATTATAGCATCAGTATGTCTGCAACCTCTCCTCAGATGCACATGATAGTATTGGAGCCACATTTTCCAGCCTGTCGCAGTCAGCGACTATACTACTGTACATAGTCTGTTTCTGGCACACAATTCACTGGGTGAACTGTCGGAAGCATGAAAACTTTGTGAGCTATTGCTGCTGAATTTAGGATGAACAATAGAAAGGAGGAAAGTTGGATCTATAGAGGACCTATGGATGAGGAAATAGAAAAAGACTTATGGAACACAGGCCTGGAAAGAGGGGAAGAGTGGTGGGAGCAATGAGAAAGAAAGAATAGCATAGAGAGGAGAGAGAACCAGAGGAAGGTTTAAGAAAAAGAGGTTCAGAGAAAGCTGCACTGGCCAAAGACAGTACACAGGTGTCAATGGCATATTTAACCAAAGGGCCCAATCCTATCCAACTTTCTAGCACAGATGCAGCTGCAATGCAGCTTTCTGTGACTGCCCCCACCACCACAGAATGCAGCGCATGCCCCATTGGCACAGCTGCATCAGCGCTGGAAAGTTGGACAGGAATTCTTAATTGTTTTCACACGTGAACTTTTTTTTTAAAAGCAAAAGAGGGCTTTGAGATTTTGGCAAATAGCTAATTAACTGGCAGGGTCACATGTGGATAATGATCAACTCTTCCTAAAATGGATGTTTATGGGACCACCACCTTATCATCCAACACTAGATGCAAGGGAGGGCACCAGGATGCAGGTCTCTTGTTATCTGGTGTGCTCCCTGGGGCATTTGGTGGGCCACTGTGAGTTACAGGAAGCTGGACTAGAGGGGCCTATGGCCTGATCCAGTGGGGCTGTTCTTATTTTCTTACGTTCTTACTATTAATAAACCCTGTGGAAAGGCACTGGAAGCAAAGACAGAAGATGTTTGTGCACTGAGGATCTCCATGCTATGAAGCCTGAAAATCAGCACCATACCCTTTGTAGATTTTCAAATTGATTTTCAAATTAATAGAAGCATATTATGCATGAGTTAACAATCAGCATATCACAAGTCAAAAGCAGCGATGGAACATCCTTTGGGATGCTTTTTGCGAGGGAAAGATGACATTCACCTCTTTCCCTCCCCCCTGTGCCCTCCAGATACAAACACGTTGACAGTGTCTTCAACTTGCCTAACTCTGTGTCTTCTGATTAATGGTCACAAAAGGATGACATATTTCATTTTTCCCTTTCTGGACAAGAAGCCAGCTGCTGTGTCTCAATAGACTAAAACAGGCAATGACGAAAAAGACCCGAAGACGACCCACTGAGGATTGTCAAGGGTGGCACCTGAGCTTTTGGTCACCTTTTACAGATCATTTCCTTTTCAAGATTAAATGAAATGAAATAGATGCAGCACCCATCTGTGACTGCCTTTATGTAAACTTCATCTGAGGTAGCTAATTAGAGTGATTTTGCCAAGTCTGCCTATTGAAACATCTAGAAGTTATAAATCATACAATCCAGTAAGTTACTGAAGTAATTACATATATTTTAGCCTCTGCATGAAGCAATATAGAATATCCATATTGTATGGCATAGCTACTACTAACACAGTAGTGTGAAGTAAAATATTGCCATTTCCAGTGCTTTTTTTGTAAAAAAAAATAATTAAAAAAAAGGTGCAGGAACTCACAACGTTAATCTTTTATTTATTTATTTATTTTTAAACCATTTTTTATTGGAGAAATAAAAAAATTTTTATGTGCTTCCCCCCTAAAGATGAACTTACTTCTGAGTAGACATGCATAGGATTGGGCTGTCAATCTCCACATCCCCTTCCCCCCAGCTACTTTTTCTACACATGGGGAAAAATACTGTACAGGTGCACTTGTAGTGTGTAGTATGTAGTTTGGCACTACTTCAAGGAGAGGAAGCAGTGAATGGATTCCAAAAAATGGCTCACATGAGTTCCATGTAGTAAAATTACTCTAAGCAACTGTGGGAGTAAGAACAAAAAAGGAATTCTTACATGAGAGGGGTCCTTAGGTGCACACAGAAACAGCTACGTTTGCAAACAAGCAATTAAATATGGTTTAATTCAGGTATCAGAATACTCTGTGTCTTTGGGAAGGCACTTGGCATGCAATTGTATGTTCTCTGCTGCCCTAAGCAGCTGCTTTGCATTGCTGGAGAGGAGCTGCAAGCGCTGGCTGGCGGAGGGCATGCTTGTGGGGGAAGGATGAGGAGGATCTCTGGCAAGGCTGGACAGCACATTGTACACACGTAGAATCCCTTTTCACCTGCCTTTAGCATATGAAAATGGGTGCAGATATATATATCTCTGCCAGGATTAAGAGCCCAATCCTAGGTGTGTCTACTCTGAAGTAAGTCTCATTCTAGTCAATGGAGCTTACTCCCAGGAAAGTGCCTAGGATTGCAGCCTAAGAGCCCAATCCTATGCATGTCTACTCAGAAGTCCACTTTAGTGAATGGGGCTTACTGTGGATAGGATGGCAGCCTCAGGGCCCAATCCTGTGCCTGTCTACTCAGAAGTCAGCCCCATTAGAGTCAATGGGGCTTCCTCCCAGGAAAGTGTGGAGAGGACTGCAGCCTCAGAGCCCCTCCTGTGCCTGTCTCCTCAGAAGTCAGTCCCAGTAGAGGCAGTGGGGCTTCCTCCCAGGAAAGTGTGGAGAGGACTGCAGATTCAGAGCCCCTCCTCTGCCTGTCTACTCAGGCTGCAAGGCTATGCAACCTTTCCCAGGAGCAAGCCCCACTGAACACAATGGAACTTACTTCTGAGTAGACATGCCTAGGCTCATGCTGCAGATTGGCACGAGGGCTGCACCAGACAGCTTCCTTCCCCTCCTCCTCCGCCAAGCCAGTACCTGGGCATTCTGTGGGTGCAGCAGCCTGTCTCCCTGGCTGGCTGGCTGGCTGGCTGGCCAACCGGCCGTCCATCCTCTTCCTCGGCTGTGGCGTGTCGTGTCGTCGTCCCCCCGCCCTCCACCAGCTTGGAAGCTGCACGGGGAAGCAGAACGCAGGGGGAGGGGAGGCGGGCTGGGCTCAGGCAAGAGCTTGAGGATGGAGCAGGAGGGGGTTGTTGTGCAGTCAGGCAGGGGCCAGGCGCCCACTCGCCCACCCTGCACCCCCCAGCACCCACCTAGTGAATGCCTCTGTTTTGCTCCCCCCCTCCTGGAATGCCTGCAGGGAAGGGAAGGGAAGGGGCCCCTGCAAAAAGGTGCCGGAACTCCGTCCCCCCATGTTCCATTAGAAAAAAAGCCCTGGCCATTTCTCTGTAGGGTGGAACCTGATGTGCCTGGGATTCAGTGAGGTAAAGGTCAACTATTCAGTTCCAATTCTTCCAAATGTACTATACTTCTGCTAGGGATCCAACCATTTAATAATCTTTTAAAACTCTTGATGTGTATCAGGTTTGAGGCCTGTAAAAAACCTACTTGGGGGGTTTCTCTCCCTTGAAAAAGGAGAAAACAATGTAAGTGGACCTTCTAGTGGAACCTGGTGAGGAGGTAGAATGTGGTGTCCGGAATGGCCCCTTTAAGAGTTAAGGCCTGGGCTTTCAGCAAAGGGTGTGCTGCACAGCTGCAGCCACTGAAAGCAATAAGGCTCTCAGGCATAAAAGCACCTGCTGAAGGGAGAGTTTGGTGTGGGCAGCAGAAGGAGGAAATCTTGAGGAAGGACAGACTGGACTAAGGAATGATGGGTGAATGGACTTTGGAGACTGCTGGAGACATTGGTGTGTGGCTGCTATGCCCAAGACCTGCTGAGAACCAAGGGGCTGCTGTAGTGGCAGGAGGCTGCTGGCAGGAGGGAGGACCTCTGCAGGTTGAACAGGCAAGCTACCCTGGAGGTGGGGTCCAGCAGGACTGCAAGGCAGAACCAGGGCCATTCTTGGGTAAAAAAAGGGGTGCCAATTAGCTTAAAGTGGGCATAATTCTCCAGGCAGAGCTTGGATTGGGAATCTGGCAGAACAGACCTCCATAAGATTGAGTCAACACTGAGGTCACAGCTCACAGGCTCTTAAAAATACATGGTAGAAGGAACGGGAGCATGTCTATCCTTCTACTACATGACGACCACTTCCAGCAATGTATGAAACAGGACTATGTTCTGAATGAGAAATGTCCTTTCTCCCTGGAAACTTCCATGATTCCATCTGCAGGTGAAGCAATTTGGCTGGGTGCAAGGACACTCTACAGAGTATCTGCAATCTTGGAACTTTGCTTGTGTGCTTGAACTCATGGCTGAAACAATCATTTTGTGTAAATTGGCTTTGCAGTATAATGCTAAACGAGAGTTTGTTAGGTCTTTGAGCCAAGGGCCCTGTGGAAATGTTTGCTGAAGGACAAGAACGACTAAGTATGTGTGTTACCTGTTTTTTAAAAAAATGAAAACCACAGAATATTATAAAATGCAGCTCATGATGGACAGAGGTATTTACATCCCTTTTTGTGATCTGTTTCTAATCTTCAGATTTGCCATAGTTTTACTCCTGAGGGGGAAAAAATAGCTCTCTGGAATGCATTAAGAGAAGGCAGGCCTGCATAACAATTCAATTGTAATTCCACCAACTTTTATCAGCTGGGAAACAGGCCTGTGTGCATCTGGCTGCCTATCTCTGGAAGATTTCAGAAAGAATCAAATGGGTGGCATGATACAGAGCTCATCAGAAATATCCAGTGCCTGAACATTCCTACTGACTGACTGAATTCCTACTGAATATGCTGAGAATGATGCTATGGTGAATTAAAAAAATAATCTTCCATGACCACTATTCAATAGTACACTGCTGTCCATTATACTTCTCCCCCATGTTAATCACCACTCTGGGAAACTCAGGCTTCGCACAAAGCAAGGAAGAAGTTCCCTTCCATAATCCTTCTGTGTTACTTTAAATTTGATGAGTTCAGAGGAACAAATATTGTGCCTGACTACAGTTTTGTGTATTCAAAGCAAGGGACAATCATGAATGGAGAGGAGTTGATAAATACATCTAACTTATGCATGACTTTCTTCTAAGAGAAACATCCAGTTGACCTTCTCACTCAAGTTCAAGAAGGCAACGGTAAACTGTAATGAAGTTAGGAATGCACCTGCCTTGAAAGTTGGATATTTTAACCTTTGTCAAGAAATACCTCTTACTATATTTTAAAGTTTGTCTCTTGTCCCTGCTAGTTTTTATCAAACATGAAAAGGTGTCCCGTCCAAATATCTCAACTCCCTTCTAATGCCCACTTTTTGGCTAATTAACACCCTCTTTATCTCTAGAACAGGGGTCAGCAACCTTAAACACTCAAAGAGCCATTTGGACCTGTTTTCCGGATGGGAAAACACCTCAGGAGCCACAAAACCCTTTTGAAAATGAAGATAACACTGCATATATAGTTGTTGTTTTTTACCTTTATGCTCTTATAAGTCCCATTTTTATAATGTAGCCCTTTCTTGTAGCTTTTAGTTAGTTTTGTCGTACATTCTTGTCCTGTGTTTTCAGACGCCTGGTCCTCTATGGTGTTTTGCCTGATTCCAAGGCCAAGCTCTGCCTGGAGAATTATGCCCACTTTAAGCAAATTAGCTCCTCTTCTTTCCCCCAACAAATGACTCTGGTTCTGCCCTGCAGTCCTGCTGGACCCCACCTCCAGGGTAGCTCACCTGTTCAACCTGCAGAGGTCCTCTCTCCTGCCAGCAGCCTCCCGCCACTACAGCAGCCCCTTGGTCCTCAGCAGGTCTTGGGCACAGCAGCCACACACCAAACTCCAGTGTCTCCAGCAGTCAGTTAGTCGCAAAGTCAGAGTATCCAGGGCAGAGTCCAAAGTCAATAAGCCAAGTCACAGTCCAAGGTCAGATTCCAAAGTCAAATCAGTCAGAGTATCCAAGTCAAAGTCAATAAGGCAAGTCAGTCTCCTCTCCAACCTGCACTCCTTCTCCAACCCACACCCCCCTTCCTGCCTCAGGTGCTCCTTATATCCCTGAGGGCCCTATTGCCTTCAAGTGGCTGCAGCTGTGCAACACACTCTGCTGGATGCCCAGGCCTTACCCTTAAAGGGGCCACTGCTGACACCACATTACCTCCTCACCAGATCTTCCAGGATTCCAATACATATGGCGGTTATGACATCTGCTTATCTTACATGGATACTAAAGAACTCCCCTCACCTTCCAGAGGCACCCTGTTGGAAGGAAACAAGGACACAGACTCCAGAGGTGGGGAAGAGAAGAAGCCAGAGCTGGGGGGGGGAGGTGGGGGGCAGCCACAGGCCAGCTTCTGCCCTGCCTGCCTGTCCTCCCTCACTCAGGCTGCAACCCTCTCCACACTATCCTGGGAGTAAGCCCCATTGACTACAATGGGACTTCTGAGCAGACAAGTTGGTTGGAGCTCTCAGGTTGCAGTCCTCTCCATACTTTCCTGGGAGGAAGCCTCACTGACTACTTGTGAGTACACCTGCATAGGAGGAGGCTGAGGCTACAGCCCTCCACACCTTCCTGGGAGGAAGCCCCACTGACTAGAGCTTACTTGTGTGTAGACCTGCACAGGAGGGGGCTGAGGCTACAGTCCTCCACACCTTCCTTGGAGTAGCCCAGGGACTACATCGTGGCTTGCTCTCGAACAGACCTGTGTGGGCTCCCACTCACCAACTGTGCGTGGCTCCAAGGCTGCCATCCCAGGCACCCTTTCTTGGGAGTAAGCTTCATCTGCTGTAATGGGGCTTACTACTGAGTAGACACACAGGATGTCTCCTCAGCTGTGGAGGAAAAGCCTCTCCTTGCACTGACTGGGGACCTGCTCAGGGAAAGGCAGGCTGCAAGGGCTTGCAATGGCTGAGGAGGAGGGTGTCCTGCTGGAGAGTAGGGTAAGGGAAAAACAGGGAGCTTAAGCATGCAGAGCAGGCAAAATTGAAAAGGGAAACCAATGAGGAGCAGGTGGGGGTGAAGAGAGAGGAAGGTAGTGAGCTCAGGGGGTGGAGGGAAGCAGCCTGCCCTCCCAACACACGTGCCTCCTACTACCCCTTTTGCCACTTTCACCCGGAGGAGCCGCAGCAGACTGCTGAAAGAGCCGCATGTGGCTCTAGAGCTGCAGGTTGCTGACCCCTGCTCTAGAACAACTGCTGCAGTGTGCAAAGGAATTATCACAGAACTCCTTATCTATAGGAAGTACCCAAATTTATTGCTATGAACACAGACACTCCCTGCAAGTCCTCTTGTCCAGAGACTTTCCCTCCCCAAAACTCCACTTAACTCAGTGGGTAAAGGTCTGAAGCCTCCAATTCAAGTCCAATCTGGTCTCCAAAGCACAGTCCAGTCTTCCCAGTCTTCTGTGTCCTCCAGCAGAGTCCTGGCAGTCCCCTTCTCCTGTAGGTCTGGGTCAGCGTCCTGCTCTCCCTCTAGGTTAGTGTCTGGTTTCTGGCTCCTTTGGTCCTTCTGAAGCTGCCTTTTATCCTTTGTGTCCCATTAAGTGCAAATGCAGCTCAGCTGTGAGCTACCTCCTTAGCTCATTCAAAGTCTCATCAAGGTCAAATGAAGCTCAGGTGTCCAATCAGCTCTCCATTGGCCTTGATTGATTACAGCTGTGGAGCCAGCCCTGCCCTTCCCAGAGCTGTCAACCAGCTGTCAAAACATGGAATCCCTGTCAACACCACATCATCCACCTGATGATCTTCTGATCTTCCATTACAAAAGGCCATTGTGTTCATGCACACTCTAATTAGGGATCATTGTTGCTACTGTGGAAGCATCTATCTAAACATTTTCCCCCTACAATTATGTCCTAGAAAATGAAAGGAAAATAAATGAGGTGAGCTAAGATTAGGATGTGTTGATCAAACCTTGAGGTGAATTGCCCTGATTTACAATAAAGACACCAATATTGCCTTGTTACTTCCATCCACACAGCAAATCCAAACCCAGAAAATCATAAGAACATAAGAACAGCCCCACTGGATCAGGCCATAGGCCCATCTAGTCCAGCTTCCTGTATCTCACAGCGGCCCACCAAATGCCCCAGGGAGCACACCAGATAACAAGAGACCTCATCCCTGTCATGCTCCTTTAATAATTGGATGCTCTATTTGAAAAAAAGGGGAAAAAACAACTATTGAATAGGTTGGAAAAGTGGGGAAAGAACAGCCATATTTATCTTATTTTAAATTTCTACTCCTTTGTATTCTATCTTCAAAGTAGCTTACTGAATATAGTAACAAATGTACCTGCTTATTCTTGGGCACTAGAATTCCCTGAAGGGTACAGATCACATCAACAGAAGAAGAAACTAAGGGCATTTCTAGACAGCCATAATACCCATTCCTCTACTACAATTATATATACAGGTATAACCTAATTATCCATGGATTTTACACCTGCAGTTTTATCTCAATGTAATGAGAAGGGCCCTTTAAATTAAAGGGAAAAAGTCATTTAACAATAGACTTGTTAATGTGAGAGAGGGCAGTCGGCTGACAATTCATCAATCATTCTCTCTCCAGGCTTCACTCCAAGACAAGCGACCCCTCCCATCCCCTGAGCATGGGAAAGAAAGATAACCACTTTGCATTGGTGAAGGGAGAGGTCCCTAGCTTGGAGTGAAGCCTTTCTAAGCACTTGGAGAGACACTGATTGATGGATTGTCTGCCTAATGACTGTCTTACATCACAAAGGTGAGCAAGGCTGTTTTTAATTTGCCTAGAAAAGGGACATTGTTTTTTAAATGAATTTGCTTTAATGCAATTTTGCCATTCCACTGAGTTCTGGAAATGGAACCCTCTTGAATAAAGATAGGTGGAAAAGGTGAGTGTTAGGCTGTTTAGAGGCTGCTTTACCCCCTGCATTCTTTTTCAAGGTTGGACCTGATTATGCCCAACCTCAGAAAGTTCAGGTTTTTAGTTGCATTGAATGAGACAACCCTAATCAGCAACCAGTTTAGAGACAGATATATCCATTACATGCTTTCCCATGCCCATTGACTCCCACAGCAATATTTAGATCAAAACAAGTGTAAGTCTTATGTGTACATGATGTGGTGAAGTCATCTCAAAAGTAAATGTCTGAACCCACTTGCAGTTCAACCACTGATTGGTAAAACTGTCTTCAGGTAATTCTCAACACTGAAGGCCAAAGACGGAAATAGGGATGGGGCTGTAGCTCAGTAGTGGAGAAGATGCTTTGCATGTGGAAGGTCCCAGGATCTATCTTTGACATCTTTAAATGGGGATGGAAGGAACCTTGGAGTGTCACTGCCAAGCAAAGTCAACAAGATTGAGTTAGATGGATGAAGGGTCTGAAAAAGGCAGCTTCCTATGAGTCTGATTTAAAAACTCTAGCTTGGACAACCTGGAATTTCAACAGATATAAACTTATCTGGCTTACAGTGCAATCCTATGCTTGTCTACTCAGAAGCATACCCCCCTGAGTTCATGGCAACTTACTGCCAAGAAAGTATATATAGCAGGGGTGCTCAATAATTGCGATCTACCAGTTGATCGTGAGGCAAAATGAGTCGATCGCAGGCTTCTCTCCCGTCCACGCATCCCTATGAGTGAGCTCCCTGGGAGTGACTCATCCCTGGGAGTGAGCCCCCTTGACTCTACTGGGGGTGACTCATGAGTAGACCTGGAGAGGACCTGCTGGTGGGCTTCTCTCCTCTCCATGCATCCCTGGGAGTGAGCCCCATTGACTCTCCTGGGGATGACTTACCTTTCCCGTTTTTGCACTGTTATGTATGGAGATCTGCCCACCCCCCAACTTCCATCTGTTGTTTCTGTGTGCAAGGGGTTTTGCACTGGTCTTGCTGTGATGTCTATATAGAGATCTTCCCTCCCCCACACCTTTCCCCTGGTCTGTATAGAGATCTGGTCTGTATAGAGATCTGCTCCCCCCCCCACTTGTATTGGAATCAAGGAAGATCTGGTGAGGAGGTAATGTGGTGTCAGCAGTGGCCCCTTTAAGGGTAAGGCCTGGGCATCCAGCAGAGTGTGCTGCACAGCTGCAGCCACTTGAAGGCAATAGGGCCCTCAGGGATATAAGAGCACCTGAGGCAGGAAGGGCTCCACTTATTTATGTGAGTCAGCCTTTTCCTACATGAAGATCATTAAGTCCAAGTACTGTTCCACCATGACTGATGAACATTTGGAAGTGTGCTTGAGGCTGGCTGTCAGCAGCTACTGTCCGGACTATGCATCCTTGGCTGATTCACTTCAGTGCAAGTCATAAAAGTAAACTCAAGTAATTACAAAAAATTCTTTATAGTTAATTATGTTGTGTTGTGCAATATTGGCTCATGCGGTTATGCAAGGTACACCAACATACATTGTACACATAAATGTTATATGTTATGATGGCGTGAACATTGTAAAAAAAACTCTGGTAGATCTCCAGGCCTTGCTGGGTTTCAAAGTAGCTCTCGAGCCAAAAAAGTGTGAGCACCCCTGATATATAGGATTGCAGTCTTATAAAACTAATGCCATTCTCCACACACACACACCAAGTTCTTAGCATTTCGGGGGAGTTCCTCCTGAGAAGAAGAGGAAGCTTTGAGGCAGCTGGAGTAAAGCCTGCCAGTCATCACAAGACAGCTCCTGTTTTGAAGGCATCATATTGGAAGCAACCTAGTTTTGGATCACACCCTGGCTGCTCTCTCCATATCATGAGGAGCTTGTTAAATTGCTCCATACGAATTTGTCAGAACCCTCTGGGTTTTTGGAGTATTCCTCTGATCACCGGTGGGATGTATTTATGCCTGCTTTCCCCTTCATTCCTTCTTTAAGGGTGAGGAAGTTTCCACTGAGTTTAGACGATGGGTCAGAAGTTTGATTGCTCAAGAAATCTCACTGTCAATGGCCTCTTCAAGCTTCATGTTTTGGCAGGAAACAATCAGGCAGAGCTTCCCACCTGGCTTAAGGCTGCTAGAGCAGTGGTTCTAACACATTTAGCACCAGGACCCACATTTTATCTGTCAGAATCTGTTGGGACCCACTGGAAGTGATGTCATGACTGGAAGTGACATCATCAAACAGGAAAGTTTTTAAGAATCCTAGGCTGCAATCCTACCCACTCTTACCCAGGAGTAAGTCCCATTGAATATCATTGTTAAAAGAACATACATAGTAGCTTATTAAAAGTACAGGTCTGTAACATTTCCCCAAATGCAGTCACATATCATGGCAGCATCAAGTCTAATATGTTTAAAAAAAAATTGAAATGAATGGAGACCCACCTGAAACTGGCTGGTGACCCACCTAGTGTGTCCCGACCCACAGTTTGAGAAACACTGTGCTAGAGGATTCGAAAAGGGAAGCTTCCACTTGAAAAGCTGCGTCCACTCAAAAAGGAAAGCTACCATTCCCTCACCAGAGCCTGGCCCAAAGAGGACTACCATCCTAGCAACTGAGGGAAGACATTTTCAGGCCTTGCAAATCTCCTCAGAGATCCAGGCCAAGGCCTTCAGCCTCTGCATCCCACAAAGGGACATTTTCCTCCATTGGGTCTGCCAAATCTAGGCTCCTCAAAGACAGGCTGTTCATAACTCTGCTTTCAGACATTCCATGACAAGAACATTTCATAGCTAACCCACCCTCAAAGTAACCCCTGCTAACTGGGTAAAAGGCATGTTTTCAAGTGGGTGCTCTTCTTTTATTTAGCAGGGGGAGAGTAACTGGCCCTCCTCACCCCAGCAGTGTCTTTTCTAGTGGCTGTCTGTTGGTGTTCTTTTGTATCTTTTTAGATTGGGAGCCCTTTTGGGTCAGGGAGTCATTAGTTATTTTATTTTCTTGTAAACCATTTTCTGAACTTTTTGTTGAAAGTGGTATATAAATACTGTTGTTGATGATGATAATGTGTAAGCATAGGAGAAGGTTATCTGGCTGAAGCTCAGTATGCCCCACAGAAAAGGCTCTTTCTCCGAGTATCATCTGTTTTATCCATTAAAGAGAAAAGGAGCTTGCAGGACTGCTAAGGCCCCTTCCATCTGGGCTTTTCCCCACAAGAGGGCATCTCTGCTTATGTCCAAACACAATAACAACAGTATTTATATACTGCTTTTCAACAAAAAGTTCACAAAGTGGTTTACAGAGAAAATCAAATATCTAATGGCTCCCTGTCCCAAAAGGGCTCACAATCTAACAAGATGCAAAAAGAACACCAGCAGACAGCCACTAGAAAAGACACTGCTGGGGTGAGGTGGGCCAGAAACCCACCCACAAACACTGTCATTGTGTGTCCTGCAACTAGTGGAAAGGACTCCTTAAAGGATATTGTCATCTCAAAGTCTGCTCAAAGTGTTTCCTACATCTATGCAGTTTCAACAAATTTTTTATTTTCAAAGTTTTTTTTTTCCTTCCTCCTCCAGGAAGTGACTAAAGGGGAATTAAGTCAGCCTAAGTCCTCCAAATTCCATGAGGGGCAACACCCTGTACTGTTCCTCCAGAGATTTGCTGGCTCAGGGAGGCTAGATGGTGGGCCCTCTGGCTTGGATTGTAATGACAACCTCAAAGGCCTATTGGCTTGGCAGACTTAGTGCTGTGCAGCTGTCTAGACCCTTATAGAGTTGATGTTGAGAAGCTTGGATTTTCCAGTGCCAGCCTGCAGCTTGGAGTCAGGGTGGAAACGCCCTTCCTGGGGAATGGACAGTCATTGACCATCTCCCCTAAGTTAGATGCCTGCATTTAAAGGGAGGAAGTTTCAAGACTTTCTACTGAAGGTTCTGTCTGTTTTCAATAAAATGGGCCAGTTTAACCCAAAGTGCAGTCTCCTGTGTTTATTGGGGATGTAAGGGCTAACAACATCACAGGGAATCCAGCATTTCTTTCTGTTGTACAGAACTGAGGGTTATTCTTGCTTTTCTTTTGTTTATTTAGGAAATGAAATGATGATGACTTTAGTGTGACTTCACATATTAAGAAAGCTTGCATTTGTGGATATATTTTCAACAAATCCATACATTCATTTAGGGGTTCTCTATGGGAAAAAAATTATAATGAAAAGAAGTTGTGCTAAATCTTCATTTTAGGAAATTATTCAGGGTCCAAATGTGATGACTTTTTTGTTCAACAAAAGCCTGAAAAAAAACTAGGTGTCAACATCTGTTGATAAATAGCTGGTTTCTGTGCTTTATTGATCTTGATATATGAGCCATATTATGTCCTTGTCTCCTGCAAAATCTATTTTTGATGTTGCGATGGCATAAAGTAGGAAAAAACAGGCAATGTTTGTTGTTGCACGTGGACAAAAAAATATGTACATAACACTAAAGTCTGGTTAGACAATATCACATCCATTAAATCAAAATTATTTGTCTTTGTGCTTGCAAATCCCTGCAAGATATAAAGTAAATCATGAAAATAAAAAGAACTGGATGGTTTGCCTGTCCTTTAACCACTTCAGCCTTCTGAATATTCAGGTGAAATATTCAAACAAACTGTTTTGCTTCCTTTTTTTAAGGTTTTAGGATTTCTCAGGGTTTCCAGAAGAAACAGAGAAGCAGTCATAATAAAAATAGTACTTTTATTTGCAGCGTGAGTTAGAAGACTTAGAAGCAGAGTCTATCCTAACACAATTCCATTAGATGGTGAACCTGGGCTTTCCCCCACCCAGGGCCACCTCCCACCCCCCGCCCCTGACCCAGAAGTAATTGAGGTGATGTCATCATCACCACAATTACTTCCATTCGGCTGCCTCCTCCATTCCCCTTTTGAAACAAAAGGACATTTTCAAAGGCACATTTTGAAACAAAGGGGGAATGAAAGAGGCGGCCCAGATGGAGCCTTTCGCACCACTTGTAAGCACCACTTCCAGAAGGCAGGTGGCACTTGCCTCCTGGGCACCACTTCCAACGGTCCCAAAGAGCTCTGATGGAGCCTTTTGCATCACTTAGAAGTGCTGCGAAAGGCTGCGTCGGATTCAGAGAAGCGGGCTACCCTCCTCTCCTCCCCTCCCTTTAAAGGGGGGCAGCCTCAGACACGGCTGAGAACTGCATGAGCTCTCTGTAAGAAAGGTGGCATATAAATAATTAAATAAATATTACTTAATAATAATGTTTCCATTATGCCACCTTGGGCATTTGCTTTAGCATGGAAAGTCGAGATAGAAATTTCTCAAATGAAATAAATAAAATAAAATATATGGATTTTCTGGGTGTCAAAATGGGCTTAGCCAAAGTGCAGGGAACAGGTAACAACATTGTGAAAGGGGGGAGCTGCACGTAATTTTTAAAAGCCTAAGTGTATAGGCTAAGCCACCATGTATAGTTGCAGGATTCTGCAGCCATTCTAAGGACAAGCAACAATAGTTGGAGGCTGTTTCAGGAAAGGTGCCATGCTGGTAGGAAAACAATTACACTGAGCACAATGGAAACATAAGAACATAACAAGACCCCCAAAGGCCCATCTAGTCCAGCTCCCTGTATCTCACAGTGGCCCACCAGATGCCTCAGGGAGCACTCCAGACAACAAGATACCTGCATCCTATTGCCATTCCCTTGCATCTGGTACTGGGAGATAGGCTACTTTAAAAGCCAGAGGTTGCATATAGTCATCATGGCTTGTAACCTTTGATGACCTTTCCCTCCATGAATCTGTCCAATTCCCTTTCAAAGGACTGTGCCGTACATTTAGGATAAAACCTACAGGAACACATCCTTTGGTGTTATCCAAGACTTCTGTGCATTCATCAGAAAAGAACCATTTTCTCCAAACCAAAACAGCTCTTTTGGTAATCAGATGCCTTCTAAGAAAAGATTTTATATATAGTCAATAACTTACTCCGTACTAAAAACAATGTTGTAGTAAAACAGTGGTAAACCGTTGTCTTTAGTACTTTGGGTCTTGCATCTCAGACCCATTACATCCAGCTGTTAAATGAGTATAATGGTTGGAAATGTTGCCTGAGGAAACAGGACCCATTTAGCACTTTTTATTCAACAATAATTGTTAGAACATCTGCTCGTGAATACATTTCAATCCATGAATTTCAATTTTCCAGCTAGGGCAGCTGGGAGACACATAAACATTACCTGAGAAAACTCAAAATATTCAATATGACTATAATTTATGGAGTGATATATCATAGTCACCCCAAGTGTGTTTCTAATCTCTTCTTGTTGGTTCTATCAAAACAAAAGCTAATAAGTAAATAAAAGGAAGTATTAAAGGTTGTATAAAAAAAAAAATTACTGAACATGCACTCTGACAAAGGATTAGGATAAGCTCATTCCATGCTTAAATCTATGTCTTTAATTGGATTCTGTGGTATATGTGCACACTGCACAGTTTGTGATTCACAAGCCAAACAACAATGCCAGCTCCAGGTTTCAGGGGGTCCTCAGCAAAAAGGCCTCCTTCTACCTTGGTGGAACATGAAAGAGGAATTGTACCACCTTCATATAAAGGCTACAGGTAAGAGGTAGTCATCGGGCTTAGTAGTTGGTCCTTCTCATCTATAGGAGTGTGCTGTGAGTTTGGTCAAGGAAATGCCAAGCTATGTGATACCATAAGATGCTATGATAGCAATGTTTAATTTTCTTAAGGATGAAGAGGAAGAGGTTGACCTGGAATTGATGATTAACTTACAGGCAGCTGCCAAGATGTGAATAGCAGCTAAGTGAGGAAAAAGGATTGTCTGAGTTCAGAATGATGCTGTAGGGCAGCATTTCTCAAAGTATGCTCCTAGGAGCCCTGAGGGAACCTGAGACCCCTTTGGGCCTCCATAAGCACGTCATAAGTTTCCTCCATCTCATTAGTGCTGTGCCACTCTACACACATGCTCCAGTGCTCCCTGAGACTCTGCCCATGTGCCAGTGCGGCTCTCTGAGACTTCATTTAAGAATGTAAAGAGCTTTGGAGACCGAAACGTTTGAGAACTGCTACTCTAGGATATGAATTAGTGCCCTTGTGATAATATTGTCCGATTATAAAAGGACACATTCTACATCACACACAAATTTATTAAAAGATGGACATTACCTGTGGTGTTTTAAAATAGAAAATTCCAAGATAATGTCCACCCATATATCTCTTTCTCCATTCTGTATTTTTATGTGATGAGTAGCCCTATCTTGAGCTTCCCAGTGCCCACTGGAGCAGCAGCGCCAAAAGAGCTCCTGCTGTATCCAACAGGCACTGGGAAGCCACCAGGAGTCTCCTGGGGAAGCCCCAAGCTCTGCAATGGGGCTTCTCAAGTCTGTGCCAGCTATTTTGCTGGCATAGAACTGAAAGACTCTGTATCAGGCCTTACAGACTGACACGGAGTTCAGAATCTGGAGCAGAGCTCTGCTGGTCCCACCCAATTTCCTCCTCCCAGCTGGTGCTGGCACAGCACCAGTAGCCCAGTGCCAGTGGCCCCTCCACTCTGGGTGCCCCAGACATGCGGATTACTTTAGGTGTGAGGCAGCTTCATGGGGGAGAAATGGGATCTGGTATAAGAGCTGTTTAAAAACAAATTACCACTGATGTAAAAAAACATTATTTCCCCCTGATATCCCCTCTGGATATAAATGACCCCTTGCCAGTGTCATGTTGCCACACATTTCAGTTGCTAGCATGTTTACTTAAAAATTTTGAGTTTAATAGAACTTAAATTGAATATTCCCTAGCATAGGATTGCAGCTTAAAGATATTAAGCTAAAGTTGGACGTACAGTGAAAGGCTCCCATAAACTCTCTGCTCAATCTTGAAATCTTATGCAAATGCAGCTGAAATAAATTTGAAAAGTCTCTTGTGACCTTTCTGAGATGAAAAAAGTATTTTCCTAACCAAAACATGTTCAGTAAAGAAAAAAAGCCGCCCTATAACCACATTCTTTTTCAGTTACAAAATATTGAAGAGGTTTAGAGCTTCCTATTTTCTCCCACCCTCCCCTCTGGGAAACCTGACATTTTAATACTTAAGTGGATGTTGAACATTTTCCATGCAAGATGAGCCTTCAGGTGGAGAGAATGGAGGTGCTTTGAAACAAAAGATTAATACTGTACTATTGTTTGAAGTGTTAATGAGTGAAAGTGCCCACATGCTCAGGCAAAGGACATGAATAAAAAGCAAACAGTACAAGAAATGCTAATTAACCATGTATATCATGATGGGATATAGGTAGAGATTACTGTGGATATCTTTCCATGTTTTAAAAGAAAACCCTTTTCAAATACATATTAAAAAGGGACAGCAATGAAAAGGACAAAGGTTGGCACAGTATCGACACACAGGAATTCTTCTGTGTGCCACGGAAAGACCGGGTGATGAGATAATTTTGAGACACATAGATTAACCTAAAACTACTTTCTTTTTCAATATGATTTTCATCCATTACAGCCTCTAATAATGATCTAGAGCAGGGGTGTCCAAAGTTTTTGGCTGGAGGGCCACATCATCTCTCTGACACTGTGTTGGGGGCCGGGGAAAAAAAGAATTAATTTACATTTAAAATTTGAATAAATTTGCATAAGTTTACATAGATGAATATATTAAAGATGAACTTATATGAATGAATGAAGGTCTTGCAATAGCTCAAGGCCTATAAAAGGCCTTGCACAAAGCAAGGCTGACTTTTCCTTTGCTGCCTCTGCTACATCACAGACATGAAACAGCAAGCAGTGGAGGTTGCTTATCCCACAGCTCACTCGAGAGGTCAAACAGTTGCCCTCATGCTGAGAGCAGTTACGTCGGGTCAGTGCAGGCTCCAGTAAATCTCTGGAGGGCCAGAGGCTCTTTGGAGACTGGGGGCTCCCTGAGGGCCACATTGAGAAGCCTCGAGGGCCGCATGTGGCCCCAGGGCCAGGGTTTGGGCACCCCTGATCTAGAGAGTCCTATTACAATACAGGAGTGTGCAATTCCTTTCGGTGCAAATGAAAATAACTAAGGGCACAAGACTAACCAGGTCTACTCAGAAGTAAGTCCTATTCTGTTCAATGGGACTTACTCCCAGGAAAGTGAGGTTAAGATTGAAGCCTTAGAAAATTGGGCCACTCATTTCATGTTCTTCTCACTCCAAAACAAATGCACCTCACAACAAATAAAGCATCCATACTACTTGGTTTCAGTACCCCATTTTTAGATAATACATATTTTGGATGTGGGGGTGGGAGCTTACATTTATTGACAGCTGCTATTTGTACAGCTGTCTCCTGGTGGCTGCAGTTCTATTTTCTCACAATGCCCTAGATACAAATTGATGCTGGGGCACTATGGGGGGAAAAATGGAACTTCCATCAAAAATGGTAGCCCTGTCTTCCATTTGCCACCCCCCCCCCATAATGACTCCAAATGACATTGTGTATGGGCATTGTGGGAAAATAAAATGCTTACTGCCAGGAAGCAGCCTGGCAGAGAAATGCTGCTGCTACTGTCAGAGAAGTCGGCAAAAATACCTTAAAAAGATACCGCAGTAAGCGTTTAAAAAACAAGCACAAAGACAAATGAGGAGAAACAAAACAACCGGCAGACTAATGTAAGAATAATGAAATGAATGGAAATACACATGAAAGATTAGCAAAAGAAATGGTTTAACAAATGAAAACAAATGGAGCAACAAAATGAAAAGACATCTTGTGCCCACCCTAAGGTAAAAATGGCACGGGCACAGCATGGCATTTATCTTTCGCTTCCAACACTGTATATCTCCTATGCTGCATTGTGACCTGCTTTTGGAATTTCTATCATCTATAGAGGTGGCTTGTGCTATGCTGCTGCATGATTTATGTGCCAAAAATGGACAGCCGTCACCCACCCACCAGCCCTCTGACATGCATTCTCTTTTTGTCAGGCATCTATAGGTGCAACAGTTATCTGCAATTCTTCTGATAATGTACGTCTGGAGAGAAGAAAGTGAAAAAAAATTATGTGCTTCCCCAAAATATATACCACTTTTCGGTTCAAACACATTTCAAGACTATATACAGTAGGCCCTTGGTATCTGCGAGGAATCTGTTCCAGGACCCCCTGCAGATATTGAAATCCATGGATGCTGGAATCTGCAAGGGGTCTGGCATGGTGCCGCAATTACTCACATTAGGGCCTGGCTGTGCCCTCCACAGGCCACGCTGGGCCCATAGCCCACAGGCCTTCCCCAGCTTCAGAATGCCTTCCAGACTTGAGTGGAAGCTGCTTCCACAAACCAGAAATGGCTTCCAATCATGTTGGAGGGGTGTTCTGAAACCGGGGAAGATCTCCCCACACCTCAGAACACTTCCTGGCCATGAAAGGAAGTGGCTTTCAGGCATGTACTGGAGACCCCCTGAGGCGCAGGCTCAGCCTCTGCAGATGGTGGAATCCACAGATGCCAAATCCGTGGATACCGAGGGTACACTGTATAACATAACACTATATCTTATGAACCCCCACAGGGTAGGTTTCTGTTGCCAATGGGGGAGGCTAGAGATAGCTATTTATTGTGATGTCATGTGAAAAATTGTGAGTGTCCTGACTCAACCCATATCCCAATCCTATCCAATTTTCCAGTGCCGGTGCTGCTGTGCCTATGGGGTTTGCACTACTTCCTGTGTTGGGGGTACAGTCACAGATGCCTCCTTAAGGTTTGGGAACCTTTGTTCCCTTGCCGTGGGGCTGCATTGCGGTTGCACCAGTGCTGGAAAGTTGGATAGGATGGGGCTGCCACTTGGCTACTATATCTACCCAATAGTTTTTGAGAACCAATTTATAGGAAAATATTGGTTATAGTTTTTGAGCTGGATATATATCTGTAAAGAAAACAAACCAGCCAGGGGCCCTGACAGTTCTCCAACAAATAGTGGCACCTGGGAAACAGAAGTCCTGATCTGGAGAGGATTTGCAGATGGAAGTCATGGGGCTACCCTGCTGTCTCGCAAGTGCCAGAGCTTAAGCCAGGAGACGGCCTCAGATATGGCTGGGGGGCGGGTTATTTCACCCTGGGTCCTCCTCCTTGACCATGGCTCTTTGTTATGGGGCCCTGGTGGCTCAAGCGTCCGCTTTGCTGGGTTGCCTATCCTTTAATGAGCCTCTTTATCAGCTGGTAGTACATAACTGGGTGGTACAGTTATAAAGGGAGGAACTCCCTGCAAATGCTGCCCCTTCCAGCTGGTTGGCGGGTTGAAAGGGAGTTCCCTGGGCTTCCTGGCCTTCCTTCCCCCGCTCCCCTGCTCCATCCCGCTTGGTCATTCTCCCCCAGATGTGCTCCTATGCATCTGTTAGGGACAGCGGCCAAGGTTGCAGAGGGAGGGCCTTCCATTTTCACCCTCTTGTGCCACAGCTGAGCTCCATCTGGCACTTCTGGTTCATCCGCTGGGCATTTGAAGCACCCCAGCATGCTTGGCAGCACAAATGGCTCTGCGGGTGGCCTCCAGGTGGCCTCTGTCCATTTCCCACGATAGCAGGTGGCATAAGTCTGGCAGCCAAGGCCAGGCCAGCAGCTGCAGCCTCATCCTGGGAGTGGCCATGCAGCCTGACAGCCATGCCAGGTAAGATGGACACCAGACAAATAACTATCTAATATTTATAGCTTTTGACATATCACTAGAGTGTGTAAAATGATATTTAGTAGTGCTCGGGAGGGAAAAATGACTGATTAACAATCTATTCATACGAGGCATCTGGTAACATCCAAATTGGTGTGTAATCTGGATGGATGTAAGCAGAACTGGATTTACTGGATACACAACATAACGTCAAACAAGTTTTGGTTGATCAGCTCTATGCACTTATTCCCTTTGTCCCATCTCTACAATAAGACCAACAGCTAACAATCCCACAGTTGAAAGAGTTCAGCATTGTATATCACAAGGATGATTTATCTCACCAAAAAGATTAACAGGCAGGCTGACAGTATTTTGAAATTGCAGGTTCCTTTTGGGGTAGAGTAGTAAGTTCGGTGTCTCTCATTAGGGCCAGCACAAGAAAATCCTCAAATCCAATTACAATGAAATGGGAGATAAATAACAAACTCCCTCAGGGATCTGTGGGCACCAGTTTCAAGTGAATTTAAGAAAACCTTACAAGCAAGCAATGGTAAATGCAGGATAAATCAAATAGTAGAAGAAACATAACTCGTTCAGAATATATAGAAACAAGCTTTATTTATGGAGTCTAAGGTTCTTTCTAGACAATGGACAGGAAAACCCACCGCTGATTAGGTATGTATACAGAGTGACCAGATACAATGGAGGACGGAGTGACTATACCTTTAACCATTGAAGAGAAGAGGGAATTTTGGCAGGTGCAGCTCAACATGGAAGGATTTAAGCTGCATCTGCCAAAATTCCCTCTTCTCTACAAAAGTTAAAGGTATAGGCACTCTGTCCTCCACTGCATCTGATCACTCTGTGTGTGTAGTGTTATATTTGTACCAGTCTCATGCAATCTTACAGGCTGTACCCAGTACCCTTCATGCATAAAGGCATGCTGCTGTAGAGTATGTTCTACTCCTCATAGAATAACCTTTTAAAGGATTCCAGCAAATCAATTACCTCACAGTTTCTGTAATGCGATTACCACATATTCCACATGTAAGGCTTCTTTCATATGTCTTTGATCACCAAAACAGCCTTTTCAGCCCATGCCAGAGATAACCGTCAATGAGGAGGGAAGCTATTATTATATAAACATGTGAACTGGTCTTATATTTAATGATGGCACAACATTTTATGAGTTGGAGAACATTTGATGAAATGCTGGTGTTGTGACTTTGACAATAACTTTGTAGAAAAATCCACTGTACATACCCACTGAAAGATTTTCAATGTTGTTTTTCTATCTTCTGACCCAGTGTTTCTCAAAGTGTGCTCTTAGGAGACCTTGGGCTTTCTAAGACCCCTTTGGAGACTCCACAAGCTCACCATAATTGCCCCCTACCTGGTTTGCTCATCTATTCCTCCTGTCCTCTGTTCATTCTTCCTCATTCCCTTCTTGTCCTGGCTCTTCACTGGTATTTGGTGTTGAACTCATTGCTGCACCACTCCACACATGTGCCAGTACTAAGGGGCACCCTGAGACTCTGTGCATGCACTGCCAGGGCTCCCTGAGATCCTTTTAGGAGTGTATACCGTTCCAGAGACATTCTGTTTTGAGAACCGCTATTCTGACCCACCCAACTGCAGTTTTGCTTGTCAACCACAAGTAGTTTCCTTAACTACTTGAACCTCTCCCCCCCCCCCGCCACACACACACTTTCAAAGAATGATGAAGAACTATTCATCAATTACAATTTATTGCTCCTTTTACTCCAGTCCACATTTGCAATAGGAACTGGCCTACCATGTGTGTCTGTTGGTACTTTAAACTTATGGTCTTTAAAGTGATGATCAACCTAGGACCTGGAATCCTGCATTCAATTCACCACTCAGCTTTGAAGCCTCCTTGGTGATCTTGGGTCAGCCAGTAACTCTCAAGCTAAGGTTGTTGTGAGTAACTCTCAAGCTAAGATTGTTGTGAAGATTAAAATAAGAGCAGGATAGATTCTGTGTGCTGCCCCGAATCCTTGGATGAAGGGGAGGCTATAAACATAAAAATACATTTTGCACCACATAGTTTAAAAAAACAACAGGATTTTATAGTCACTGAATTGATGAGATGTTAACAATACTACATGAGGGAGCATGTTTTGGGAGGACTGTCAAAAAATCAAGCTGTCAAGTGACTATTGAGATATAAACACACCTGACTGCATAGAAGTTGCATTATATGACTGAAGTGTACAGATAAATTACTGTCCAATCCACAGGAACTGCTCTCTACCAAACAAGGGAGTAAATTATATGTGCCAGTCAATCAATGAATAAATATAACAAGAGCATGGAGAAAAGAAATATGCTTCTCTTGAAATATACAATTCTCTTGATCCTATATTCGACAATCATTTTTGTTCCTGCCATTTAAGAATATTCCCTCATAGTTCTCCATGAATAGAGCAATCAATGTAGAAAGAGCCAGACTAATCAAAGAGACATGTGTCACAAAAGAGTGAATGAGAACAGTCTTCCACGAAACAAATCTTGCAGGAGAGTTCAGTGTACAAACCCTGTCCAAAAGAGCAATGAAAATACTCACACATACAAACACCAATTGTTTTGAATTATACATATGAATCTCAGTCAACAATCCTGAGTAGGTGAGATGAATTTGCTGTCCCAATGACATTCTATTCAGAGTTGCCACGGCTGGAATCCAAAGAACTGTAAAACTGGTACTCTGCACTTGACTTGTGTTTCTCAAAGAGTATCTCCACCATGTCGCAGGGCAAACTGCTTTTTAAATTAAGGGGACTTTCAAAAACTCAAAAACGGTTTGTGTCATCATGTGGAGGACAGTTGTCCAAAGGAAAATGCTAAAATTTCCCCTGGACATGCCTTTGGCCACAACTAAAGTGATTTTTTTTTACCCGTCTGTGTTTCCAGTGTGTACCTCTGTCTCCTTTACAATGTGAAGAGGTAGGATTCTGTGCAACGAAAAATCTAAACCTTGATTTAAAAAATGTATAGCACAAGGGGTTCATTCTCCAGACTAGGGGTTCATTCTCCAGACTACTTGATTTCTAATTTCATACACTTTTGCATATCATGTAATACTTTTTTACAGTTTGACTTCTGCTGCTGCATTTGAGGTTCAGCCAATAGAGCCAGACAGCTCTTTCCCATTACCTGGAAACCCCTTGACACATTTCTAAGGGACTGATGCAAACTTATGATTACTTGGGTGGCTTCCATGAGCCCAAATGATTCTTCCTTCCTGCTCCTACTCCATGGCCCCAACTCCTTGAATGTGATGCATTTACATATCAAAACAGTTCCACACCAGATATGTGCTGAAACCATGCAGTAGCTCCAAAGTAAGTGAACTAGTTAACCTAGGAGTGTCAGACTGTTGAAAGGGCAGCCTGTGTGATAACTGGGCTCTCCCAGTACCTTGGCTGCATCTCCCTCTCTTGCCACTCTTGCTCTGCCCCATACCACATAGCATTCCTTGTGTTCTGAGACCTCTTTTCATCTCTCCCTCTCAGAGAGTTAGCAAAAACGGCACTGCCAAAAGGGCGGCTCTGGGAGAGCCCAATTATAATGGAGAATGGATAAAGAGATTCCGAGCCTCCCTGACTTGGCACGTGTTCCCAAGCGTGCTGACTCGGGTCTGCCTGTGTCTGGGTGTGCTTGCTTACTGTTTTCACAGCATGAAAAACCTCATGGTGCCAGCATTCCGACAGGGTGAGCAGCAGGAAAAGTTCCAGCCTGAAGGCAGGTAAGGATTAATGTTTGCAGTGAATGGGGGAGGTGGAACTGGGCTCTCTCTTCCTGTCTCTAATAGGAGAAAGGAACAGATGATCGGTGGACAAAGAATGGGCATTCTGATATTTTCATTGGTTGAGGGTGAGCTTGAGGAGCAACCAGGGGGGGGGGTCCTTGCCTTAAGATTGGCTGCAGAAGCCCAAGGAGGGGAAGGAGGCAGGGGTGGGGGGGAAGGAGTTCATAGCAATCATGCTTTGCAGGACGTGGAAAGGGAGGAGGAATTTTCACTGAATGATTGGCTATAGTGGGGCTACTTCTGAGTAGGGCTGCAAAGGATTGGGTTGTCCTGGAAAGCCTCACAGTTGCTGCATATGACTCTCCTCCCTCTTTCAGCTTCTTTCCTCGCTCTCACACAGTCCCTTCCACCCCCTCTCGCCCTGTTTCCAGATGGGCAGGGACATCAGGGGAGTGAGTAAATAGAACTCTGACACACACACACACACACACACACACACACACACCATGGCAGCAGCCCTATTTTTTCTACAGTAGGCTTTTTAAAGGGAAGTGACTCAACTCGAGTCGATTAGTGTTACTATAGGGTGACTCGGTGACTCAGAAAGTGCCCCTGTGGTGCGGTGACTTGGTGGTGGGGTGGTGACTTAGGGCAGTGACTTGGCAACTTGACAACACAACTCGTGGCAACTCAAGCCACGCTGAGCTTTCCCATCCCTGGACGCTCCTGATTTACCCCTTCATCCGGGCTCCTAAGAACTGCTGCCATAGCTCAAAGGACCTAAAGAATTCTCCAAGCTTTGCTGGTCAGTGAATAATGACACCAAGGTGGACATTTGTACTTGCTTTCTTTAAAACAAAATATATAATGATTGCATGCAGTTTAAACTTAACAGCTTTTTTGAGTTACAAGAAATTTCTACCAAACAATCAAAAGTACCAATTTCCATCAGACTTGTACTAGCTCTGGCTTCCGTCATTCCACAATGGTGCAATGACAAAATTGAGCTTTTAAAGCAAAAGCTCTACATGCACATTGGTGTGAAGATTATTGTTGCCGCCTCATTCTTAACACATACACAGTCTGGTCAACCAATGCTTCATTCTCCATTGAAAACAATAAAAAGTCACATTTTAACTCAACATCAAATTTTTCAGCTTTCAGCCAAAACGTAAACTAAGGAAGGATTAGGACGCATTAGAGCATGCAGACTTCACTGTAAAAGTGATTTTTTGAATTATGGAGGGGGAATTTAGTGTGCTTCTGATTCTTCTTGGCTCCAGGACCAGTAGAAGTATAACACAAAACACTTCAGTGATAAGTACCCTGAACAGTAGCGTTGCAGGACAGTAATGAAGGATGTCACAGCCCAATCCTAAAACTGGTGGCTGTGCCAAGTGCAGCGGTGCCAAAACAACTACCGCTGCATCCAGTGGCACCGCCGAGGATGCTGGAGGTCTCCTCAGGGGAAAACCCCAAGCCCTGCAATGGGGCTTATCAAGTCTGCACTGGCTATTTTGCTGGCGCAGACCTGAGAGACTTCATATTTGGCCTTCCAGCCCAACACAGAGTTCAGGATCCAGCAGAGCAAACTCTGCCAGTACCCACCCCCTTGTGCCCCAGTTCCTCCTCTCTCCCTGCCCCACTGTATTTAAAAAAAAAAAAAAAAAAACATTTTAATACAGGGAGTTTTAAAGCAACCTTGCGGTTTTCAAACTCGCAGGGAGTTTGAATCCCGCAGTAAGTCTTTGCGGGGGTGGGGCGGAGGCAGCGGTGCAATCCCCAGGATCACGCTGCTGCCTCCTCCCTGCCTCCTGGCTACCCCTGCCCCTTAAGGGGAAAGGGACCAGGACCCTCAGACTGGGGCGTTGTGATGCCCCAGTTTGAATATCACTGAAGCAACCCCTTAATAGCAAGTAATTAAGACAAGTTCATCCTGCCATCTGCTACCTCATTCCCACTACAGTCTACTGTGTAGGCCAGACCCATAGCTCAACAATCAGGGATGTTATGTGTGCATCTGCCAAACGACATTTGTCTCATGTTTGCGTATGTGTATGCCCATATGAGTGTCTCACTCATTTTTCTTTTTCCTTTGGGCTGCAGTTTTCAAACTCCAGGAATTTGAAACCTATAGTAAGTTCTTGCAAGGGAGGGGAGGGAGCGGGGGTGCGGGGAAGGCAGTGACGCGATCCCCAGGATTGCGCCAATCAGGGGGGGCTGCAGGGACTGGGGTGCACCCACCAGTCCCTGCTGCAGCCTTCCCAGGGTGCGGGGAGCCTTGCGCGAGTGCCTCCGCAAAACCGTAAGTGGAGCGCGATTGCTCCACTTTCACTTTCCATGACCTGGGGAGCCCTGCAGAGGCTCGCGCAGGGCTCCCCACACCCCAGGAAGGCTGCTGCAGGGATTGGCGGGTGCACCCCAGTCCCTGCAGCCCTGTCAGAAGTGAAAGTGGTGAGATCGCACTCTGCTTCCAGTTTAGCAGAGGTGGGGCGCAATCACCCCACTTTCACTTTGGAAGCATCAGGGAGCCCTGCGGACAGTTGCGCAGGGCTCCCCGCACCCCCGGGAGGCTGCAGGAGGCTGTGGTAAGTACAGCCAAGGCCCTGCAGCCCCCTGAGCAGTGCGATCTGGGGTTTGTGCCGCTGCCTCCTCCCTGCCTCCTGGCTGCCCCCGCCCCTTAAGGGCAAAGAGGTCAAGACCCATAGGTTGGGGTGTCGCGACACCCCAGTCTGAAAACCTCTGCCTTAGGGGAAAGCTCTGACATTATCTGCCTAGTCCCCCACATCTATGAACCTTTTTATACCTAAGAACTACAGGAGCTTTTATAACTGTGCCAGTTGCTAAATTTAAGTAATAACTATAGAGAGCAGCAAAATAAAAGTAAACCCAAACAGAAAACACTGCTGGTAACCCTTTTATGTTTCTTCTCTTGCAGGGGAACATGAAAGCACAAAAATGATGAGAATTTTCTTAATCACTTGTATATATTGTGGAAGAAAATCACAGAGAGATCTTCCCTGCTTTTAAAGATTTTCTGTTCTCCTTAACAAGTTCTCTCCCACATAGCTACTTGGTTCCTCTTCTC
This sequence comes from Tiliqua scincoides, assembly GCF_035046505.1. Lineage (NCBI taxonomy): Eukaryota > Metazoa > Chordata > Lepidosauria > Squamata > Scincidae > Tiliqua > Tiliqua scincoides. The sequence continues at coordinate 88,604,029 of NC_089821.1, forward strand.
CTATCCACAGTGGAATTAGCAGATTTGTTGTCGCCGGAATATAAAAGCAAACAGCATATGGTTTTGTGAATATCATCGTAATGTCACAGCACAGTCTGTCACATTGTAAACTCCTGAGCAATTTCATTGAAGTGGAATATTCAGCAAGTAACAGGAGCGGGGAAGAAGACCATTGAGGCTTTGATCTTTGTAGGCATTTCTGTGTCTCTAAATATACCTTCATTAACTATAACCCCTAAAATGGAAAATAAGGGCTGCTTTGCAAGCAGGAGTTGAAAGGTCATTTCTTCTTGATGCAAAGTCTTTTCTATCAGATAAGTAGCTGCTTATACTCCATACTGGCAACTCTTCAAAAGGGTTTAGATATTAGAGGAAACTTTGAAGATCAAATAGATAAGGTCCATTGCTTTCTCTTTAGCCCTGCACACCCTGCTAGGTGACCCTTTGTTATTCAAATGAAATGTCTCCCTCTATATACACACACCTAATGAGTAGTGCTCGCTGATCACTTCTCAACCCAGGCTGTTAGATGTTTTCAGAAAAGCTTTATCCATCAAGAGGGAGACTTTCTCATGTATGCCCATCCAACTGTGTATGTGTACACACAGCCCCCTTAAATAAACTGCACACTCTCCAGCACACCTGGTCTGTGCTATCAGTGATAATCTGATGGGACTATTTATTATGTTTTTCTATCTTGTCCTTTCCCAAGAAGCTCAGGTTAGTGTCCATTGTTCTCCCCACCCCACCCCTCCCATTTCATTCTCACAAACCTTTGAAACAGATTAGACTACGACAGTAGTTCTCACACGTTAAGCAGCGGGGCCCACTTTTGAGAATGAGAATATGTCGGGACCCACCAGAAGTGATGTCATGACTGGAAGTGACATCATCCAGCAGGAAAATTCTTAACAATCCTGGGCTGCAATCCTACCCACACTTATCTAGGAGTAAGTTCCATTGACTATCATTGTTAAAAGCATATACATCGTAGCCTGTTAAAAGTACAGATATGTAACATGTTCTCAAATGCAGTCACACACAATGGTAGCATCAAGTCTATATTAAAAATAAAATATTGAAATAAATGGGGACCCACCTGAAATTGGTTCATGACCCACCTAGGGGGTCCCAACCCACAGTTTGAGAAACACTAGACTAGGAGATAATGGCTGGCCCAATGTCATCTAGCAAACTTTATGGCCACAAAAATATTTGAGACTTGTTGTCCTGGGATCTAGTCTGACACCCTAAACCTGACTTACATAGATTTAGCCATGGCTGCTGGATCACACTGATCAGGATGGTGTAGTGGTTCTAGTGTTAGTGTTAGACCTGGAAGATCCAGTTGAAATCCCTGCTAACTCATGAAGTTTCCTGGATGACCTTTGGCTAGTCACTACAATACAGCCTAATCTAAATCACAATCCTAACCCCTTATGTCAGTGCTTTCCAGCACTGACATAAGGGCAGTGCAGCTCTGATGTAAGGGAACAAACATTCCCTTACTTTGAGGAGGCCTCCTTGAGCAGGAGGTCTGGTCTAGAGGGTTGAGCCTCCATTTGCCTGAAGATAACATCTGAAGGTCGCCAGTTCGAGGCCACCAGCACCATGAATGGCGAGACCTTGAAGCAGCTGACAAGCTGAGCCGAGTTATTCCACCTGCTCTTTGGAAGGAGCCGCTTGTCAGTCTGTGTGGGAGGAGGCCAGAAAGTGATAACAGACTGCAAAAGTTCCATCTGAAATGTTGTGTGGTTCTTGAAAGATAGAACCTTTCTTTAATTGTAAAAATCCCTACGGGGATTTAAACAGCCTGCCTATGTAAACCTCCTTGAATTAAAGTCTGAGGAGAAATCTGACGACCAAGAAAGGCAGTATATAAATACCTGTATTATTATTATTATTATTATGTGACACCCAACTGCAGGATGCAGCACATGTCCCATTGGCACCGCTATGCCAGTGCTGGAAAGCACTGACATAGGGGGTTAGGATTGTACCCTAAGTTGTTGCATGTAAGAAGAAAAGGAGGGAGGTGACCATGTATAACACTCTAAGAGCACAATCCTAACCAACTTTCCAGTACTGGCATAGCTGTGCCAGTGGGGCATGTGCTGCATTCTGCAGGTGGGGGGCAGTCATGGAGGCCTTCTCAAGGTAGGGCAATGTTTATTCCCTTACCTTGGAGTTGCATTGCCCTTATGTCAGTGCTGAAAAGTTGGTTAGGATTTTGGCCTAAATTTGCTAAAGGATGGGTGGTATGAAAATGTGAAAAATAAATGAATAAAATATGTTGCAGTACCCATTGGCATGTAGGATTCCCCATCCAGCTAAAGACGCACAGGTAAAAGCTTGAGTGCCCATCCACATGATCTCCAGTAACATTTTATACACTAATATCCTAAATAGTATTAGTGATACCAGACTATGGTATGGTTCATACTATGAACCTTCCAGCTGTTGCCATCACACCTACCCTGCTTGACAGACATTGTCAAATCATCACTGTTAACTGATATATTTCTCACAGTGTTATCTCTACACTACAGTAAAACTTCTAAAGAGTTATAAGTCTTTAATACTTCTACAGCACAATCCTAACTTGTGCTGGAACAGGCAGGCTGGTGGGCCTGTGCTGTATCCAGTGCAATTTTGGGGCTGGCTGAGGCTTGGCCCAAGGCAAGGGGAAACCTTTCCCTTTACCCCTGGGAGATCCGCAGCAGCCCCAATGGGTCTACTTGGACATGCGCTACCTGACGAGCAGCCAGGAGCAGCTCTGCCCAGGAACAGGGGCTAGGATTCGGTATAACGGCTTCCCACTGCCCGCCTGCCCATCTACCCACAGGTCTGCCTGCCACCCACCCTTCCCCCACTCCAAAGCACCTCCTCCCCACTTCCTCCTTGTCCTCCGCCCACCCCCCTCAGACCCCTGCACTGCCTACCTTGTCCTGCTGCCATGGAGGCTGGATTTGCCCTCCACAGGCTGGCATGGCTTACTTCCACAGAGGTGCAGATGTGCTTTACCAGGCTGGCGCAAGGGACTTGCGCTGGCCCAGGGTGAAGTTAGGATTGCGCCCTTAAAAAGCTAAAGATTTTGAGAGCACATAACTATCCATATCCTATTATTGGGACTGCCAGTAACCATTACCATCATTTAATATGTATGCTGCCATCACCACCACAAAAAAAAGAAAATGTACCTTCCTGCCAGGAAGTATGAATGTGTATATTTCTATGATCTGAACTACAAAATGTGTCTAATGCTTGATTTAGCAATTATGCTTGATTTAAGTATTGTCCTGAATTTAATTAAACTTGAATTGCTTGCATTTCTTTTTCTTTTTTTTTTCCTATATGGCATGACCCTTTCCAAGCAGTTTGTGTTTTGCTTACATACGTACTTTCTAAGAGACACAACTTGACTCTCTAAGGCTGCAATCCTAACCACACTTTCCTGAGAGTAAGCCCTTGAACAAAATAAGAGTAAGTCATTGAACAAAACAGGACTTACTTCTGAGTAGACCTGGTTAGGATTGTGCCCTAAAACTTCAGTCCCCCTCACAATATCTGGAAGAAAGTCCTGTGGAAACACATTGAATGCATATCTAAATAACTCTATCTAGGGTCCGGTTAGAGCAGCAAACTGCCCTTTACTAACATGCATCTTTCGGAATTCACAATATAATATTTCAATCTCACGTCTGCCTTACTTAGGATTGGGATCATGTAAACCCATATCAGTCATACGATAGATGTCCATGCTCTAGGGAAACCCATCATCCTTCCCAGTTTGATCCTCTTACAGATTAGCCCTATGAGCCCCCACCTCCACATTCCCAATGATCAAATGTTGGAAGTGCACTCTCCTTACCTAGTTCAGCTGCCTCAGTGCAAAAGTGCAAGAAGGAAATCCAAGCAAAGATTGAAACAAATAAGAAACGCAGGTGGAGACGTAAGGACTGCTGCATGATGTCCCCCATTTAGTTTTTCCATGCGTCCACAATTCAGAAAGAACTTTTAGAAGTCTTAAACTTTGCCAGAAGAGTCATCAGCTTGCTTGTGCTCTTGTGTTCATTTTCTTTAACTCACTGTCCTAGTTAGGATTTGCAGTATTGTTGATCTCGTTTTCCATGAGGAATTCCCCTTTTCTTGGCCACATGCACAGTTATGAACACACACAAATACACACCCTGTTCAGCAAAGAATGTAGCCCACACTCCAGCTGCTTGTACTCCAGCTGCTCTAATTCTCATATCTTTCAACTCACACATGCATCAGCGCAGTTCTTATCGTGTTCCCTTGATGCTGACATTTTCAGCAAATCCACTTGCAACTTAGATCAAATGGAAACTGTGAACTCAGGGGTCTTTAACAGGCCATTTTCCCCTCCAGAATAAAAGAACCAAAGGGTAATGCATTTAACTATGCCTTTCATTTAAAGGCATTCACTTGCATTCACTCATCAGCAGCTCCCATGTCTTTGTACTAGCAGGATCACTGTTTAGATAATTTTATCTGCCTGTTGGTTTGCAGCGTCCAATGTTAAATACAACCCCCCCCCCAAAAAAAGGCTGCACATGAAAAAGAGCATTTGTCAAATCTCCTTCTTTAACAGAAGAACAAAGTGACTGTCTATTCACAAGCTGCATGGGGAGTTCTTTCCTTGCAATGGAAGAGTTGCTGGCCCATTGTGAAGGCAGGATACCCACCTTACTGCATCTGCAAGATATTAAGAACATTAGAAAACCACTGAATAATTTCTTATGAATATCCACTAACATGTGACTTCAGTATTCTGAATCAATTATAGACAGCTACACTGGACTTAATCCAGCTTGAGAAACCTCAAAAATTGCTAAGGAGACCTTGTACGGAGGAGAAGGAGATGGCTGTTGAATATCAAAGCCTATTCTTATACTAAAAATTTGCCTTCATCTCAGATTGGCCAGTTATAAATAAAACAAGGGAGAGACAAGAACTACAGCTCTTCTTATTACTGTGCAATCCTATGCTGTCTTGTGCACTCCCTGAGGCATCTGGTGGGCCACTGTGAGAGACAGGAAGCTGGACTAGATGGGCCCATGGCCTGATCCAGCAGGGCTCTTCTTATGCTCTTCCCATGACTGATGCAGCCTCCAGGGGTCATTCCTGAAGGTCTCTTTTATTCCCTTATGGGGGGGGTATGCCTTCAAAGCACAAAGGGGTCCACTTGAACCTGTGCCAGCTAAATTGCTTGCATAGGTTCACTTGGACCCGAGCCACGGAAATGAGTCCAAGAAGAGGGTTTGGATTTGAAACCCACTGCAGCTGCTGAACCCACTCCCTTCTCAGACCTGATCCAACCTCCTCCCTGTCCCCATTGCCGCCCCATTCCCCCTGCCCCATTCGTCCTTCCCCCTGCCCCATCACACCAACTTATCTATGTTAGTGAACTTTCACAGAGCCGCTGTTGCATGCTGTAAGGCAGTCTCCACTGGCAGAATGTTTTGTTCTGCTAGTGGAATTGCCCAATAAGATTGGGCTGTAAGCTCATTATGCTTTAACAACAGAAGAACCAAAATGGACACTCATAGAATGGGATCAGTGTCCGGTATTTTAGCAGTTTGGTAAAGTTTAATAACCCATTTATTTGTAATTTTTATTTTTTACATTATTGTAGAATATTTACTTGCAGTGTTAATTCCAACTATATGAGATTGAAGGCCTTTTTTTGGAGGACAAACATGTATTGTCATTTCAAGTGGTGTTTGAAAAGAATGAAAGGACCAGGACAATGTACAGTAGTTCCTAAATATTGACTGTGACAAGGAAGTTTATGCCCCTGTTATCCTGAAAAAAACATCTACTGAGGGGGGAAGACCCTCAAGACTGGGCCAGGATGGGAAGAGGATCAGCAGGGGTATGGAGGGATCAATGCAAACCAGTCAGAGGCATGTTGCACATGAAGAGTTTCCTATCCCATATATCTGTAAATACTTGGTAGACACATTACTGAAAAGTTTCTATACTAATCCAGATCTCACACGGCTTATTATATGAATTGGATGATAAAAACTTATTAAAAGAAGGTAATTCTCTGCAGAATGAGAGCGCTAAAATTCCAGAGATGGATGTTTGCTCTGCTGATCGTACTAAGATGAGCACATTTTAGTATACATTTAGCATCAACTTTCAATGGCCTCTAGGCTGCTGAAGCTGTCAACTTATCATCTTCAGCAACAGATGTGGTTGGATGAAACAGCCATACTTCTGCTGCCTGACAAGCTCAAGTGCTTGCATTACAAAATAATAGACATTCTTGTTGTCACTAAACCTGGGTGATTGTCTGGGCACCGTCCAATGAACACTCGAGACAACACACATGGGAGAAAGGGCCACTTTGTTAGCATTTAATACAGAAAGGAGGCTGAGACCTAAAGTTGCAGGGGCAGCGAAAACCCCTTTGTGGTGCGGAGGCAGGACCACTGGGCGGCCCCAGAACCAAATTTGTCCCCCAGGCTGGATGTGCACCCGACTCCAAGCTGCACCCCGCTCTTGGGCGACGCAGTTCATCCAGGTCTGTCCCTTAAGGGGAAAGCAGCCGGACCGCGGGCTATGCTGCCTTGAGCCACTGAGCCTCTGAGGAGGACCCCCACGGTCCCGGCCAGGGCCCCAGTCAATGTCCTTGTGCCGCTGAGCCCCTGAGGACTGCTATTGGGTTCTGCCCTGCCTATGCTGTCTGAAGGTGCACTCCAAAGTCCCAAGCACACCTCTACCACACCACCTGCCACAAGGAGGGGTCAGCTTAGCTTCCTCATGCCCCCTTAGAAGCAAACCCCCATTATCGCCCAAGGGGCTTACTCCTCCTAAAGTGGGTGAGGACTGCAGCCCTATGACCAAGCCTCCATGTGCCTATTCAGAACCAAGCCCCCTTATAGCCCAAGGGGCTTAGTCCTTGGAACGTGGGGCGAGAACTGCAGCCCTATGATCCCAGCCTGCATACCCATTCGGAAGCAAGGCCCCTTATAGTCCATGGGGCTATAGTCTACAAAATGCGTTGTGGGCTGCGCTCTGCCACCACCCGCCTGCCACGCCACCTCCTGCAGTGTGGGGGAAGCGCGAAGCACGTGCCCGGACGGTGACTGCTGTGGCACGATCCTCACCCAGCAGCTGTCCAAGGGGGGCAACACGCATGCCTGGGCCGCACAAGCCACGCCACAGGCTGCGCCCCACCACCGCCGGCCCGCCCCACCGCCTGCCCGCCCCACCGCCTCCCATGATGCGATCTGTGCCCGGCGGCCGCCTGACCTCCGCGGGGAGGGGGGGCAGCGTGCACCCCAGAGGTGACAGCGACAGCACGGTCCCACCCACCTCGCGGACCCCTCAAGGAAGAAGGGGAATGCTTGCGCCCCGGCGGTGACCCGCATGCCCCTAACACCACTCCCCCCACGCGATGGGGGGCTGAAACATGTGCCCGAATGGCAACAGCCACGCACACACCCCACCCAGCAGCCGCCCACCTGCAGCGCGGCTCCCCCAGACTCGGAGGTACAGGAAGGGGTGGGCGGGAGGGGCCAGCCGCCACCGGGTGGGGGCGGGGAGCTCATCGTGGCGACCCCCACGACTGTCCCCATCCTTTGAGGCTCCCCCCAGCTCACGCCAGGAGGGCAGGCTGCTCCACGTGTCCTGGGTGGGGGGGAACATGCTGCTGTGACCAGCTGGAGCCAGCTATGCCCCCAAACGGGGTGGTGGGAGCCTAGCCTGCCATGAGGCAGCCCACCGGAGTGGCGATCCACCCCACCCGCCTCAGTAGGGGCAGGGTGGGCGGTCAAGGGTGCCCCCTTGAGTGTCTCCTTCAGCAGAGATCCTTTCCCTAACACTTCCCCTTCCTGGGGAATGCTCCCCCCAGCACCGCATGGCCCATCTCCCCCAAACCACGAGGAGGATCCCTCTGCACTTGAGCTTCTGGTGCATGCTGGGTGCTGTCCGCTCAGTGCCCACGAGCAAAGAAGGAAGGGGGAGCTGTTGCTGTGTCCTTAAAATACCTCTTCTCTCCCCCCCCCGCCACAGCCCTCCACCAATCCCCTTGCAGGGGAAGGGGCTCGCGTGGTTCCGGCCAGGCCATACAAACTCCGATCTCCCTGCTTGTAATTGGACAATTGCGTTAACAAGATATTGCACTTTATGACACATTCTGTCTGTCCCTCAAACATCAGACTACAAAGCAATAACTGCACCAAAACTGTTCCAGAGTCTTAAATTAATTGCAGTTGTTAATGAATCATGGAGCTGTGAACTCACATTTATTAAACTGTAATCGCAGTATTGTTTTCACACTGTTATATGAATTGGTGAGCTTATAAAGTTTGGAAATAACCTACAATCTCAATCCTTGGTCTCTAGAGATTGAAGCATATTTAAAGAAATAAAGCAATGTCTATTCTTGCATGTCTTGAACATAAGAACATAAGAACATAAGAACAGCCCCACTGGATCAGGCCATAGGCCCATCTAGTCCAGCTTCCTGTATCTCACAGCGGCCCACCAAATGCCCCAGGGAGCACACCAGATAACAAGAGACCTCATCCTGGTGCTCTCCCCTACATCTGGCATTCTGACTTAACCCATTCCTAAAATCAGGAGGTTGCGCATACACATCATGGCTTGTACCCCATAATGGATTTTTCCTCCAGAAACTCGTCCAATCCCCTTTTAAAGGCGTCTAGGCTAGACGCCAGCACCACATCCTGTGGCAAGGAGTTCCACAGACCGACCACGCGCTGAGTAAAGAAATATTTTCTTTTGTCTGTCCTAACCCGCCCAACACTCAATTTTAGTGGATGTCCCCTGGTTCTGGTATTATGTGAGAGTGTAAAGAGCATCTCCCTATCCACTCTGTCCATCCCCTGCATAATTTTGTATGTCTCAATCATGTCCCCCCTCAAGCGTCTCTTTTCTAGGCTGAAGAGGCCCAAACGCCGTAGCCTTTCCTCATAAGGAAGGTGCCCCAGCCCCGTAATCATCTTAGTCGCTCTCTTTTGCACCTTTTCCATTTCCACTATGTCTTTTTTGAGATGCGGCGACCAGAACTGGACACAATACTCCAGGTGTGGCCTTACCATAGATTTGTACAACGGCATTATAATACTAACCTTGCTTTGAGAACCAAAAACTCTTTGGAATAACAAACCTTTACCATCACTTTTATTTAGTCAAAGAAAATGAGAAAAGAATAGAGGAACTGGTAGATATGCCACTGATGTTAATTTCTGAAGGTTAAACTCAGGACTGGGAAGTAGGGGGCAAGTCACTACTCAAATCTTCAGTGTTTTCAGTGTTTCACCTGTTGCTTTGCTGAATTTCAGAGGCAACCATGTTAAGGTGAGAGAGTTTGCACTGAACTTTGTGTTGACTTTTATCTGCATGTCACTAGGAGCCTAAATAACACACATAGATACACTTACAAAAAGAAAAACCATGTAGGTGTCTATGTGTGTGGTTAATCTGCAAACAACTGTTTCCATGCACAGAACCAGGGCTTAGTAATCATCACAAGCACCAACCACCACAACAGTAAGAACTGGCCCTAAGGGTGAGAATAGGATGGGAAACAGGCATGTGATTACTTCACTGTGGCCTCAGTTAACAAGGTGCATTCTCTGCCACTACTATACTGTCAAAGGTGGATGCTGTGATAAATGTGGGTCAATTAGGACCGGCTCAACATGAACTATGTCACTAACCATCATTTCAAATTATATATGCACTAGTGTAAACCACAGTTCTCACAGAAACCAGAATTGTAAACTATAGTTTGCTTGGTAACTATAGTTACCAGGCATTAACCATTGGTTAGCAATGTAACTCTAAACCACAATTAATCCTGACAAAGAAGGAAGTGGATTTACTAGCAGGTGAAGAAAATACCATGTTTAGAACTGTTTGACAAGTGCTGCCAATGTTCCACAGCTGTCTTGCTAACTTGTACAGAGTTCAGAGGATTGAGAAAGGCAGAGGCCTATGGGCATCTGACTGAGGGTCCTGTCAATTATTTTAGTTCTAATTTTGGAATTCTTCCTTTCCTAAAACTTTGTCTGCATTTTTAATGCATACTGTCTGACACATGTAACTTCATGCAGGCCTGGCACTGCTAAACTGTAGCACCTTGAACTTGTGCTGCTCTGTTGTCCTGATTAACTGCCTTTGAACTGAGATGGCTTTTACACCTCTCAGGAATTAACAATACCATAGTACTTGACATCATGGATGGGGAGTGCTATGGAGGCAAGGGACACATTTCCAAGATACTTTATTGACCACGCAAGTTATGTGCATATGTTGACAGAGAGAAGAACAGGATCCTAAGCCATCGCTGAGAAAATAAAGAGAAGGTGTGTCATCAGAGGTACTTTATAGGTTCTTTCCTGGGGACTAGAGGCCCAATCCTATCCAATTTTCCAGTGCCAGTGCAGCCACGCCAATGGGGCAGGCTCTGCACCCTGTGGTAGGGAGGCAGCCACAGAGGCCTCCTTAAGGTATCAGTACATTTGTTCCCTTACCTTGGGGCAGCATTGTGGCTACACCGGGGCTGGAAAATTGGGTAGGATTGGACCCTAGGTCTCTGGCACCCATCGTTAAACAAACAGACTCTACCCAGAGATGTAAGGCCCAATCCTATCCAACTTTCCAGCTCCGGTGTAGCCACAATGCAGCCCCATGGTAAGGGAATACATGTTCCCATACCTTGGGAAGGCCCCAGTGACTGCCCCTCCACCACAGGATGCAGAGCACACCCCACTGGCACAACTGCACCAGCACTGAAAAATTGGATAGGATTGGGCCCATAGGCAATAAAAACAATAATAGTACTTTATTTGTATAGTGCTTTCAGGTGTTCAAAGCACTCCATATAATCTTGCTGTTGCAATCTTTGCAACATCTTTGTAAGTTAAAAGCACATTATTGTCCCCATAATGCAGATGAAGGTTAAGGCTGAGAGGGAGTGACTTGCTTATAACTACCCAGGAAGTTTATGGCAGAAGGGAGATTCAAATCAGAGACTTCTTGATCCATAGCATAGTCTTTAGGCCATGATACTACACCAGCTGTCAATCAGAATAATCTACCTCAGTAGAATTTCTTTCTGTATATCTTCCAATTATCAAACAGCAACTAGTTAAAAAAAAACACCTCTAGTTGAAAAAAAAAAAAGAACAAGCTATTCGGCAATGATATTTGTTCAGCAAGGGAATAAGAAAGATGCTGAAAATCCAGTGCCAGCAGTTTATGGCAGAAAGAAGGTAGTGTGTTTATAACACTTCATTGAAAACTCCTGTCAGCCTCTTCACTGTTTGGTAACCTTATCACACAAAGCGGCTGCCTGTGTGATAGACACAGATTTATCTCAAAACATTTTTCTTTTTATACTGATGATTTTAAATGTTTATGCTATTGCTGCTTATAGGCAGTAAATCATAAATGATATATTGCACCAGCTCTATGAAGTGAATTGCTTTCCTTACCTTTATTTTTAAAAAATGTGAATTCAGTGTCTGTGAAGAGGAGCAGATTGACAATACCAGCACATTAAATCCCCCATTTATCTTCTGCAAAAGCATGATATGGACAAGAACAATATACTTCTTTTCCTCCCCAAACTATACTGTCTGCCTGCTGTGTCAGGTCACTCAAGCAAGAGAATTCCTTGCTCTAAATGTTCTTTAGTCTCACTTAATTTCTGTCCTCCGGGTCTGCAAGAAAATTCCCAATTGATCACTTGCTTCCTATAACTGCTGCTTCAAACAAGAACAATTAAAGAAGGATATTGCTTTATTACATCTTACCCCACCCCTCCCAAATTGCCACATGAAGAAGTATCTTGTTTTCAATTTAGATTCATTCTTACTCTCAAAAGCTACCAGAGGGTAATCACTGAAACAACAGATTTAGTGACAGTGGATTATAGGGCAGGGTGGGGCAGGTCATCATTCAATAGCTCCAAGTGACCTATGGAGTAGAGCTTGGCATGCAGAAGATCCCAGCTTCTATTCCTTGCATCATCAGGGAAGGTCCCAGTCTAAAACTCTAGAGGGCCGCTGCAAGCCAGTGCACACAATGCTGACTTATGGCCTGATCTTATTGGGGCCTCCTGCTGCCAGAATGAGCGTTTCAGTGGTGTAAGGTGCTTTCCTGCTGTCACAAAACGTTTGTGCCAGTGGAGAATGGATGCCTGCCTGCAAGGCTAAATCATGCAGGTGGGTGGGAGGGAGCCAGGGGTTGGGCAGAACACCGTGACGACAGGGGCAGAGAGGAATGTGGATCGGGACCAGGAAGGGGGCAGTTTCAGCCATGTCATTGCATGCAGCTGCACCAACGGAGGCTACATTACATGCTATGGTGGGGAAGGGCATTCAGTCACCCTGCAGGAGGTAGCTTTTTACTCTCCCCACAGTAGGCTGCCCCATCACCCATGGCTGTCCTTCGGGATATGCCAGTCATAGCTTTTGTTCTACTGTATAAGAACTTCTGCTACCAAAACTCTAGTTCTGGCAGTCCAAGGCCCCAACAGGAGGCTAATAGTGAGGCTAATATGCCTCCTATCACATCAAGGCAGTGATGTTGCAAACATGAGGTTCACAAAGCCACACATCACACCTATTTGAAGGTTTTTTCTACCGAACGGTTCTCCTTTCGTTATCAGGCATGGACAGTCATTCTAGCAGCTGAAGCACAAGTCGCTGTTTGGGGACCCAGAGGACTGTGTTGTTCTAAAGTAATAGGTTTATCAGAGTCATGTCATCCAGCGTCAGGATTCTTATTAACACTGCATTGTTTTGCAAGGCACCTGGCTACGTAGCTATGACAAGAGTTTATGCAGAAACAAATGGAGCTTTGCAAATTCACAAATCAAATTTAAGTAGCTGTTTCCTTGGGCTAATACTTAGATATGCTCCCTTGGAGAACTTCCACATTAAATCATTCGCTTTGGCTACTTCGACATCATTTAATTTGCAACAGCAGCCTCCAATTTGTTTAACTTAATTTTGAAACATTGACTGAAAATGAAGTAGACACTTTCTTTCCACATCTGTAATAAATGAGATGCAATGGCTAATGTCATAAACCAGCCATTCTGAAGAATTTCTGTGAAGGCCAGTGGAGGACGTTGATTGACGACTGCAGCCGTACTCATCATCTAAGACCGTAGGCATTCCATAGGGATCGCAGTTCAATCGCTGGCACTTTTCCCATAGCGTAAAGATGTGAAACCTATAGCATTCCAGAAATGGTAACTGCTATAGTTAGACAGACTGTAAAGAAATCTGGCACACAATACGATCAGTATAGTAGTATGGGATCAATGCATGTGATGGCTTTTGCTTTATCAACAAACAAAAACCACATGCAAACAATGGGTCTCCAAACCCTGGCCCAGAGACCAGATGCGGCCTGCAGCCAGCCTCAATCCGACCACGGCCAGCCTCTTGTCCCCTGAAAGCCTCTGGCCCACTTGACCGAACATGACTGGAACTGTGCTGTGGTTGCATTTGGTGGGTGTTCGAAGGGCCAGAAAGTTTGAATGAATGAGCCTATTCATTCATTTATTCACTCATCTAAGTTCCATCTCTATTTATATAGATTTTATATTTAATTCCCCCCCCCGCCCCCGGCCCTCAGCACCATGCCAGATATTAGATGTGGCCATCTGGCCAAAATGTTTGGAGACCCCTGCCTTAAGGGAACATCCCCTCCTCTATGAATGTGCCTAGCCATTGAGGTCAGTTGATTATTGAGGCCCAGGAGGAGAACCTGCCACCTGAATTGAGGAGGATCCTCAGAGCAGGGCTCTGAGCCTTGCTTGTTTTAGACTGTTTTTTTAATACAAAAAAAGGTCAAGAGTGTAAGTCTCACCACTGCTGTTGCTGCCACCTTCTCCTCACTTGCTTAGGGAAGCAGCCAGGTGGGCAAGGGTTAGGGTCTTATTTTTGGGCCTGTTGCAATCTGCTCCTACTAGACCTGCTTAACACAAACAGGTGGGAGGAGAATGCTGAGAGTGCACCCACATGCTTTGCCTATCCTCTTTGTGCCAAATAGTGCTGGCAGGAGCAAGCTGTGGCAGACTTAAAGGTAAGAGGAAGGAAATGTGAAGGGTTCCTCCCCCACCTTCTCCTTCTTATTCACTTGGATTTCTTGCAGAGCAGGACGAAGGAGACAGAAGCCTGCTCTGATCGCTTGCAAAAGTGAGCAATCAGGATTGTTGTGCAGTGAACAACTCCATCGCTGCAATTATTTGCAGTAAGGTGCTAAGGAAGACATGGGCTACCACTGCCCCAATACTCTCCCCACTCTCTCTCATTAAGCAGGAAGAGGATCAGAGATCTGAGGGCGGCAGGCTGAAGGGGTGGTGGTGAGAAGGCTTTGGATGTAGGGCACCTCTTATCAGGTCACTGTTCCCTCGAATCACAACTCAGAGAGGCCACTTTAGTCAGCCTCATAGCTGGGCAGGCTTTGGTGAGTTCCTTTTTTGTAATGCATCCCAAGTGAGGTATGCTTGTGTTGCAAGGTTGAAAGAAAGCAACTCAAAAGACTCGGTACTCAGGAGTGATAGTTTGCAGGCTTTTATTTCATTGCAAGCAATGGGCCCATGGGACTTTTGTCTCAAAGCATGAGCCCCATCTCAATAGTATCAAGACCATTTATACAATTTCTGGTCCTTTGTCCCGAATCTAGACTTCTCATTGGCTGAAATTTTACATCAGAGATGGGGCAAACACCTAATAGGTTACAGATAAGGTACAGTTTGCATTAAAGATGGGAAATAGGTGGGCAACAGGTGGGTAAAACCTGCCTTTTGGAACGAAGGGGTGCGGTGCAGCTGTTGCTGGGGCTGGCAGTCTGGGGCTGCACCCAGCTTCAGTCTGCACCGATCTGGCAGGCTCCCTGTCACAGCTCTTCCAAGCTGACACTCCAGCTTCAGAGAAAGAGGTGACGTGGAGCAACAACAACAACAACGACAGTATTTATATACCGCTTTTCAACAAAAAGTTCACAAAGCGGTTTACAGAGAAAATCAAATATCTAATGGCTCCCTGTCCCAAAAGGGCTCACAATCTAAAAAGATGCAAAAAGAACACCAGCAGACAGCCACTAGAAAAGACACTGCTGGGGTGAGGTGGGCCAGTTACTCTCCCCCTGCTAAATAAAAGAGCAGGGAGATTCACAGGTGCCCAGAGGAGCAGCTGGATCATTTCTTGGAATGAATATGGACTTGGGTGAGAAGATCCTCTCCTCATTCCTGCCACTGTACTGCAGAGGGCCTGTAGGGTGAGCAGGATTTGGATAGCCTAACTCTGAACAATTTAGGCCTTTCCAGCACTGGCGTTGAGGCACAGTGACGCTTTGACCCTAGACTGTAAAGTCATTGGATAGCCCAGTAAAGTATAAGCAAAGACAGAATCATTTTGAAGGTCTGGCTAAAGCATAAAGGCATATGCTTGGGAGTCTCACAGAAAAGCTGCTTGAAAGAACTATTTAGAAGCTGTTTTGCTAGTTTCCCAGAAGCTGGGATTTTGGGGTCTCAAAGCCTATATTGATACACTTTGGAATTTGGAAAAGGGAGTCATATCTAAGGCAATGATAGATAGGCCAGAAGCACACGTCTTACCAAGGACATTACATGCTGAGAAAATGCATATATAGAAACATTGTAGACAGTAGAAGTAAGTTTTAACTGCTTGATTTTAGAAAAGCCTTAAAATTAGACAATAGTTTTAACATTGCAAGGAAGGTTTATCAGTTGGCAATGTTTCTTGGCAAACTAACAAAGCGTCTAGCTAGCTAGCTAGCTAACCACGGACACCTGCAAGGGATGAATGCTAAAAGACAGAGGACAATACAAACTTCTGCTTTTAGAGTCTCTTTGTTTGAATTGCAACTGAAATGGAGAAATGTATGTTTATAGGGATTGGTGCAGGTTTGTTAGGAAGGTGCAGAGAAAGAGAGAGAGAGGCCTAGTGCATGTAATGTAAGGAAATCTGAGTAACTTGTTTAAAGGTAAATGGGAGAAGGATTTGTTAAAAAGGAAAATGTGATGCAGTGAAAGTTTGAATCAAGCAGCGAAGGTGACATTGTTGTGATGCTTCAAGGATATAAGAGAGCAAAGAGCTGGCTGAAGCCTTAGCTCAAAGAGATTACACTTTAGCAGGTGCTAGGCAACCACTGAAAAGGGAAAGAGGTCACTTCTTAGTAAGGATATACACCACTATAGATCCCTCAATACCAATGTACTCAAAGTAACTGGTCACAATAGTCATATAGAATTATGTCAGTTGCTTCCTCTCCCCACCCAGCTTGTCTAACTGCAGTGGCCAGGGAGTGATCAGTGAATAAACACTTCCTGGTTAGAAAATATGATATCAAGGGAATAAGGGGACGGGTTAAGGAGGCTGCCTGTCTCTGCAAGAGGATAAACAGGCCTGCTTGTAACTGCTCATTGGAGTGAGGCCACCTCTTAACTTTTGCAAGGTAAAGCAAATCAAAATCAGGGAAATCAGATCATGAGGGTTGCACAACGCCTTTCAGACCCTCTTTGTATGTTATTTCTTGCTTCTTATTTATGAAGAGAGCCCTGCCTGGGAAGAAAAATTAGGATATATTTGAATATTGGAGCCAGAGAGCCTGAGGGGTGGTGGATATGAGGATGGGCTGGATCTTGAAGATCCAGGTTCAGCCCCTGCTTGGTCATGATACATTCTGGGTGACTTTGGCAAGTCATTATCCCTCCATCTAACCTAACTCACAGTGTTACTGTAGGGGTCAAGGGAAAGAGAGAACCATGTACATTTCCCTGACCTCTTTCAAGTAAAGGTGGTATAGCATCTGATAAATAAATAAGGGCCAGGTCCTGTCTGGTTTTCCAGCACTGATGCAGCCATGCCAATAAGACACGCCAATGCAGCCATGCCATTGCATCCTGCAGTGGGGGTGCAGTCATGGAGGCCTCCTCCAGATAGGGGAACATTTGTTCCCTTTCCTCAGGGATGCATTGCAACAGCAATGGTGCTGGAGAGTTGGATAGGACTGGGAACTAAGTGGTCCCTGGGGAAGGCATTGATATAAGGGTGGTTTGTTTGCCACTCCTTCGGCCCAGAATAGTGTCAGTGCTACCATAGGCTGCATATATCTTTATACAGCACTCTAGAATGTTTTTCAAACTCAGTCACAGAACTCCTAGATTAGAACCCTTATCAGAAGTGCTGCAGGTTACTCCTTGATCATCAATGAAGATTTTTTACACACATGATTGGGGACATGCCATTTAATTTACAGTGTTTTTTTTTAAATTTAATAACAATAATAATAAATAATAGCTGCCGTGTGAGCTTTCTGGATTTCAGGATGCCCCTCAGGTACCATTAATACACTTTGGTGAGAACGACCTGCGCCAGAGGACCTCGTTGTCCTTAAGGCTACTGGTCCGTAGGAATCTTGCTCTGACTCACAGCTGGCTACCAGGAATTGTCATAATCTGGTCAGACATGCTCCCCAGAAGGGTCTGGCTTGGGGCTGTCAGCCCTCTTGTAGGTGACATCTCCAAGCACAAGATCAATGCATACCTGAGATGGGTTATGTCCAGACAAGGTAGAACCGCCATCTTCCACCCTGAAATCATGTTCTCACAGAGTACGTCTATCTATGACTGGGGCCGAAATTTTTCTGTTTCACCTGCAGCAGGGTCTGCAGATTCTGTTGAGTTTTCTGTGGGGCGGTGGGGGTTAAGCGCTAGGCTAATCCCCCCCCCCCGTGTGGCAGGTGGCGTGCTGGCTGGGTAGCCAGGAGCAGGGGCCAGTGTGCATGCTGAGGTTAGCAAGGCCAAGGGGTAAGCCAGAACCACTCTGACAACACTTGTCCGGGTTGATGAGGCTGGCTGGCGAGCCCCTTGGCTGGTTTGAGCTGAGGCTTACACAAGGTTTTCCGGTGTGGGTCTGTGCTGGCCGGCTGCCTCGACCCTTTGGGGTTGGCCATGATAGGATAAATCAGTCCTCAATTTAGTGACACCTTGAGCCAGGATGTGACGCCCTATTGGGGTCAGGAGGAGGTAGATGGCCAGCGCCATTTCCCCCAAGCTATTAGATGCCAGCACGCTGGGGGACTTTTGATAAATTTTAGCCTGCTGCAGGTTTGTTTATTAATAAAGTTTAAATCATTCCAAGCCTTTGTCTCGTGTGCTTCTTTGGGGGGTGCCAGTGTAAATCACAAGTGATAAACCATTTCTTGGCATACATCCCCTTCAGACTCATCCCTAATTAGGGTGACCTGGTACGAGTGGTCTGATACAGTTGCCTAGTCTCCTGTTATCTTTATACCTGTTTCTTAACGTAAACACCAAGGCTTTCTGCAACACAGCAAAGCAGCTTTTGGTTCCTTTTATTAAAGAGGTTTTTAAAAGCTTTACTAAAACCAAGCATTTTGGTTTCTGTGGCTTAATTTTATATGACTATTGTGACTTTTTACTTTGGGTACAGTTTGTTGTCAAGGGTCACTTGGTCTCATATGTGTGCTTTTGCTCTAAAAGCACAAAGTATGAAAGCTACAGAGTTTTCCTGGTGGACACATTTGGTCCCTCCTGTCTCGTCTCGTCTGGTTCATTTGGTCCTTCCCGTCTTGATATTTCATGGTCTACTGCAAACCTTTTTGCTTTTGATTGATCTGCTACTAGAATGTGAATTATCATTGCTTTCTGTTGTTGGGAGTCCCGCGCACTATAGAAAGCCTGCATAGGGTTTTTCCAGGATCCTGGTGCAGCTCCAGTATCCAAGTACATAATTTCCTAACAGTGGAGGTACAGGTGAGGAGCAGGGCATGAGTGCATGAACTGGCAGAAAGCGTAGGCCTTCTCCCAACCCCCCTCCCTGAAGAGAATCACAGGCAGGAGAAGTATCAAGTCCTTGGTAAGAATACTGATCAGTGGACAGAAGTCTTCATGCGGTTTCATACAATTTCGTGCTTCTCATGCCATGTCGCTTCCTAAGGATGAGACCTGCATGACAGTCTTGAGAGTTAATAAAAAATTATTTGGATGTATTGGACAGCACAGTTTCTGCAGTATAAACAGTACTTACATTTTTTTTTCTTTTTAGGTCTTTCCGTATTTTGTTATATCGCCCATGTCTTCCACCAAACAACACGGGTTTACAGTAATAACAACTGATTTGTAACCCCATTTTAAAAACCGTTCTGCTTTTGTTGTGTGCTCTGCGATGCATTATAGCCTGGGTATTATTCTAAGCTGGTTTGTGTCAAATTATGCTGCTGCTTGGCCTGAAGTCAAAAGTAAAAAATGTTTTGTTAAATAATTGATCTAAGACTGGAGAATGAAGCAATTTATCATTGAGTCAGGATTTTGAGACTGTTTCCAGTAAATTGTTACAGTGTAATTTCCTTCAGTAATTCATCTTAACAGACCTCTAATACTTAATGGCATCACACAATACTGAATTTACCACTTACAAATGCTTAGGAAAGAGGATTAAGCATTTATGTGAATATTAAGTATATCTATAAATTGCCTTTAAAATGCAGAAAGGGAAAAAATTAAGTGTTAAATCTTTAAGTAATTGGCCTATCTGACCTTAGGAAGAAATTTAATAGGAAGACTGGGGAACAGCATATTGGAATAAACATGGAGAAATATAAGTGGTTTGTGAAGTGTACACACTAATAGGTTCCTCTACTATGTGAAGGATTCTATAATGCAGGAAATGCAAGGAAGGAGAGCCACCTTTGTTTCTAGTTTCTACTCCCCACCCCTCTTCTACAGCAAAGCTTGAAGGGAAGGAGAGGCTGTTGGGTCAGGAAAGGGGGGGGGGTTCACTTCTTCCGCAGATGGTGGTGCTTTGGCCCAATGCTCTCAATCTTCTGTTGGCTCTCCAATCCTCTTTCTGCTTGTTTTCAAGGGATCAAGGCAGCTGCAGTCCATCTTTTCCTCAGTGCTGCTAGAGGAGGAAGAAAAAAAAGCCACAATTGCATTGCCATTGCTTTCTCATTCTTGTTTCCCACCCAGCTGCTTAGAAAAGCAGTCGGGTGGGAAAGGAGAAATTGTCCCATCCCAGACCCCTTAACTTCCACTCTGCTGCTTCCTCATTCTTACTTCCAGTAGCGTAGCTAGAGGGGGGAAACAGCAATGTGGTGTGTAAGTGGCCCCTCCCACTCGCCGCCGGAGCCATTCCGGAAAGCGATGGCATCACGCAAAAGATGTAGTTTGGTTCAGCAAGCACCTGCATATTGCTATCGCTGCCAGGAATAGCTTAGATGGCAAGTGGGAGGGGCTGCTTACATGGCACATTGCGGCACCTGCTGTACAGGTTGTGACTCATTATTCATGAGGGTTCCATTCCCAGAACTCACATGGATGGTAAAAAACAATTTAAAGAACAAGCAAATAAATTTAAAGAACAAAGTCCCTTTGTGATTTAAAAACAGACTTGCTGACCTTCTGTAATGCACACAGCGGCAATTACACAGAGGTAAACGCCTGGTCTCTCTCCAGGCACATAGGCTTCACTAGGAGGCAGCAATCCCTCCCTTCATCAGGAGCAGTGAGGGGGAAAGAATGGAGGAGGTGATAATCACTGCTATTTAGCCTTCTTTCACGTGCTCAGGGGGAAGGGAGGGGTTTGCCTTGTGCCTGGAGAGAGAATGAGTGATGGATTGTCAGCCGGCTGCCCTCTCTTGCATTAATGAGGCTATTGTTAAAGGACTGTTTTCCTTTAATTTAAAGGGTACTTCTCATCACGTTGAGATAGAAAAATCTATGGATAATTAGGTTATATCTGTAATCACTTGCATGACTGTCTCTCGACAACAGTAAAAAGCAGTTTTTTAAACTGTGATTTTAAAGGGATGCATTTTCCCCCTTTTCCAGGGATCAGCACATTCCTTCTCATTTGCAGTGGCCGTTCACATTGAGTCAATCCGGGTATACAAAATCAGTGTATAACAAGGTTGGACCTGTACTTACTGTTTTGCCTGCCTCTAGCTATGCTACTGCTTACTCCACATAGTCCTTCCTTTAAAAAGGAATAAGAGCTAGGATGGTAAGGGAGACTATCTCTGCCTCACCTCCCTTGTCCACTTGACTACTTTCCTAAGCATCTGGGAGAACAAGGAGGATAGGCAGTAAATTGATGTCCTCTCAGAAAATGAGACTGACAAAGAAATAGCCTGTGCAGCCTAGGGTCAGGAGGAGTCCTGGGATGTTAGCATAAATGGAGTAGTGTAGGAAAACCTGAAGTGGAATGGCAGCCAAGAGCATGAAGGGTACACATTGATGGAAACTCATTAATCAAACCTGGTCAATCAGATGACTAGGTTGTAATATATTGTGACCTGTCAGGTGCTTGACAACTTTTCCATTGTCTTCCCAGAACAGGAAGTAAAAGCAAAAGGTTTTCTGAAGTGGGTCCATATCTGGTGAACTGTGTGTGGTGGTGCAGGCCTGCTTTTGCTGACACTGGAACCTCTCATATTTGATTGTTATGAAGTTAAAGTTCCAGTCCTATCACAGCAGTTGTTTGTTTTGTTTTTTGGGGTTGTTTTTTTTTTTTTTTTGCAAATTTCCAACTCAGTATCATGTACTTTGAAATTTGATTTCGGGGCTGGGGCACCTTCCTTATGAGGAAAGGCTACGGCGTTTGGGCCTCTTCAGCCTAGAAAAGAGACGCCTGAGGGGGGACATGATTGAGACATACAAAATTATGCAGGGGATGGGCAGAGTGGATAGAGAGATGCTCTTTACACTCTCACATAACATGAGAACCAGGGGACATCCACTAAAATTGAGTGTTGGACGGGTTAGGACAGACAAAAGAAAATATTTCTTTACTCAGCGTGTGGTTGGTCTGTGGAACTCCTTGCCACAGGATGTGGTGCTGGCGTCTAGCCTAGACGCCTTTAAAAGGGGATTGGACAAGTTTCTGGAGGAAAAATCCATTATGGGGTACAGGCCATGATGCGTATGCGCAACCTCCTGATTTTAGAAATGGGCTATGTCAGAATGCCAGATGCAAGGGAGGGCACCAGGATGCAGGTCTGTTGTTATCTGGTGTGCTCCTTAGGGCATTTGGTGGGCCGCTGTGAGATACAGGAAGCTGGGCCTATGGCCTGATCCAGTGGGGCTGTTCTTATGTTCTTATGTTCTTATGAAATCCTCTTAGTAACAATGCAAAAATGCACACCTCCCCATATCTGGCATGAAATTCATTCATCATGAGAACTGCTATAAAAAATCCCTTAGCATAGCAGAATGAAAGAACTTGTTTCAGAAGCAATTTTGTAATGTTTTGCTTTTAAATGTACAGCTGTTACTCTTGATACCCAGGAGCGCTCGCTCTCTCTCTCTCTCTCTCTCTCTCTCTCTCTCTCTCTTTCTCTTTCAGTGTTTAGGGATTAGAATTATTATTTGCTCTGCTTCCTAAAATTGCCTTTCTCTTGTTCTTTGAGCTGATGAGTCCCCACACCAAATTGTGTAGCACTAACTTGACTGCCTATGTTGATGACATAGCTGACCTGTGTTATTTTGCTTGCCAAGCATAAGAAGCCACTGTGAACTATTGAAGCGTCAGCTGCTGTTTGCCTGAACCCCAGAAATGAAGGTAATATATTGACTATAGTACTATACTATACTATACAACACTATAACTGACTTGTGAAATTGCCCATCTCTTCTAATTTCAGTGTCTCTGCCACTCAGAAGTTGACAGAAGACCACAGAACCTCTTGCCTGTCTTTTTCAGGCAAGACCACCCAGGATCAAAGAGGCTGTGGCCATTTGTTGTCCATGCTTGTTTCCGGAGACAATGAAACCCTGGCAGTCATCAGCCTTCCCCATCCAGTTAGCTTTTGGATGTGTGAGGCTAGCAGGGTTCAAGAGTGTTCCCCATCTCAAGATTTCCTTGAGTCAGTAAGCAGTGAGAGGCTGGTTTTAGTAAAAGCATTCCACCCTCCATTAAAATATCAATACAAAATACTCACCAGAGCAGCAAGTGCTTTTCCTTCACAACTGAACTTGCTGGTTGTGATTGATTAATCTGAAATGGCCTAAAATTAAATAGCATCCCAGTTGCTTAGGTGAAAAATGCTCCTAATCAGCCAATTAGGGAGGGGGAAGAGAAATTCCTACTTAACCTTACCTGGTAACCAATGGCTTAATCCTATCCAGCAATGGTACAAGGGATGCATAGGGCCAAGGAAGATGAGAGGGGAGGATGGGAAGGGGAAATTTGGTTAGCCACCATATGGTCCCTGATGTGACCTCACTTCTGTACAAGCTTTGTTACTGATGCGGTTCTTAGGAACCTGCTGGTCCAGGACAGGGGTTTGGGATCAGGCAAACATTCTTTACTTACTTCTCCCTGCTGGCCTGGTCTCCAACCAGCCAGTAGGATGCATCCTGCTTTCTGTGGGCTGGCCAAGGATAGGATTGGGCCCTAAGATAAGGCCAGTCAGGAAAGTAGGACTGATTCTGTGTACCAGTTTCTATGCAGAGTTTAAAGCAGAGATAGTTCAATCCTGCTCCCTTTCAGACATCTGTAACATCTGCCCGACCTGACATAATGCAGATTTGATTAGAAAAGAATAGGCATCTGCATTTGATCTCTGGAGATGTTGAGATGTTTGTGATAAATTGATTGCTCTTACATTGTCATAACTGTTTCAGTCTTTGTCTTATGCTTGCCCTGAACCCTCCTGGGTAGACAGGCATGAAGACGGGTTAATGATTCAAACACTGTTTTTAAAACCCCTGCTAACTCGGTAAGAGGCACTTTTTCAAGTGGGTGCTCCTCTTTTACTTAGCAGGGGGAGAGTAACTGGCCCTCCTCACCCTAGCAGTGTCTTTCCTAGTGGCTGTCTGTTGGTGTTCTTTTGTATCTTTTTAGATTGTGAGCCTTTTTGGAACAGGGAGCCATTAGTTGTTTGATTTTCTCTGTAAACCGCTTTGTGAACTTTTTGTTGAAAAGCACTATATAAATACTGTTAATAATAATAATCCCATGTATGGTTATAAAGTTGCACCATTTCCCTAAGGCCTCTAAACATATTAATGGCAGACTGAGAATGCAACACAGGGCTGGGGACTGCTAACCTACCTGTGGCACTCCCGTACTGACTCCAATTTGCAAATGCCATTTCTTCATAGACTACAAATAATTAACGACTGAATGGCTAAACAGATTGTTTGGAAAGAAAGCCCTTGCAAGCTTTGATCACAGACAGAAAATAAAAAACACTGCTGCTAACAGTAGGTAAAAAGTTAATGAGAAACATGCAAATGAGCAACATGTAAATAATTAATATGTCCTTCAACCCTGAAAAAAGGTTTGTTGATGCTGCGGCTTCATAATCTGGAAATGTGTTGTGGATTTAATCCTTTACAATGGGGGTTGGGTTGCTCAACCCATATTTTTATCATAAGGAGGTAAATTGATGCACTAATGAGTTAGCAAATGTGACTTTTCATGTGTCTACCTCCCAAACATCATCTTGGGATGCCTAGAGCAAATTGCTTGATAATACATATTATGCAAGAAGGTGCGCACTAGGGCATTTCTGACTGGAAAAAAGTTTATCAAATTTTCTAAGAGGGTGTCAACTGCATGGCTGTAATTGCTTGAATGGACATTCTGATTTCTTTATCTTTGTGTTCTTTTTGCATCTGCTGTTTCTGTTACTTAAAGTGGTTGGGACAAAGCAGCCTAATGTCTAAGTCACTCCTGAAGCCAGAAATGGGATTTTCTATTAGTGGCTTGTGCTACTATTATCTTCTTGAGTCTTCAGAACATGGTGCTGTTGCTATAGACATGATACTGCTGGGAGAGATCGACCATTAGTTTGACCCAGTTTGGTGGCTCTTATGTTATTAAATTCTCATGCCCTTGTTGAAAGACATGTTTGACTACAGTACAGTCTGTGTACTCTTCATAGTTATGAACTGTTATGCAATTTTACAACTGGGTATCTTTGTTTGCTGATTCGTTATTAATTGCACTTATGATATGAAGAGCTGCCTCAGCATGGAAATAATTCAGGTCAAGATCACAAAGCTGAGCAGTGAGTTTCGATTTCTTGCTTCGAAATTGGCATGTGTAACAAGGGAGAACCTTTTCACAAGCAGCTAAGCAAATCACACACAAATTGAAGGTGTTTCTCTGCTGTTTGTCTGAGTCCTGCACACTAATCACAGTGCAGACAGGGTTGTGCAGAAGACAGTAAAGGCCCGTTTTAAGGCATACCTCAGGTAAGCTCTCAAGCTTTGGGAGCCAAAGAACAGTGCAGTCACTGAGCTAATCTGACCAAGCTCCACAATTATCCTAAAGCTTAAATTAAGTCCTTGTATATATTACCTTTAATCTCTCCACCACCACCATCACCAGTCTCTGCACACCAGACCAAGCAATAATTGCAAGCTTGAAATTTGAAAGGACCAAGCAAGATGTGACCATAAATATCTGACAAAGCTTGACACTGCAGAGGAGATCAGCAACTGTAGCCTGATCCTATATGGTGTGAGATACCTATAGATGCCCTTAAGCCATTCATACCCATGAACTGCTAAGGTATTACACATTCTCCAGCAAAACCTACAGGGTGAAATTCTACCACCAGGAGCAGACAGCTGCAGCAAATGTGTTGCAGAGTCAACGCCCAGAGCTGTAGTGAACATGGGACTTCACAGTAATGAGGTGTGACATGTATGCAATAGAAGTGAACAGGGCATGACATATACCAGTGGTTCTCAAAGTGGTGGGTTGTGATCCACCATTGGAACCAAAACGGGTCACATTCCCCTTAAGGAGAGCGACCCATAAATGGGTGTCCCGATGGTACCTCAGTGATCACAGTGCCGCAGGCACATTTGCACATACCTGGGGGGACTGTGCAGCCCCCCGGAGGGTCCTGGAGACTTGCAGCCCCCTCTGTGAGCCTCCCCTCCTGCAGTGGGCTCCGATTTGCAGTAAGAGCCCACTTCTGGTTTTGGAAAGTCCACGCTCCAGAGCTCCAAATACAAACTGGAAGTGGGCTCCGAGTGTAGACTGGAGCCCATTGCAGTGGAGGAGAGGCTTGCAGTGGGGGTTATGAGCCTCCAGCACCCTCCAGGAGGCTGCACAGTCCCCCCAGGTATGTGGAAATGTGCCTGGGTGCCTGCAGCTCCGCGATGGCTGCAGCACCATCGGGACATCCCCCCATCCCAGTCCCCACCCTCGCAAGCACTTACCCCAGAATCTCAGACTCTCAGAGAGTTTGAGAACCACTGACTTATATCAAATACGTCTATAATGGGACAGGCCTGCTATAATGGGACAGGCCTCTGTGCCTAATATTTGAAAGTACAGTGTTAGAAAATGATCGTGGTTTTATTCAACTTAGGACCCAAACCAATCCAACTTTCCAGCACCAATGTAGCCGCAATACAGACCTGAGGTAAAGGAACAAATGTTCCTTACCTTGAGGAGGACTTTGTGACTACCCCTCCCCACTGCAGGATGCAACGCACACCCTATTGACACAGCTGCAACAGTGCTGGAAAGTTTGGTAGGATTTGGCTCTTAGCAAGACAAATGATGACATCATCCCTCATCCTGCCCATTTGCTGACATAGTGTAATACTTTACATAAGCATGAGCAGAACCCCCTTCAGAAATAAATGGTACTATAGGTTTTCATTCCCTTAGCATTTCTTCCAGCCAGAAACCTTAAAAATTTGCCTCATATTTCGCATTAGTTTCAGGAAAGTTCAGTTGTGTCGAAGCTAATTAGTGCAGCTGTTCTGATGCAAAAGAGTTCACAGCAGCTGTTTACCCTGTACTTTTCTGAAGACCCCATGTCCATGAATATATTGTTATTGGTCCAATCAAACTGAACAATGAAAGAGATTTTCTGTTTAATCTTTGGCCAACATGCCCTCTTCATCCTGTACATTGATTCTCAGAATAGTTTTCATATCACTCTTTCTATCACCACCCCATTGCGTTCTATCCACCTAGTTTGTGGGCTTTATGCTAAAGAGATTCAAAGACCAGCAAGCAAATCAGACAATTCGGTCTCTCTCTGTTGGCACCTTAACTTTGCCCTGCTGTGGCAAGCTGATATTGTAAGCAGCATGAAATTGGAGCCAATGTATAAAGGGTGCCAAAGCTACCATTTGGTATTCAGATCATACTTCCTAGAG
The DNA here is from genome assembly GCF_035046505.1 of Tiliqua scincoides. Taxonomy (NCBI): domain Eukaryota; kingdom Metazoa; phylum Chordata; class Lepidosauria; order Squamata; family Scincidae; genus Tiliqua; species Tiliqua scincoides. The sequence goes on from NC_089821.1 coordinate 88,631,234, forward strand.
TACTATTATCTTGATGTGAGATCTTGCTGCAGTGTTCAGTCTGAGCACCAGATTTCACAATCAGTGTTTATTTTATGCTCCCCAGTTCTCTTGCTTAGCAGATGCTATTTCTAAATCCCTCGTAATCAAGGTTCTGCCAAAGCAATGTTACAAGAAGATAGTCTTGGTAATGGTTATTTTTATTTTTCAGCTCCACAGATTCACACTATTAGCAGCCTCAACATCACAATATCAAAAAGCATGACTTATATTGGATTCTTCATTCAGATTCCCAGTGTTTATGCAAGACACTAAAAACAAACGGAGCTTGATTCTCCTTCTTGAATCTAGATCTTCATTCAGATGAAAACATTGTCTAATTGTACATTCTTCTCTACTTTTTTGTACTTTTAGGCAATAATTGATTGTGGATCTGCTGTCAACCAGGGGACATTTCAGGAGGAAAGCTCTTCCCGGATCAGTTCCATTTCTGAAGTGCCCAATCCAGTCCTACCCCCCCCCCCCATGCAGCAGTGCCAAAATGACTACCACTGCGTCCTGATGGAGAGGGCAATAGAAAAGAAATTGAAACTTGGGAATCCCTGACTTGGAAATCCCTGACTTGGGGGTCAGTCTCAGCAGCATGGGGGGATTTATTTGGACCTACACCAGCGAAATTGCTGGCACAAGTCTGCATGTACCCATGCTGTTCTGCCTGCCCCGCCCGCCCATCACCACCTTGTTCTGGCCTTCCGAGCTCCCACTTCATCCTTCCCCATCCCATCCTGTCTTCCCCACCAATGTACCTATGTCAGCAGGTCCTGGGGAATCCCCAGCAGGTCCTGGGGTCCTGGTGTGCCCAGGAAGGCTTAGGCCTTACTGCCAGCGCTCCAGCAGTGTGTGCCACCGTGCATTGCCAGAGTGAGCTTTGCAACTGCCTTATGTCTGTCTGTGCTGTCAGAATGCTATGCTAGTTCTGCCAGTAGAGCAGCTCAATAGGATTGGGTGATAAGTCATGCTTCTATATGCTTCTACCCAGCTAGGAGTGTAGGTAGCTGTCATTCAGATGTATTCTGAATATATTCATTGTGCCAAGGGGACTATCTTAACTATCTGGTTTGTGTCTTCTGAAATGACAAGTCTGTAAACAAATCTGTTTGTATACATTAATGCTGAGGAGATGTCATCATAATGCTCCAGGTGGCTTGACTCAGGAAATATGGTAGCCAAAACCAGGAACCTTACTCTCTGTGTTAGTGGAGCACCCCTCAGACAGGGGAAAATACTGACCTGATACCTGCTGCTCTGTAGTGCCACACAGATGATTATTGATGGAGATCAAATGATCTGAGAAGCTAATAGGTGTCCTGCTGGCCTTGTATCTACTGCCTCAGACTTGTAGCTTGTCACCTCAGGTGATTTCTCATAGATTTCTGTGCCTTGCTTTGCCCTGCTTTTTTGCATCTCAGAACTTCACCACCTGTCAATGTTAGACCATGCTACCTGTTGCCTTTAGGATTTGACCTCTTGCTTCTCTTGAACTATATGACTTGTCTCTGGACCCTTTGATGGACATGTCTGGAGCCTGCGTCTACTGTGGATCATCCTACTCACTCCTAAGCCGTTCAACTAATAACCAGTACTCCTACAGACCTGACTGCTTAGAAGCCTGACTCCATTAAGCCTTGAAGGGGATGTGCATGGATTAGGGGTAAGTTCTGTGAGGGATGAAGAGCTACAGGCTAAGGGTGGTGTAGCAAACTGTTAATGTCCAGTGTTATGAGCAATCTTCGTTCATATCTTCAAGATTCTGCTGACAGTGTTCTGAATTTTGCCAAAGGATCATGCATGGGCTGATAAGGATGGATAGGAAGAAGGTCTGATCAATTAGTTACATCCATTTATCAGGACTAACCTTTGTTTAGAAATGTTTTGTGGTTTAGTCTAGTTTTCAAAGAGCACAATCCTATGCATGTCTACTCAGAAGTAAGTACATTAAAAAATCAGTATCCAGATTGGTATACAAACAGCAATAGAAAGTTAGAATCCATTGCTATTAATATGTGCAACTAAATTCAAGAAAGATATCTTACACGTTTGACACATTTTTTTTTAAATTTCTGAATACATCCACAGTGCTTGCACATTGTCCAGTAGATGGTGGTGTTATTTCAGCAACCCTCTCATACTGTAACTGCTTCCTTGAGCTCTCTCTATATCTGGTGCTAGCAAACCTCGTTTTGGTTGCAGTGATGTCATTGTACAACCTGGGAGCACCTGGCTGAAAATCAACGTTGTAACTCTCAAAACAAAATTATGATTGTCACCATGAAAAAAGCAGGTACTTCTGCAAGATATTTCTGCAGAGCTTCACTTTCAAAAGTAACAGGAGAAACACAATGGGATGTGAGGAAGGCTGTGCAGCTTCTGACTCCTAATTTTCCACCTTCATCATGTAACAAATAACTAAAGATCTGAAAGCAGTTTCTTTAGCTTTTCACATTTTTGTTTAGTTAGTTCCTAGGTCAGAGTCTTTGTCACGAGGAATATACGTATAATGTAGGGCTGAGCTGAAGTTCCTTTTCATTTTCACCAATGTTTGTTCAGGTGGTGAAAATGGGAAGAAAGCTTTGCAATGTTTGTGGGTGTTGGCACAAAAATCTCTGCAAGTTATGAGGAGCTGATGGGAGCTCACTGGGATGCCAGCAGTGTCAGTCTTGCTTTTAAAGCCACTACCTCTGAGAGTTGTGGCAGCAGAACTGAACTTCATGGTGTACACTGTATTGTGTCCAAGAATGCACCTGCACATCACAAACAAAGGTATATTTTGCTTGTTAAAGCAAGATTGGTTCCAGTGCTATGTTCCAGTGATTGGTTCCAGTTCCTGGTACGCCTCCCTTCTCAAAACTTTCAGAAACATTCATGGGTCTATGAGAGGGGTGTTTATTCTGTTTTAATCCTCTGGGGAAAAGTCCCCTGTGGTGAAATGGTTGTGGTTCATTGTGGAGGATTTTCCCTCCAATTCTGAGGTGCTTTAGATTCCAAGGGAGCTGACAGCCAGTGAGTGGTGGTGCTAAAGAAAAGGTTACCAGGCCTGAGGAGTCGCTTTCTCTCTGGGCAAGACAGGGAGATTTCCCCCCCCCCCCCGCGGGCCATAGAAAGGGACTAAGTAATAGCCAGTGATTGTTAGGTTCTGTCTATGTTGGTCTGTCCTCGCTCTCCCCACATTGAGAGCTCTTGGTTCCCTCAGCTCAGGCTACACCAAGTTGTGATCCAGGTTCCCAGCCTGAAGTCCAGCAGGGCCTGCACACATGAGGCTTTTGTACTGATCCAGTACTATTCAGGGGATGTTTATCTGTGAACAAACAAGTCTGTTTATATTGTTTTCCCCTTCTGTAGATCCATTTGTTAATAAAACCTCTTAGTATAAAGCCTCTGACATGTTCCGGGATGAGTGGATTTGTCAGCCTTCCCACTCTGCAGGAGTGAGGGCAATAACAATCCTGAATAAGTGCTATTCTTGGGGAGGGGTTTTGCCCTGGGAATCCCTCTGGGTATCAGATCTCTTGGGCTGGTGGCAGCAGACTAGATCTACCAAGTCTTGTCCCACTAAGCTGCATGCCCAGATTCAGTTGAAAAGTGGGGAATGGGAAGCGAGTGAGGGTCTGGCACTAGGCACTACTACCCTAGATCAGCAAGTGGTTGCTGGAAGCCCCCCGCGCTCTTCATGACACCCTCAGATTGCAAAAGTGCTGGGACTGAAAGGTTCCACTTAGCATTACTAAGTTATGCCATTTATACAGCTAGACTTTGCTAAGAAAGCTACCAAATTTGTAAGCTTTCAAGGAACCACAAGACTATGTGTATAATTGTTGTTGTGCCTGATATATGCTAGGTACTATAGCTGAATTTTTTTTAAAGACTTTGTTCAAGTTTGTTGTCTCTAGATTTGCATTCTAAATAAGTATATTTACCAGAATTTAAGTCCCACTGCACTCAGTGGATTAACTTCAGATTAAACTTGTTTGCTTGCTGGCTTTGTTTGTTTTCTCTCTCTTTTTGCAGAAAATTTATATATTTTCCCCCAAATCTGCGCATAAATTAATGTGCTCTTGGAAGCAACTATGTTGTGTGAGCATTATAGCCAGGTACAGCTGGGGTGTCACACAACCAGGAGCAGACATATGGGCCAAATGTGTCACAGTGCCAATGCACAGAGCTCTAGTGAGTGCAGAAGATGGCAGTAATGAGGTGTGATGGATGTCCTAGAATTGCAACTGGCCAGGCATATGCCAAATACTTTAAAAGTTTGTGTGGTATTGTGCCTTTCATTTGGAAGTACAGTACGGTAATAGAATGGGATCACAGTCTATTCAGGTTTGTAAGGCAGCAAGGCCCCCTCCCCCACCCCAAGTTTGCTTACACACAGTTTGCTATGGGTAGGTATGTGCAGAGCCTCTCTTAGAAATTAACTATACTCTTACATTCCCTCAACATTTTTCACCTCAAACAGGAACTTTCAAAATGTGCCTCAAATTTCACTTAAAGTGAAACTTGTCCAATTTTCCCACTGTTCAGAATACTGTATTTTTTTTCACCAGGTTCCTGCAGGACCAGCTCATGAAAGGAAGATGATGATATCCAGACAGAACGCCTTGTACTGTGAAAAAGTAAGCATTTTCATTATTCCTCAAGAAATCCATTTTTTTTAATCCCTTCAAAAGTTTATCAAAAGTTCTGCTCAGATAGGAGTTTCCAAATTTACTTCAGCCTTTCATCAGGTATTTGCAGCCTGGAAGCTTTCTTAACAACTACTGTGCTATGTCTTTGCATAGCTGCATGTGTTTTAGGAGCAATTCTGACGTAGTATGTTTTAGAATCTCTGAGAAAGATGTTTTAGGGTGTCTTAGACGTAATATGAAAGTGCAGCTTCTTGCAGTAGCAGAGGCCACAAATTCTCCATTCCTCACAGGGAACCGTGGCAAACAAACAAACAAAAGCAATTCACATCCAATCAACTGCTTTAAAAATACAGAGAGCTTTCTTTATATATATAAAATAAAGCAATTTATATGTAAAGCATCTGTAATAGCAGAAGTGCCTTAAATACAATATTCATATTCCTGCAATAAGAGTTCCATATCTGACAATGATAAATCAACGTATTAAAAGGCAGGCTGCTCTCCACAGTGAATGCTGTTTGGAAGGAAAATGTCTAGTGATGTTTGGAACGTGGAATGAAAATAGTGGCAGCACAAAGTATAAAAGTAGGTGAAGGCCAGAATAGAACCTATAGTTTACCCCTGCTAATTGGGTAAGAGGCACTTTTTCAAGTGGGTGCTCCTTTTTTTAGCAGGGGGAGAGTAACTGGCCCACCTCACCCCAGCACTGTCTGTTCTAGTGGCTGTCTGCTGGTATTCAGTTGCATCTTTTTAGATTGTGAGCCCTTTTGGGACAGGGAGCCATTTAGTTATTTGATTTTTCTCTGTAAACCGCTTTGTGAACTTTTAGTTGAAAAGCGGTATATAAATACTGTTAATAATAATGTCAAGGCAAAAGGACAGCCAAAATTAAAGCAAGGAGTTCCATATACTATTGCTAACAGCAAGAAGACTAAGAGCCAAACTCAGTGTGTGCCTAAATGTGCAATATGGCCTGATGGGAGAAAGATTTTTTTAATTAATAGAGCAGAGGGCCAGTGGTGTTACTACAGGGGTGCGGGTGGTGAGGGCCACATTGGGTTTTACCCTCTGGAGCAGCCATTTTCAACCTTTTTCGGCTCATGCCACACTGTCAAGGCACTAAAATTGTCAAGGCACACTCCCAGTTTTTACTTACATTAAATTACTATATTACAATTAATTTTTAATTAATATAATTAATACAATTAAATCATTACATGACAAAGGGCACAATCCTAACCAGGTCTACTCAGAAGTAAGTTCCATTATTGTCAATGGGGCTTATTTCCAGGAAAGTGGGGCTAGGAGAGGAACTTGAGAGCCCAGCCCAGCCCAGCTCAGGCATGTCTACTCAGAAGTAAGTCCCATTATAGTCAATGGGGCTTACTCCCAGGAAAGTGTGGCTAGGATAGTGGCCCAACGCCCCTCCTCTGAAAGGCAAAGGCAAGGCAGGGAGGGTTGCTTTGAGGAGCTGCAGGCAACTATGGCGAGGAAAAGGGACTTTCGTGGACCCTCAGCCAGCCCCTTCTTAGATTGGTGGCCTCAGCAGGCTTGCTGGCTTCTTACCTGCTTGCCTGCCCCTGGCTTCCTCCTTCTCACTCTGCCCAGACCTCTTCCAGGCTTTTCTGGTTGCCTAATCAGCAGGCAGGGCAGACAAGGGACTTGATACCCAATCCTATGCATGTCTACTCAGAAGTAAGCCCCATAATAGTCAATGGGGCTTACTCCTAGGTAAAGGAGGATTCGGTTGCAGCTTTCCTCTTGCTCATAGCAGGAGATGTAAAGCAGCCGCGGCAGCTCCTTTTTCGCTGCTGCTGCGTGAGGGTCAAAGCAGATGTTCTTCTCCCACCCACAGCTGTTGCATGCCTCCTCTGGCCCAATGGCACACCTGAGGCTGCCTCACAGCACACTAGTGTGCCACGGCACAGCAGTTGAAAACCGCCGCTCTGGAGGGATGACACCACACCATCCGAGCCTCCATTCAGTTATCTTTGGACCGCTCCAGGCCCAGCCACCTCACACTCTCGCCAACAATTGTATTTTCATTGCTTGCTGGCAAAAACATGAAGCATCTGGGCCTAAAGCAGGCTGAACATTGCCAAATGGAGGCATTCCAGAGGATGGCTTTTCACATTTAAAACAATGTGGTAGCCTAGAAGGTCAGGGGAATTTCCAGAACTCTGAGCCTCTGCAGATAAGCACCGCACCAGGTAGCACCCACCCCAGGGACGCCTCTGCCAGTGGTGTAGCTAAGAGGGATAGGGAGTTACATTGCCCCAGGTATCAGGCCTTGAAGGGCTATCAAGGCAGCTTGACACTATCCTTCCAGGCATTGCCTACCTAGCACTACCCCAATCCCAAAATCCAGTTTGGGTAGATGAAAAAATGAACACTTCGGACCAATCTGGAAAATGGCCAAAAAATTCCTACCTGGTCCTCCCCAAAGCATCAGACTGTGCTCAATGAGGGTAGGTTAATCAGGTTCCACTGATAAAACAAGAATGGCACCTGTCTTTTCTCACACTGCAAAAGATTGATATTTGGATCTTGCCCCCACCAATTGCTTCCTGGCAGCCCAAACACGTGTGCTGGGGGGTGGGGGTGGTAAACTGTGCAAACTGGGCCCCAACTCCATAGTCATGAAGACAGAGTGACATTTCATTAAGACACTCTTTAATAGGAGATAAGAGACTGGTGCAGCTGCCATATCGGCATATAGCATTTGTAGGAGGAAAAAAACACGGAGGTGTGATTCAATGTCACATGAGGAGGAATCAGCATGCAATGTATGCAGGGATGGATCATGATCTGATTATGTACCTTTTGATAGGCAGGCAGAAAGAAAGGCTTGAAGGCTGCTGAACTGTAATGCAGAGCTCTGTAATGTGACTATAGCCATTATGTATTAGTTAAGCATTCATTCCACTTAGACGTGTCCTTTTTACAAAGAAATGCCAGTTACCAAGACATTAATAGTAATATTTTACAGTTCCAGAGCTAATTTATATATCACAACATAGATATTTAAATACCTTAATGTGGTTTCTCCTCTCAGTCACCATAATTAATCTCCATTACTCTAACAGTTTCAAAGCAATGTTCATTTGCTCTACTTAATTTCCACTCTGAAATTTCATTTCTTTAAATATCCTTTGTTTTATGCTTCAAAGATTTTATTGTCCTTTCTCCCCCCATTTCAACGCAGTGCAACAACATCAACCACATCAGACACTACGTAAGATATTTGCCTAAAACTAGAAAAAGGGAATGTTTCTGGGACTGTGTTGATCAGCTAAGGACGCAATCCTAACCTCTTATGTCAGTGCTTTCCAGTGACATAAGGATGATGCAGTTCTAAGGTAAGGGAACAAACATTCCCTGAGGAGGCCTCAGTGAGTGACACCCAACTGCAGGATGCAGCACATGTCACATTGGCACTGCTGTGCCAGTGCTGGAAAGCACTGACATAAGGGGTTAGGATTGCGCCCAATAGCAGCCAAATGAATCTTTTTAGACTGTAGCTGCCTCTCCCAGGGGTCTCAAATGCATTTGACTTGAATCTCAGCCTCATCATCACCCAACAAGAGCTTGAAATAAGACCTTACTGGTGGCCAGTATATGGAAATCCTCTAAGGAAACTATAAGGATTGCAAGAGATTATGAAAGTAATATTTTAGTAGGCATACACTTTCCTTGACATAGTGTGTTTTTGTTTGTTTGGTAGGGGGTTGCTTTGAAAAGCTGATGTGATATTGGTCATATTAATTACATTCAACCACATTACAATGCAAATTGCAAAGTTTGCATTAATGCATGAGCTACTTGAAATGCAGGTGCATACTTTAGCATTTTCAGAATGTGCCAGTGTTTGCACTTGTAAAATGAAGCCAGCCTTTGCAGCCTGAAATCCCAGTATCATGTTCAGCTTTTCCCAAACTCCATCAGCTATAATTGAACATACTGTACATCAGGTTCAATTTTTTGATACTGCAAAAGAAGAACTCGTGCAAGGAAAGCGCCCTACAGGTAGACCACAGCTGCGATACAAGGACATCTGCAAGAGGGATCTGAAGGCCTTAGGAGTGGACCTCAACAAGTGGGAAACCCTGGCCTCTGAGCGGCCCGCTTGGAGGCAGGCTGTGCAGCATGGCCTTTCCCAGTTTGAAGAGACACTTGGCCAACAGTCTGAGGCTAAGAGGCAAAGAAGGAAGGCCCATAGCCAGGGAGACAGACCAGGGACAGACTGCACTTGCTCCCAGTGTGGAAGAGATTGTCACTCCCGAATCGGCCTTTTCAGCCACACTACACGCTGTTCCAGAACCACCTTTCAGAGCGCGATACCATAGTCTTTCAGACTGAAGGTTGCCAACCATGTGTGGCCTATATTCTGTTTCAGTAGTCAAAAGAACATTTTACTGAGCTGATGGGGTTTTCCAACAGTCCTTAGGAAAACCTGTTCCTATGCCTAAAAACTGCAATTGGTTTTAATGCAAGTTTCTGCTCTTACATCTTATCCCTACCAATGCAGTACAAGAGACCTCCATATCTGTGGATTCTTTATCAGTGGATTCAGTTATCCGTGGATCAAATCTGTGGCCCCTCTTTATAAGGCATTAAAAACATCACTTCCAGTTTCTCAGTGAAACCAAAAGTCACATGTTTTGAGCTCTAGGGCTCAGTCTGAGCCTGGCAAAGGCTGGCTGGCTGGCTGGATGTCCACAGCCTCTGCATGGCTCAGAGGACCCTCTGGAGGTGGGAGGGGGCAGGCATTCGCTCATATCCGTGGTTTCAGGTAACTGTATGGGAGTTCTGGAATGGAACCCCTGAGGATACAGCGGCATGCCTGTGTTTATTTTTGTAATGCTTTTAGTCCCCAAATAATATGATTTCAGTGGGGCTTTATGCAGGATTGGTTTCCTTTGATGGCAGAGTACTCAAAACTTATGCTTGTAAATCTTGAATATTCTTTTTCTTCAAGGCAATCTACCAGTGCCAGGACTTGTGGCAACCAGTCACGAGACCTAAATTAATCAGGAAGACCTCCTACTTCCAGTAGTATAATCCTGAATCTCTGTGATATTGTTGTGTCCAGACCCCATGGAGAGACTAGGCAGTTGTAGATAGGCAAAGTGGACCATGCACCATGTGCACCTTGTGCAAGTCCAAGGGAACAAGTTCCTTGGACTTGTAATATGCCTGCTCTGGATTCCCTCTCTTGGAGAGTGGAGGCTTAAAACTGGCAACCTTCTGGCCTGGATCCTTGTACATCTTCTCTCTATCAAGTCCTGCCTGGCCCATTGCTGGCACTTGTGTCCAGGCACTAGGAAATGTGAAGTTCCTGGCATGGGAAGTTCCAGCTCTTCGGGGAGGGGGGGAATCAGACTCCAAGGATGCTGCCTTTGGGAACACTGGTTCTGGTTTCTAGACTCCGAATGGAGCCTGGGACAGGATCCTATGCTAGTCTCGCTTTCTCAGAATTGCCCTTGGCATAGCTACTGCAGCTGGGGTCATGACAGATATTTGTGCAAAAATTCTAATCTGTTTCTTCATATTACTAAACATTTTGCTGTTGGTATTTTGTTTATCCAACAGTGGCCCAACTATAGGCCATTTCACATGTTTTTGAGAGGCAAATATGAACTTGCTACTGAGTGTAAACTTAAAAGGAAGCTGCAGGAATCACAGCTCTCTGTGAGTGTACAGGGATATGCGTTTGTAAACATAATTGACTCTATCCAAAGAAAGTTAATCATCACTAAGTTCCATTGAAATTAATGAAAGACTTAAGAAAGATCCATGCTGCACATTATGTCAAATGAGGTGGTAAGATGAGGTGGTAGAATTCTGAACTGCTCCACTCCAGGATGCAGCTGAGTAGTCATACCTTTAAATCCTCCTCAACCTGGATTTAAATCCTCAAATTGCAACCTGGATGTGGGGAACCAGCAAATCAGGAAAAGGTCAGCAGTAAATCATTCCTCCAGTGCACTCTTTGATTACATGCAGTGAGCTTCTTTTGCATGGGGGAGCATTCTAAAAAACCCACACCAGCAGTCTGGAGTAGAATAGTCCTGTGTTCTACCAGACCCTTGACAGTTTTAAATAGAAATCTAAGAAATGTAACATGTGAAGTACTCCATGATTCAATAGAAAAAGCCATGTTATTGGATGTGAAAGGCAGATCTTCCACCACTTTGTTTTCTAGCGCAGTGGTGACATGTGCAGCACAATCCTATCTTGTGCTAGGACAGGCAGGCCAGGAGGTAAGGGAAAACTCTTGACTGGGGCCAGAATCAGCTCAGCTGGGGCAAGGGGAAACTCTTCCCCTTACCCCCAGGTAAGCCACCACAGCCCCAATAGATCTCCTCAGACCTGCGCCACCTCAGGAGGTGACGCAACTCCGAGGAGAATGGAGCAGCTTGGAGCCGCTTCACGCAGCTCGGGGAATGGGGTTGGGATTCGGCATAACTGCCAGGTCCCAGCCCCACCTCCCACTCCCTGCCCACCCTCCCCCTCCCTGGAACGCCTCTCTCCCGCCTCCCCCCTGTTCTCCGCAGATTCCTGCGTTGGCTGAGCACAGCCTTGGCCAGCACAGCCTTCCCTCTCCGCGTCAGCATGGAGGCTAGATGCAGCATTCATGGGCTGGCAGGCATCCCTGCGCCAGCCTAGCCAAAATACGAGGAGGTGCAAACATGCTTTAAGGCACGTTTGTGACCCTCCTGGGTTGGTGAGAGGGATTTGCGCTGGCCTAACTAGTAGATAGGATTGCACCCTAAAGGCATAGGAATTCATTTTGTATTCAGAGCTGCCAACCTTGTTACCAGGGTTAATAACATATTTGCCTTGGGCTTGTTCACACAAGCAATGAATCCCAAGGTGTTTTTACCCACTAATCTGGAGTCATTTTAGTTCATTGTGTGTGCTTCTGTGAGTTACAAACACTACCCAGTTCTGCCTGTGAGGGTACTAATCTCTGCCCATGGTTCCATGTGTAGAAACACCTCAGCAGCTACACTGATGTGAAACACCAGGAATTAGCTTCTAGTTATTGAGGAACTTTTGGTTTCATTCTACAAGTGCCTATCTTTCACTTGTTCCTTAACCACCTACTTCTCGGGATAAGCAATCAGGTCTATTGTCACAATAACATATGCACTGCCTCCGTTAGGATTCTGAGTTAGCGTCCCCTGTCTACCATTACAAGATAACAGAATCCAAACTTCCAGAAATAATTGTGTGTGTTAGATCCTTAGAATGAACTTGGCTCAGGAACAGCCAGAGCAGTATGCTATAAAACAAAAACTCTATCAGAATACTGTACAACCAACATATCAGACAAAATCATAGGCAATCACACTACCATTTTCTCTCACTTCACTGTTGGAAAGCATGCATTTTGAGGAGATTGCTTGGTGTAGTGGATGACACCAATGTCAGCATCCAGCTGTCTCATGAGAGCTGTGAAATTTGGGGCATGAAACTGAACCTCCTTTCACCTCAGCATGAAGCCTGAATCAGGCATAAAACCTGAATAAGACCCTAGCATCCCGTTATTGTCTCATGGTAGGTAAATTACAAAAACATATGCATCGTTATTGGTCCAGCTGTCTAATATTCAGGCAATATTTAGCTTTCTGATGAGCTAGCAAAAACTCTTCAACCTCAAAGAGCAGACTATAAATTCAGGATGCACAACTATATCAAACGTGAAAGCAATAAGCTTAACCTACCCTCGACTTGCCATTTGTCCTTTAAAGTTTTGGCTCTTTGTATTTTGTATCACCAGCCTCCCTCATAATTCAAAGTAATGAAATGCGAGTAGCACATGATCATCAAAGAAAGGGTCCTTGGTTCCCATTATTAGGAGTCTTAAAATAGCTATTTTGTAGCAAGCCATAAAGTTTAATATGGAAGCTGAATCCAATATAAAAGAACTCATTTTAATCTCTCTTATAAGGCTGTGACCTTTATTTATGTGTCTTGCTTACTGGCTGCAGAATATGTCAAATGCTTTTTTTTTTAAAATAAAAAAGTAAGGCCAAAATGACAAAAGTATGTATGCCTGATTACATACTATCCGCATTTCTATGAAGTCAGTCATTGCATTGTTTCATATATCATTCTGTTGACAACAGATCCTGCTGCATAATGACAAAAGGAGGAGGACCTAGGAATGTCTGCTTTGCAGACTTATGCCTGCATAAGGAGTAAGCCCCACTGAACATAGTGGGACTTGCTTCTGAGTAAGCATGCATAGGATTGTGCTGTGAATCACTTTGGCTTGCTTGCAAGATTCCTAGCAAATACCTTTCAAGTCGCTTTGGACATCACATAAGACAAGTACGCGCTTTCTTGCCCTTGGGGGTGGGCTTAGGATACAACCCAGTGTGTTGGGGAGGCAAGAAGTACACACTACATTCATTTCCTCTAGTCTGTAACATCTGAACTAGCAAGTGGTTAATCCTTCCCTCCCAAGCCAGCCCATCCCTTACTCTGTTGGAAGAGTGACAGTAAGTGAGCAAGATCTGTGCATGACAATTGGTGGGGGAATATATGTTCATCCCCAACAACAGGAGGAGCTGTTACCTATTCTACTTCTAATTTAAAGGCATGTGGGTTGCTTTCTCCAACTTTGATTAAATTTCTCATAGCTTCCTGTCTTTTATGTCTCCCTGCTTAAGCAGCCATGACCAGTTACTTCTCTTGCTTTTATTTTGCAGTGTACATATGAAGAAGCTCTTCTGTAAATGAGTTGCATTCTTCACAGCTTCATAACATTCTCATCTGGAACTGCTCACTGTACTGTTCACTGTAGTGTTTCCCGCTTTGGATCTTACACATGACTCTCCTTCTGGCATTCAAAGGTTCATCCATGCATGCTCAGTAAATATGTCTTGGGCTGTGGTAGGGGTGGGTAGCACCACACGCCTCTAAGGAGAGCTGAGCACTATGAGCAGAGGAACATAAGGTTCCTTTTCCTTTAACTTGCTATTGCATAATGTGGGACCGTTCCATCTTTAGTAACCTGTTGGGGAAGCAGAAAAGAAATGACAGAAGGAAAGAAACACAATCTTTAATTCTTCCTGAGAGTCTTCCAAACATCACTGGCCATTATACGCATCAGACCATTTTCTAATCACTTTTCCATAACCAACAGATATTTCATTTCTTTGTGGTTTTTGCTTATTATTCTGAAGACTATTTAAACTGACAGATTCTAAACACTGTGCCATTCACTGGAGTCAGCTCTTTTATTATTTTTTAAAGATGCACACTACTGCACCTGATCAGAAATTTCAAACACCCTAATTACAGAATAGAAGTGGCGTGAGAATACACTCACATACAGTAGGAGGTGGTCAGGAGAGAAGGGATTTGATTGCCTAACCTTGATGCAGATTACTGCAGCCATGGAAGAATATCCTTAGGAGAGAGGCACAGGGGAGCTGTTGGCTATCCTAAGAAGGATTCTGATTAACAAGTGCTGATAGTCACTGAGGTTTATTTACCAGAAATGACTCATCACATTCCCTTCTAGCTTGTCCTTGAGGGCAAGTAAATGGAAGAATTAACAAAATGGTGGTGAAAGGACAAACCCTGGAGCAAAATGTCATTGTATCTTATATACTGCTAAAAACAAACCATTTTAATACAATATCAGATGACATGGTTCAAATAACACTGATTAGCAAACTCTATTAGGGGACACAAATTTGTCAGCGCATAGAGGAAAATGCAAAAGTTACGGTCCTTTAGCTCCTGCAAATCAATCTGTTGAAGCAAATGGTGCTGTGCTGATTTACAACAGCTGGGGATTTGGCCCATTAGGTTTTGTGGAATCCTCTTTTTAGCAATTCTGCAACTTGATGACTTTTATAAGCTCCATAGAGTTGGCTTTAGGCACAGAGATAATTGGGAGGACTTTATGTCTAGTGGCAAATTGCTGGGATTCGGAAAACAGAAGGTGGTCTTTTCTGAAGGTATGCTTCAGATGTACAAAGTCTAAGGCATGTAATGCACTCCAAAGTTTTCTGAAGTGGCCATATACTAGCTCTCCACTTGCTAAGTAAGCTGGCTGACCACTGTTGATGAGGAAGATGGATTTTGTTTTGGGCCTGCAAGACCATTTTAAAATGGTTTCAGCCACGAAAAAGATGTTTGAATAATCTTTCTCCAAAATGTTTTTTTTAATCATCATTGGAGCCATTACCAATGATGATGTGATGAATCATTCATTTGCTGTTTGCCTTATGGCATGCAGATCTTCAGTATGACTTTGCTGTCACAAAACTGACATCTCTTACTTCTGCACACTATCCACTAAAGTGTGAATGCCAGAACACAGGACTGCTTACACTGAAAGGAGATTGTCTTGGAGTCAACTGTATGACAGGGCATTTTAATTCAACTTTTTCTCATAGCAGGAATTATCTTTCCATCATGCTGAAATGATTCAATCCATTTAACGCAAAGATGAATTCATATCCTCATATGGAATAAGCTTACAAACCTATCAGGCAGAAAAAAACTTATCAGTACATGACAAAAATAGTTATGGGTTTCATTTTGCTTTCTGTGGATAAGAGTACTGGTAAAAATATACGTAATATCTTTACAGGTTTATAGGGTGACCAGAAATTACATAAGAGGATGTTTGCCTTCATAGTTGTAAGGTACAGTAGAAGTGTTACTTCAGGGGCTCCACAGATCAAATCATTGCACAGAAAAGTATGTTTCAAAGGGAAGTAACCTAAAGGAGGATTGTGAAGTAGCTGAGTTCTCTCAGCTACTTCACAATCCTCCTTTAGGTTACATCCCTTTGAACATACTTTTCTGTGCAATAATTTGATGTGTGGAAGTCCTCATTTCATTTATGTAAGAGTTTTTATAGTGGGTTTGTAAATAATAAAGTTGCTAACAAAACTATCCCAATAAAAAAAAAATTACAAGCAAAAGATTATAAATTGCAAAACAACAATTTTAATATTAATAACCACAAATCAGTATGGACCAGTTTAAACAATACTGCCCAAGCCAGCTCACTTACTGCACAGTTGGGGCAGGACTACACACACAACCTCCTCCTGCCTCCTGGTGCACATTTCCTTTCTCCTCAGTTTCATGGGGGATGTTATCCATACTGCTCCCTTGCATGCAACAGGGCAGTATGGAATAGTACTATGAAGTAGTACGCTATAGTAGTATAGCATACCACTGAGCAGCCCTTCACAAGTGTTCTAGATCCTAGATCATAGTGCTGCTCAAACAAACATGTGAAGGAGGAAGGCAATCTGGGAGAGGGAAAGGGATATATGCAGTCTTGCCCATAATCTCAAAATTGATGGGTCGGTTTGGATAGATCATCCAAATTACCTCTGCACCTAAAAGCTATTATACAACAATGGAATGTTAAAGCTTTTCCAAAATGCAAATATTTGTCTTTTTCCTGTAGACCAACAAGATCTAGCATCTTTGGGCCTCATTTAGGGGTTCCAGAAGAGCAGGACAATGACAGAGCAGACACTTTCGTTACACCCTTTAATGTGAATGTGGAGCAGAGGTTTCCCAACTAATCTCTATGGTCTTATAAAAGGAAAAGCACTTGAGAAAGATGACTGCTATCACAGAATGCAGTTTAGGAAGCTTGAAGTGATCCTTTGGGAAAGAGGTATTCATATGACAGTACTTTAAGCAGGGTAGCAATAGCATGAATAGCTTCCACAAAGAATTTTAATTGAGCCTCATTCAGACGTTGTATGTGCATGTGGATGAAGGGAGCTGACATCCCAATCTTATTGAAACCCCTCCCCCCCACACACAAATACAGCTGCACCACCAGTGCATGTGATGCATCCTGTGGAGTGCACAGTGCACTGGGTCTACTCAGACCTGCACCAGCAATATAGGTGGTGCAAGTCTGACTGGACTTGGGAAGGCAAATCAAGGCTGGGGAGGTAGGATATTGGCGGTGCTGTTGCAGCTGCTGCTCATCCAGCCCTCTTCCTGACCTTTATCTGCCTCCGCCCCAACCTGGTCCCTGCCCCATTCCTTCCTTTTCCCACTCTGTTCTGCCCACCCTCTGACACCCCCCCCACCTACCCCCTATGCTGATTTAACAGCACTGGGGATTGTAGCAAGGCTGTTGGCAAACGGCTGTGGCTGCTCAGTGCTTGCGGTGGCAGCTCAGCAGAACAAAATGGGGTGTCACTTTTTGCAACAGCTGTGAAGGACCTTGCTCTGCTGGAATGCTACTTCCAGCAGCATGAGGCCCCAATGAGATCACACACAATCAACCTCTGCATGGTTTGAAATAAGTTCTTAAAGAGTGTGCTTCCCAAATGTACAACTGTATGTCATCATGCAGTCATCAAGCAGTTTGGAATCCTGCTTTTGCAGACCATACAGGATGCACACAGTGTCTCTCATCACACCACATGCATTCCATATAACATCTGAAGAAGCTCTTGTCTGTCTGCAAGTATCTTAGGGCCCAATCCTTTCCAACTTTCCAGTGCTGGTGCAACCTCAATGCAGCCCTGAGGAAAGGGAACAAACATTCCCTTACCTGGAGGTGGCTTCGTGGCTGCCCCCCTACCACAAGATGCAGCACATGTTTCATTAGCATGATTACACCAGCATTGGAAAGCTGGATAGGATTTGGCCCTCACCTACTTATTTTTCACCTCAGTTTTTTTCCCCCTGCACATCCTCAATATTATACAATACTGTAATACCATAATACAGCACATCCTCTGTAGACATTTTTCCCCACAGATTTCCATATGTGCATGAATGACTTTAAGCAAATGAGCATGCACTATGCTTCTTGCAGCATTCATCTAAAATTGCTATCTGTCAGATCCTTGCTTATCTCTAGAGAATTACCTTTTTAGAGATAAATGCAACATTTACTCCTCAGCACAATAACCAAGGGAAAAAGTATTATGCATGCACAAACATAATGTCTGTACATAATGTATGCACAAATCTTTGCATTTCTCCCATTAAGTTGTCTGGCTGCAGGATACCCTTTCTGAGGTTATCTGTAACATTGTGCATGGTCCACATTCTCAATTGTTTTAATAATCGCCATCTGACAAGCTGACTATATTGAACAAAAATGAATACAGATTGGCTAGTGTTATATTCCTCCACTGACCTTGGCTTTTGTTTCTTTCTAGGCCAGTTGCATTTTAAGAGATGGGGATCTCTAAAGCCCATTGTGATCACTGCCACAAATAATACACTGAACACCAAAAATGAATGCGTAGATTGGATTGTGTGTAAAGAAGGTCGTGTGAGTGCCAACCATTTGAGTGTTTTCACAATATCTGAAGCTCCCATGACCTCCTCTATTACTTTCTTATTTGACCATCAATCTTTAATCAAATGTAAGGGGAACTGCTCAGGTGGTGCTTAGAGAGCGACACACAAATGCCTTTCAAAAAAATTGAAACAGTCATGTGTCCTTTAAAATGGGTCAGACTATAAATAAGATAAGTTAAATGTAACTTGACCGTGTCCTTTAAATTGTATGTCCCTTTCTGCCTCTGTAACTTGAAGCTGACCAAACAGGTCTTTGCCTCCCCATCTTCTATGCATACATCCTGAAAAAGGAAAGGAAATGCACAGCAAGCTTTATGGACAGCAACTTGTGAAAAAGAAGTTTACAATGGATTTGCTGACAGACCTTCAACTGTTATAGACCTAGCCAACCAGCTATAATAAAGGGATTTATCTTGGATTAAAGTTCCGGGAATTAATCATTAATTGGATTAATGAACAGCAATTCATCATGCATGCCAAGCTTTGCCTGCGTTTGACTTCCGGCTCCAATCCCCTTGTTGAAATGGATCAAGGGGAGCCCCTTCTGTAGAATGTTCATGAACAAATTTAAGATGCCTGTAAATTTGCCTTCACTTTAATTGATCGGAGTGACTAAGATTCCTGCTTTGAATACTACTCTAGTTTTATGATAATTTTAATTTACCCATGCTGACTGATTAATCCAATTTCAAATTTAAAAAAAAAAATCATCACTGTTACTTTTCCAAAGTGAAAACGAAGTGCATTTTATTATAGGTGATTTTCTGTCAAAGTGAATATGAATATGGATTATTTTTTTACAATATGTAAAAAAATACAATATGGTTTAAGGAATATGGGCACAGTCCATTGACTTCAATGGGATTTCAATGTGCTTAACTTCGACAGAATCATGTCCTATGTAATTAGCAATGCTGCCTTAATAAGAAAATGCATCTTACAACTGTAGTTAACGACATTTCAGTATCTCTTTGGAAAAGATATAATACAGTATATCTTTAATTCTCTTACAATACCTTCTTAAAGATAAATGATCATTTTAAAGTGTGGTTTGGAACTTCTTTTTTTCTTGGTTAAGCAATTTACACCTTCAAAGGGAGCCATTCACTGACTATGATGAATTTGTCAAACGCAGAAATTCAAAAATAGCAACATTAGTGCTGTTTAGTTTTTCAAAGCCTGGAAAATAAAATTAGGGGATGTTTCATCCTTCTGCAGTTGCTAATCATTTCCTTCTAAGACTCTTAGCAGTTCAAGAAATGCTTAGAATGCTTCCATTAACAGCAGACCCAAATTAAAAAGGCAAATAATGCTTGAAACTTCAAAGTTACTTCATTGTAGGTCTTCCTATTGTGTATGCACAGAGTTTGAAGTTAGAATCTAAAGGAGATTTTGCATGCAAAATTATGTAAATCATTATGACTGCAATTCTGCATATAGGCTGCTTAAATTCCATTGACGTTAATGGAATTTCGGCAGCCCAAACTATGTGCAGGTCTGAAGCCAAAGATTAAAAGGAAAAGCTGAAAGATTAAAAGCAATAGCAATATAGAGGAGGGCTGTCCAGATAAAAAAAAAGCACCTGTAGATAAGGAACTGCCCAAAAATGCACACTTGAAGATCCCTGTAACCCGGCTTGGACCCAATCAGTGCTCTTTGCAACAATTAGGAATAGGGAAAGCTTAACACCGACAGAGGAGTTGGAAGAAGACAACCTAAGAGGCATTGCTAGAATGGATCAAGGAGATGATCAGAGAGGCAGTGATTCACCAGGTGAAGAGAACCTATGGAACAGCACTATTCACCTAACAAGCCTGTGATGCCCATCATCAGATGGAAGCACGCAGAGGCCAGAGCTCCAGCAGTGCAGTAAGTTGGTTCAGCCAAGCATGGCAAGTGATCTCACTGCTGATAGTGTGACCCTTGCATAGTTAGAGTTAGTATTTTTTCCATGGCTGCTCCTTTGTTAGAAGTTGCTCTTGGGGATGTGGCCACCCACAAAGCAATTGGTTGGGAGTAGATGAGAGCATTTCAGTGGCCCAGTCCTATTGGTGCCTCACACTGCCAAAACTAGTGTTGCGGTAGTACAATGCCCTTTACAGAGGAACAAAAGCCAGACTGTGTCACATGCTTTCAGGACACTACGGCAAACTGGCTCTGGCATGGCACACAGCACAGTGGATCCAGAAGCTTTGGTCAGCAGTGCTAAGTTGGTGGCGAAGGAGAGTCATGGGCAGGGAGAAAAAAGACAGGACGAGTTTGTGGACAGGTTGGGGGGAAGGGGCAGAGAAGGGAAAGGAGGGATTGATCTCAGTGGCACTAGTGTGCACCAGATTCTACCTCCGCATTCCCAGGCCACCCCACCCATTTGGTTGGCATCAGTCCAAGGAGACCCATAGGAAGCCTACAGAATGTAAGTTAAAAAAAAATTTGCTTACTTTCTGCAGGCTGTCTGATTCTCCCCACCACTGAATACAGTGCATGCTTTGCCAGCACAGCTTCATCAACACCAATGGTGGGAGATTGCATTGGGCAGTAAGATTCTGTTATCCTGGCAGCCCTATCAAATAGCTATCCCAGCCACCATGTACATAGGTAGGTAGGCATGTTCTAGGCCTACAAAACCCCAGCAAAACTTCACAGACGTGGAGCAGGCTGTTCTACAAAGCCCTAGAATTGAGTTGCTAGGATCAGTTCTATATAACTGCTTCAAAGGGACTTAATGGCAATGTTGAAAGTGGGCTTAATATTCCCCCCCCCTTTCTTTGCTTTTCCATAGACATTAGCAGAGGCAAAGTTAGGCCAATGTTGAGCACTTCTGCAAATCCCTTAAGCTTCTTAGCTGAACCATTGTAGAGCTCTCTTTTAACACTGCTCATGCTAATGCAAATTAGATGTGTTTTTTGGTCCCCATGGAGGCATCAAATTGTCTTTAATTGAGTTTAGAAAACCATGTTTCTATCCTAGGCATGGCCCCAAAATGCTCTTGCCTGAACAAAATGGAACAAAAATGAATTTTGAAACAGCTCAGATGGAATGGTTAAAGGAACATTTATGGAGGTAGAGAAAAAAAGCCATATCATCCATCAGATACAACATGCAGCAATGGAGTGGACATTTGTGAAATTGTGTACTCAACAATTTAAAGATGGAAGCACCTTCTCTCAGGGAATTATTTCCGCACAATGGTGTGCCTGGGATAGAGACTCTCTGTCTGTGATTCCTTCACAGGATAAATAATGGCATGTGCTTTGCAGAAGTGTGAATGCAACTGCATTAAAGAAAAAGTTTATTACATATAATTGCTTGCTCTGTTTATGCGACTTCTGTAGAACTTGGACAAGCAATTCAGTTTACAGAGATTTATAACAGTTTTCATGAAGATGTATGAAACTAAAAAGCTGCGAGCTTTTCCAAACCACCTATAAATCATTTTACACGTTTAATGTCTCCTAGTTGTGTATAAAAAATAAAATTTAAAATTAAGACTAGCTTTCTGAAGTAGTAGATAGTTTGGATTCTCTCTCCTCCCCCCCCCCCAATATGGTACAGCATCACTCACTACAATTCATAAAACAAATAAATTACAATGGTTTAATGCTAGGTTAATGAATTCTACCGTTATAATTCTTGAAATATTTTTTTCAGGAAATAATGGATGTGTTGGATATCAATTGGTGTACTGAAGTGTACATATATTTGTGTGTTAAGTTGAATAGTTGTAAAAGAAAAAAAGAACCAAAGACCCTATCATGGTAAATAGGCTTAGTAGGGATCCCTGTGTTTCCTAAGCAACTCCAGAACTACTCAAATTGATTGGGCCTATTTCCATGCTCTCCAGTATTTCCCAGATGAAAATGGGACACTTTTCACAACTCTGTCCTCACACCAAGTACCACACTGCCTGAATCAGGCCGAGTATTCAGGGTTGGCATCATTGGGCAGCTTCTAAGATCTCATAACACTGAGAAAGATCCACTGCCAATCCCTTAGACCAGGGGTCTCCAAACCCCGGCCCAGGGGCCAGATGGAGCCCGTGGTCAGCCTCTATCCGGCCCGCGGCCAGCCTCTTGTCTCCTGAAAGCCTCTGGCCCACATAGCCAAATATGAGTGGAACTATGCTCTGTTTGCATCTGGAGGGTGTTCAAGGGCCAGAGAGGTTGAATGAACGAGCCCATTCATTCATTTATTCACTCATCTAAGTTCCATCTCTAATTTATTTAAATAAATTTTATATTTAAATTTTTTTTTTTCTGGCCCTCAACACCGTACCAGATATTTGATGCAGCCCTCTGGCCAAAAAGTTTGGAGACCCCTGCCTTAGACCACCTCTGTGCCCATAGCCTTTTTGCAGTGGTGGTGGAGTGATACTCTTGGTCAAGACAGCTGCTTCATCACTGCCTCCTCTCTCAGGTGTAAGCAGGCAGGGCAGCTGCGGTGCTTTTCCATGGACTACAATGGGGTGGTTCTGTCTCACCTGCCACACCCCCACCGCATGTCCCTGGGCTGTGCTGCAAGCTGTGGTGGTGGTGAGGCAATTGGACAGCCTACAGGAGGTAATTAAAAATATTTTGCATACTTCCTGGCTGGCTGGCTGATGGTCTATGGATCTCCTTGGTCATAGGCCAGTCATTTTGGTAGTGTATTTTTGAGGAGAGCAAAGGGGTGGGAAGTTTAAAAAGAGGTGATAAGATCTGGCACACGTGATTACAGCAGGATCCACCCCCTCCCCAACATACCCCTGGTGTGCATCAGAGCACCCAAGGAGCTCTCCTGACTGCAACTTTCTCAGGTGTAAGGAGAGCCTGCTCAGGTGTAAGCAGGCAGAGCAGCTGCAGTACTTTTCCATGGACTACAATGGGGTGGTTCTGCCTCACCTGACACATCCACATCACATGTCCCTGGTGCAGGCCCCATTGGCATGGCAGCATAATGTGGCAGGATGGACGCCTTAGTTCAGCAGTTCTCAACCTCTCAGGGAGAATCTGAGCCACTCTAAGTTCTTGCAGGGGTGGGGGGAGGCAGCTACGTGATCCCCAGGATCATGTTGCTAAGAGAGGGGTGCAGGGACTAGCATACACTTATCAGTTCCTGCACAGCCTTCCAGGGTGCAGGGAGCCCTGCCTGACCCCCTGCAGGGCTCCCGGAGCTTCAGAAAGTGAAAGTGCCCCACTTTTGGTTTGCGATTGCAGGTTGGAGGTGGGATGCGATCACTCCGCTTTCACTTTCTAAGGGTCGCGCAAGGCTCCTTGCACCCTGGGAGGCTGCTGCAGGGACTGGTAAGTGCATTCCAGTCCCTGCACCCACCTTAGCAATGCAATCCTGGGGATCGAATAGCTGCCTCCCCCCCACCCCCGTCCCCGCCCCTTATGGGGGCAGAGTACAGGGCCCTCAGGCTGGGGTGTCGCGATGCCCCAGATTGAGAACCACGGCCTAGACTGATCCCCAACAGAGCTTTTCCATTGTGTATGACCTGTGTCTTTCTCTGGGTGAGAGTGGGGGTGGACTCAGTTTCTGTTGGTACAGGATATTTTATTAAACAATTCCCCCCATGCAGTTCACTTGGTAACAACAGAGGGCAATTTACTGTGGTCCTAGTGCCAATCCTGGCCTGAGTTCCCTCCTCCAAACCTGTTTTTGTTTTCCCCTTACTCAGAAGAGGCCCCCAGGATGCAGCTCTGGTGGTGCAGCTTTATCAGTGGTGAGGGTTCAGATAGGATTAGGCTGGTTTTTTTTTAATCTTCTAAGATATCCTTCCTTAACAAACCCCTCCCAGATCCGCCAATGATGGTGTCATGAAATTAATGCAAACCTGTTTATTAAGAAAGTTACCAAAACTAAATCTGAAGGTAGGTTGGCTTCCATTATGTGCAGAGTTGGTTGGGTTGTTAGAAAAAAAATATGTTGACCTTATGATTAATATTTTCATTGATGCTGTTGAAATGTTCGTGTCTCGCAGGAGAAAGGGATAGCACAAAGTGTGCTTGAGAAAGTGGTACATGTAGTAGAAGGTGGTAGTATGTGCATTCTGAAGTTCTCTGAAGCATTCACATTCAAGTTCAAAATGAAGAGCTGACTTGAAGTACTGTGTCTGAGAAAGGCTGCAATCCTATCCATACTTACCTAGGAGTAAGCCCCACTGACTATAATGGGACTTACTTCTGAGTAGACATGCATAGGATTGGGCTCTATTGTCCCCCATTAATGGTGCAAATTGCTTTTTCTGCCACTGAAAATTTGGATTGCATTTTGCAAAAAGCTGCACACAACCTGGATTAGGCTGGTAATGAAAATGTGGCCAAGGAAAAAGTGTGTATGTGTGTGTGGGGGTTTTAAGGAAGGTGTTCACACACACACTTCAGTCTGAGTCAATGTGACTGTTAGTGTTATGGTTCATAAGTAACATACTGTAATGCCATCTATTTGTGTCCGTGTTGCTGTATGCATAATACATTTGTAGCTATATTGTCACTGAAATTCTGCCAATGAAAGACTTAAAGGGAGAGAGGTGAGCCAGCAAATTTCTGGTCTAGACTGTACTTTTCACAGCCAGCAGTTCCTTTAAGCGTTGTACCTGCCAACATAAATACTTAAGTACAATTTATTGATCCATATAATCTGGAAAAAAGGCTTTGTTCATAGGAATAAAAGCAAATGGTAATAATGGGTTATTGGCAGCGGGGAGGACAGTGCCTGATTTCTCTCTGTCTTTATCTTGATTTGGTGCAGAAAGTCATGCCAGTATCTTCAGTACCCTTCATTGTAGCACTCATTGAGAAGGGAAAAAACTGGGAATGTAAAAACTTGGACATTAGCTCTTGATGGTGTCTTTTTTGCCATTTGACCCTCCAGAAATCTCACCTCACAAACCCTGACAGCATTACAAGGCTTCTGTTTCAAACTGATAAAGGGAGACATCAACAGGAACACTCACATGTAGAAGTCCCAGGTTCCATTCTCAGCATCTCCAAGTAGGAGATAACTTGAAATCCTTGACTGAAACCCTGGAGAGCCACTGCCTGTCAGCATAGACAGTAATGAGCTATACGGACCAATGGTCTGGCATGATGTAAGGCAGTAGCATCTGTTCATAGAAGCTCAGGAGACACGGTAGAACTTTGATGCAAGACCACATTTGTTCCTTAGAAGAGCCATGGATATAGGTAAAACATGATACTGCTCACTCGACAAGACAACTTTTCAGTTTATTAATTTCAAAAACCTCTTCTTATTGCATTGATTTGTCTGTATTTAAATCCAAAACTTTTATAACTAAATCAGGAAATCTAGTTTCTCTGCATTTTGTCTGGTAATTAGAAAGGGCACAAAAAATTAAAACAACCTCCTCTTTTTAGATTCTCTTTTCATCATAATTAGAATTTTGATCATAATTAGAAATGTGTTGGGATTAAGATTCCAGTTTTCACATATGTTTATGCAAAACATTCAGAGATTGTATGAGAAACATGCTTTGCACATATAGGTAATGAGGCTTCACAAGTCATGTAGTTCACAAGACTGGAAATGAAAGAATACTGTAAGCCTGGTACGTGTGAGCCCTTTCACTATACAAACACAGTAAAATGTTTATTGATTAAACACTTGCATCTTTTATTCTTGTGATCTTTCTACCACAAAAAAGTGACAGTAGAATTGTTGCCAAAGGATATATTGTAGAAATATGTTACATGTGTACATGAGTCTCATGTGTTACATTTATATGCACTGGAATATATTGTAGGTACATTTTCTCCATGTTGTAGGTACAGTGTTTCTCCTTTCCAGCTGTGTGAACCAGCCATTTGCATAGCTGTAGCTGAATAGTAAACTCAGCAGTGGCTGAATAGCAAAGTTGCAATCCACCAACCACTTACAGTTCTGAATGACTAACAGTCCAATTCTATCCTCCACCAGTCCATAGCAGACAGCACTGCCAATGGAGTTTGTGCTGGATGCTACAGAGGGGGGAATCAGATAGCCAGTGAAAGAGAAGTAAAAATATTTTTTACTCACTTCCTGATAGATCTCCTGGTCACCAATGAGTCTCCTTAGGCAGTGGCGTAGCGAGCAGGGGCGGTCCACCCCAGGTACTACCCTTGCAGGGGGTGACACCACTAATGGAGGTGGCAGGAGGTCTGGTCTAGAGGGTAAAGCCTCCGTTTGCCTGAAGATAACATTCGAAGGTCGCCAGTTTGAGGCCACCGGCACCGTGAATGGTGAGACCTTGAAGCAACTGACAAGCTGAGCCGAGTTATTCCACCTGCTCTTTGGAGTGAGTGAAGAAGCGTCTTGGCTGCCCTCCATGTGAGAGATAAAGGAGCTGCTTGTCAGCTTGCATGGGAGGAAATCGGAGGCCAGAATGTGATACCAGATCAAAAGATCCATCTGAACCGCTGTGGTTCTTGAAAGATAGAACCTTTCTTCAATTGTAAAAATCCCTACAGGGATTTAGAACAGCCTGCCTATGTAAACTGCCTTGAATAAAGTCAGAGGAGAAATCTGATGACCAAGAAAGGCAGTATATAAATACCTGTACTATTATTATTAATATTATTATTATTAATGACCAAAATTGCTAAAATTGTGGTTGTTAGGAATAATAACATCATGTTATATACCATTTCATGCATAATTTGCAACAGAATGCAATGAAACAAACTGGAGTGAAATATCTCCATTTTATCAAAAGTTATGGCCAAAAAACCAGAAAACAAAAATGCAACTCTTATGTAACAAAAGTACAATTTCCTTAACTCAAAAAAAAAACCAGCGAGACTGCTTATTCAAAGAACCAATGAGATGTCAAGGTGTGTTGGGCAGGTAGACCTGGGCTCCCAGCCAGACTTTAAGCCCAGAACTACCTGCTGGGTGGATGTGGGCTCCCATTCGAATACCCTCTGGAGCTGTCAGTGCAGGCAGACCTGGGCTCCCATCTAAACTTTGAGTCCAGATCTACCTGCCAGCTAAACCTAGGCTTCCATTCCGACTAGCGCCCAATTTCACTCCCCATCCTGGTGGGCACCTTTTCCCGCTGATAAATTAATTTTGTCATATGGGTGATTATCAAACATTTATGGGCCCTATGTGTCAAATGACCTAGTTACAACACTGTCCGTAGGCATACACCAACCATTCTGCAGGTATAAGTCTGAGAAGAGGAAGAAGGTGGACCCAGGCCAGGAAAGGGGGATAGAATCTGGTGAGTGTGACTGCTGCCAAGATCCATGCCCTTCTGCTGTTGAACTGCCCCCAGTTCAGCCCACTCCGCTCCCTGTCCACATGACTTCAGGCTGGGGTATCAAGGCTGAACCATCCCTTTCCTGGTCTTGGTCCACCCTCTCTGATGGTGCCTCATTCTGCCCACTTGCACCCTGTTCCACTCACTCACACCTCCCTCCCACCCCCCTGTGCACACTTACTGGGGCCAGTGTGCATTCATCACCCACTGGCATACAGAGCTGGCTGATTGCCCCTTGTGGTGCTGGCCAGGTCATGTTTTCTGGCATGTTACCTTTTTGTTCAGATGGTGTTATGTGCCCACAGGCAGGGCTAGCTTTTAGGCAATTGGGGAGATTTCTCCCAATTAGGCTCTGCACATGGTGGGGACCCCCACACTACGCTTCCGCCCACTGCTGTTTCCGATTGGCTCAAAACTGGGTCACTTTGGAAGCAGCACCCACCCACCGCTGCTTCCAGTTGGCCCAAAATTGGTACCATGCAGGTGGCAGCATGTGTGCCTCGCTCCTTCCCTGCCCTCTCAGCTCCTGGTGCCATCCTCTCCACTGTCTTGCTCCAGAACAGGCTGCTGTGGACAGGGCAGCAACTGGCAATTGCACAACCACTAAAGGTACAGGTGTCCTATCCACTTGCACAGAAGTAACAGATTTTTTTTTCTTGGTCTGGTGCCATTCAAACTAAGAGCTAAAAAATTAGTAGAGGGGGCCCCGCCAAAAGTTTTTTCCAATTGGGCCCTGCAGCTTCTAAGGCCAGCCCTGCCCATAGGATTGGATCCCATGATTCTATCAGCGGTGTCAAACTCATATCATTCAGTAGGGAATGACTTGAAATAAGCACTTTATTTTCAGCTAGGAAAGCAAATGACAGAGGAGAAAATATACAAATCTTGATAAAATAATTACAAGTCAGCAACTTGACAATGCTTCAGAGAAGCAAATGCTACTCTGTGCTGTATGATGCAATGATTTCCAGTATGAATAGGGAAATATACTGGAAGTGCGTACTATGTGGTGCATACTGTACTATTGCATGTCCTCGAAGTTTTGTAAATTCAGCCCCCTAATCTGGGCTATTAAATGATGGTGTGGCTATGATCATTGTTCTTATTTTTTTAAGGCTGTCTTGCTATGCTGTAAAAAGAAACATCTGCATGTCTAGAATGCAGGATGTGTATACTGTCTCTGCACTGATTCCATCATCCCTCATTTCCCTGCATGCTGGGAGATGTGTTTGTTCAATAGATACTCTGAAGGGGTGAAATGAATGTAAGGGAGAAATAGCCTCTCAAAATCCATCAGTGCTGTAGTTCTACACATGCTTAGTTGAGAGATATGTCCCATTGAAAGAAGCACCCAGGGAGCATTTCAATCTCCTCAAACTGGATATTCTGTGTAAAGGTGCCATTCTTCAATAGGAGAGATTTCAAAACATTCACTAGTGCAGTCATTCACAAAGCTGCTAAATTAGATGTCATTCACAAGTCTGATCTATTACGCAATGCACGGGTGCAAGCTCATGAGTTGCTGCATGGCTCTAGCAGCCACACTCACTCGTGAGCCAGTAAATTCAGGGGGAGCTAATCCCAAGTGGATCTCTTCAAGGAGGCAACAGTGCATTAAAGGGGTTGTTCTGTGACTTCCTGACTCATGAACCTGGCTCTTTAAGAAATTGCAAGTCAGTAAACTCCACCTATGCTGCTCACATGGAAAGAGATTTGTTTACAATAAAGCTGTCATCATTTAGCTTTATTGTCTGTGCAATCGAGTTAATTCCAATACAAGGCTTGTGTTACTTCTCTGACTACATTGGCTGTTTTACTTGGTCCTTGCTTTGTAATTCCCTCCTACCTCTCCCTGCCTCTGTCTCTCCCAGTTCTGTTCTTCTCCATTATCCCAGTGCTGTTTAAGGAAGTGGGTAGCCCATCCTTTGTGTAGCTTGTCACCCTTGGAAGAGCTTTTCCTGATGGGTCAGGGCTGTGCTTCTGCAATCAAAACTACTGGTCCCAATCCAGCATATGTTCCTTTCCTGCCCTCCAGCCTTCATCCCCATCAATTTATCTCATAGTCTCCTTCTCTTTACTGGATGCTATTGTTTAGTTCTCCTTTCTTCTGTTTTTTAATTGTCTCTCTTCTCAAGGTCTCCCCACTTGTTTTCCACTCCCTTCCTCACCCCTGCCTCTCTCTTCCCTCCCTTTTATGCCTCTCAGCTCTACTTCCTATGCTATGATATGATGATGCTATGAAGATCTTGGATTCTGAAGTCTCATGAGACCTTGGAGCAGAACTGGAGGTATCCAAATTTTGCCTGTGCAGAGCTCTGCAACTACATCATGAAGTAGTACAGCCATGCAGACTGTATCTAGCCCATGGGCCTTATGTTTGACAACCCTGCTCTTGATCTTCAACTGGTGGGTTGGGATCCACATCTCGATTATGCATTACTTATTTCATATAAGTTATTTGTTGAATTTTTATCTCATCCTTTCTCTAAGAAACTCAGGATCACATGTATGGTTCTTCTTCCCTTCAAATCTTCACAAGAACCCGACATAAGTAGCTGCCCTATTGTGAATCAGATCCATCTGTCTCGGTATGAGCTGCACTGACTACCAGCACATTTCCACCACCTAACCCCTTGAGGAAGCTTAGCCTAAGAGATAGTATCAGGTCCAAGCTCATCCAATGAACATCAGTCAATGAACATCAGTGAGGATTTGAAAAGGAAGCCTTCCCTATCCTAGTATGATCCTCCATCTACTACACTGGTTCTTAAATAACTGCCTAGAAAAAATGCTTAGGGGGTATAAAGAGTAACAGAGGTGTAACCCAACTCTTTCCCAACACTTAATTCTCTCTTACCTGTCATTCGACTTGAGGAGAGTTGCATCAGTGGCAACTACACTTTCTTCTGTCTTGCCTGTTCAGAATGTCTGTTGGGGAAAGAGATAGAAGAGGGAGAAAGAGTAAGATTGAGAAGGAGAAATAATAAAATAAAGCAGGAGAAATAAACAGGGGTGGAGAAGAAAGACGAGAAGAAAGATGATTGCGTATAGTTAAAATATTGCAGGATGGAAGGTCCCAAATCTGATGACTACTGTTCTAGAGAATTATTTTATAGTTAGTGGATATAAATAGAGTAATCTTATGTGTGTCTGCTCATAAGTAAGTCCTGTTGAATTCAGTGGAAATTACTCCAAGTCTCATGTGCAGAGATAGCAGCCAAAGCATAGTAACATCTTGCTTTTTCATTCTGTCCTGATCATGAACAACACGCTTCTCATGTCTTTTCAAAAACCTGATCTTTTTCAATTCTATTTTAGTGCTTCAGATGGAAAATTTCCAAGAACAAGCAATGGTGAACCAATCAGTTGTTCCCTGACTGTCTTACAAGGCAGTGTAAAAGTTCCATGTCTTTTCATTACTGTCACAAAATTTACCTGTTGGGACATTCAGTTAAAAAATAGATTTAATAATAATATAATAATATACAGTATTTATATACCGCCTTTCTTGGTCTTTATTCAAGACTTTATTCAAGGCGGTTTACACAGGCAGGCTTATTAAATCCACGCAGGGATTTTTACAAATTGAAAGAAGGTTCTCTCTTTCAAGAACCACCACATTCAAGGTGTTACACTCCGATCTGGTTTAACATTCTGGCCTCCATCCTCCCACGCTCCGAGCAGATGGAACAGCTCAGCTGCAGCTTGCCAGCTGCTTCAAGGTCGCACGGTGCCGGTGGCCTCGAACTGGCGACCTTGTGGATGTTAATCTTCAGGCAAATGGAGGCTCTACCCTTCTGTGCAGTGCTTCAAATGGCACCATTGTCAAGTATCAACCTGCATTTTAGAGCAGTAAATTCACAAAATTACATTATGCTTATACTTGTCATCAAAACATAAAAGAGAGCATTAATCTTCCAGAATTTAATTTTGCCTGAATTTTAATTCCCCTCTTTATTACCAAGGGGATTTATAGATTTTTTCCCCCTTCCCTTAATGTATCTGACTTCACAAAGTTTATGCTTGAGTAAATGGTATGCTACAGTACTAAAGTAATTTTCCAGCTGATAGTTTTAGCATTGTCCTCTTATTTCCTAATAATTTACATACAACTATTATGATACTATATTTATGTCTCAATTCACCACAAGTGTTCTGCTTGCAGTGCCTCCACACTTCGCTGATCTCTCCAGCTAGATGTCCCTTTGCCTAGGGAGAAGGTTGGATATTGCAGCTGCATTTCTTCTTTCCGTCTATCTCAGTTGGGTATAATTAACAGAAAACGTGTACAGATTTTTTTTTAAGAATGCTCTGTCTATAGGTTTACCCAGGCAACTAGTTCAAAGAGCATGATTCAACCTCACTTTGTCTTTGTAGGATGGTCTTGCAAGTCCTGATTCAAAGACAGTGTAATATTCATTCCATAGATCATGGGTGGAGTAGGCTTAGGGCAGACATAGGCTTACAAGAGGTGGATTGATATCCATGCAACTGTCCCCATCCCTTCTTTATATCCATTTTGTGGGCAGTGGCTCCTTCCACCATCCCCATTATGAGGGGAAATCCGTGGCAGCTGACTAATACTGAGAGGTTCAGAATTCTCTCAGAGCTGTTCTCTGATATCACCCCTCAGGAAGAGCTCAGTCTGCAAAGAAGAGTGTGAAGCTGAAATTGATATACTTCACGGTTGAAATGGATTCACCTCTTGGCAATCTGGAGTGATGTTGTCACAACCTACATTCAGATTAATATCATAGCCCTCATAGGATGGCCCAGACATAGGTCTCCATGACTGAGCCATTGTAGCATTGCACCAAATTAGAATGCAGGAGCAAGAATAATACATTGAAATCCCACCCACCTAAAAGCTCTTCATGGAGATAGAACTGGGTGGCATCACAAATGTTGTGATGAGCATTTGGCATGGAGCCAATTTCCATCACAGATCAGTCCATGAACCCCCAGTAACAATGGCAGTATGCCACCTGGGGAGGCACAGTGCTACCACAGTGCAGGGTTTTGCCCCAAGCAAACTAGTTCTAGCACTGCATAGAAAGATAGAATCTCTGAAATGCTAGGTTTCTTCAAGCAGGGAGCTTTTGTCACTCAGTCTCCCATTTTTTTGAAGCAGAACGGTTCCAGAAGGATTCTGCGATGTGCTTTTTTCTGGGATATGAAGGAAGACCCCTTGGATTCATGGAATCTAATCACATTGCAGATACCACAACACTCACAATGGCCCAAACAGCTGAAAAAAAATAGTATTTTGTTAGATATATGTAGAAAGGCAGAGAATTCTGACGGAAGAAACTGGAAATGTTTAAGTGAGGATATATTCATTGAGATGATCAGTTGAGCAGTTCTTGTGGGGAGACAATGAATAACTTATGAATATTTAAATGTAGAAATATGACATAGCTATGTTAATTCAAGTTATAAATATTCTATGTACTGCCTAACATTGTATATTGTGTTCCTTTGCAGTTTCCTAACTTGTACTATCTATTTTAGGATTCATAAGAACAGCCCCACTGGATCAGGCCATAGGCCCATCTAGTCCAGCTTCCTGTATCTCACAGTGGCCCACCAAATGCCCCAGGGAGCACACCAGATAACAAGAGACCTGCATCCTGGTGCCCTCCCTTGCATTGGCATTCTGAAAAGCCCATTTCTAAAATCAGGAGGTTGCAGATACACATCATGGCTTGTAACCCATAATGGATTTTTCCTCCAGAAACTTGTCCAATCCCCTTTTAAAGGCATCCAGGCCAGATGCCGTCACCACATCCTGCGGCAAGGAGTTCCACAGACCAACCACACACTGAGTGAAGAAATATTTTCTTTTGTCTGTCCTAACCCTCCCAACACTCAATTTTAGTGGATGTCCCCTGGTTCTGGTGTTATGTGAGAGTGTAAAGAGCATCTCTCTGTCCACTTTATCCTTCCCATGCATAATTTGGTATGTCTCAATCATGTCCCCCCTCAGGCGCCTCTTTTCTAGGCTGAAGAGGCCCAAATGCCGTAGCTTTTCCTCATAAAGAAGATGCCCCAGCACAGTAATCATCTTAGTCGCTCTCTTTTGCACCTTTTCCATTTCCACTATGTACTTTTTGAGATGTGACAACCAGAACTGGACACAATACTCCAGGTGCAGCAATTTTCATATCAGGAAAATGTTATTATTTCCAACAAGAACAACCTTTATTTCAGTGCTGGGGATTTCTTTTATTTAAAGTACATTAAAAAAATGTTTCATAATGTTTCAAAAAATGTTTCATCTCATTAACTTTGCTATTATTTTTAAAAGGTTTTGCATTCATTTTAAGAAACTTTTAGCACAATCCTATGTGTATCTACTGGGACTTAGTCCCAGGTAAGTATGTATAGGATTGCAGCCCTATTTCATAAGGCAGTTCATTAACAGCTATGCCAACAGATGCACCAAGCATTTGATCATTTTAGGCTTCAGTTCTGGGCAGGCTTACCTGAATGTAAGTTTTATTGAACAAACTTGGTTAGGGTTAATAGCAAGTTTGCCTAAATCGGTGGTTTTCATCCTATGATAGTACACGATATGTCAAATGGTAAGAGTGCCACCAGCTGAAAAACACTAGTCTAGGATATTATTTTTGAAATGGGGCAACCATAAATGTATGGAGAATTTTTTAATGCACATTTACGTAAGAGTAGTCCTGCTGGGTGAAGCCAAAGGCCCATCTATTCCAGCATCCTGATTTGCACAGTAGCTCACCACCTGCCTATGGGAAGCACATAAGCAGTGTATACTTGTTGTTGACTACTTTGAGGAGACAAAAAATTTAAACATCTGAAAAAAGCTGACATCGCATTTTCTGTATCTGCTCTGCTAATTAATATTGAAAGAATGTTTGGAGACTGAAATTCATCCTGTCCACTAAGTTGTCAAATATGACCAAGAAAGTTGCATGCAAACTGCAAGTTTTAAAGCATTTTTTGTTACATTTTTATAATGTATTTATTGATAGGAGTCATACTGCAATTGTGAAATTTTTTAAATTGTCGTGCTAAATAAAACATATCTGAATGGTTCAAAATCAGTTCAACTGTTCCTGAAGCAGTTACCAAAGAATTTGCTTCAAATTGAGCCAAAACAGAGTTAAAAAATAAGGACTCTGAACAAGATCTGAACCCATATGCTTAATGTTTAGAGTAGACTCTCTGATGTTTCTCAATTTGAATACTAAACTACTGTAACATGGCAATTTATCACTGTACCATGATCATTCTGTATGTAAAGGTTGTGTTCTGCCACTTTGTTGTGGCCCTTCTCTAAACTTCTGGAGAAAGAAAAACAGGTAATGTTTGGTGACTTTACCTTGGGCAAGATGGGGCAAATTGGTACAACATGCTATCTTAGAGCTAACTACCATACTTTGTCCTAAACCTATGCACCTGATATATGGCTATAAAGATCTGCAATGGCTTAGCATGGCAAATCAGTTTAACATGTAGCTGAAAATAAGTGTTGAGCAGTATAGTACTTTATTTAAAAGTTCACCTGTTACTTGCAGAGCTTTTAAAAATACAAGTAACATGCACACATAGAGGAAAAACAATTCTGTGCAGGATTCTGTGTGCATGTTGCATGTGTTTTAAAAAGCTCTGCGAGTAACATGTGTGTTGTTAAATACTCAAGTACTGCTCAACTCTTATTTTCAGCTACAGACTAAACCGATTTTTTACAGCGAGATGCAAAATTACTATGGTGATGTCATGACGTGAGACATCTATCTTGCTTTGTCTGCAACCAACGTAGTAACAGTCATTATCACACGGAGAGTCAAGAAGTCAATTATTCCCTTGCATAAGCAATTTGCAAATGCTGTTAAATAAAGGCAAGATAACAGTCCCATGCATATAATGATGGAGGTGGGCACCAAAAGACTTCACAGAGGTATAAAAATTAGCACTGTATTTCCAAACAGACAGAAAACTGAAATTTTACATATACTTATCTTTATATGTAGATAACAAAAAAGTCTGCAAGTGGGGCATTTTTCCTTCTAACAACTGAAAACTAGGGTGCACTTTTGTGTCCCTCGTAACAGTGATGAGACATCTAACACAGAAGGGGC
Source organism: Tiliqua scincoides (assembly GCF_035046505.1). Taxonomy (NCBI): domain Eukaryota; kingdom Metazoa; phylum Chordata; class Lepidosauria; order Squamata; family Scincidae; genus Tiliqua; species Tiliqua scincoides. Next base: position 88,666,573 of record NC_089821.1, read on the forward strand.
ATGCAGGCGCATAAGATTTACTCATCTATGTGCTCGAACCAGTCTCTCTCAGGAAGTGAGAAATTTGCAATGGCAGGTAGGGACATGTCTATCCCCAAAACAAGCTGTATTTACTAGCAGTTGTGTAGCTAATGCCTTTGAAACCCCCTCCTCTCTACAACAAAATTTTAACACCTCCTTTCTCTATAAAACCCCACTGCTCTCTCTCTCAGCAGTTCGACTGCGGAAACATTTCTACATCTGAGCATGTTGTGACCAGAAGGGATGAGGCCTGATGGGGGAGACTTCTTAGCAGGTGCCTTTGCTATGGCACCTGCACCTCTCCCAGGCAGGACCCACCTGCTGTGTGGCCTGTACCCTCCCTCTTCAGGGACAGCCAGCAGCAGAAGAGCAGGGAGAGGGGAGGTCCAGAGCTCTCAATGGGTGTACTCAGCCAGGCACCAAGTGAACCTCCTGCCAGCGAGGTTGTGGCATGCCTGAGGCTGGAGTGGCCACTGTGTCTGCAGCCATCGCTGCTGCTGCTGCAGGAGGAGCACCCCCTTATGGTGCTTACTTACTTATCCCTTACTTATCCTTACTTATCCTTGCCCCCACCTTATTATGCCACTCTATACCCGTATGCACCCTACTCTGCAAAAGATGATGCAGGGAATAAGAGAGGGATGAAAGATTCCTGGCAGACAATAATAGTAGCTAAAGAGGAAGACTTCGTTTCACTGCCTGTGTTCTACACTTTTTGTAGAGAAACTTCTGATAATTGCTGCAAAGACAGAAGCCTTTCCAAACAGGTTCTCCATCCGTCACAGTCAGTTCGGGCTCACTAAATAAATAATATTCCGTTGCAATTTGCCACAGTACTCACAAGGATGATCTTTCACCCATACGCTTTACTCTCCGGGAAGCCATTGTACCTTCCCTGCCAGCCATGCTTGACTCATTTTTTGAAAAGGTTAACACCATTTTTTCTTTAATAGCCACTTGATCATTGCAGAAGTCATGCTGGAAGCATTAGTCATGCATACCAAGGAATATATCTAGATGTCTTACCCAATTATAAAGAGAGTTTTTCTTATGAGGGGATCTCTGTATTAGCACAGCTGGGATTGAACAGACATGTTTATTAGGGAAGGGGGCACTGAGTTCAATCAGTTTTGGGTGTCTGCCAGTCCTGGGGTATTTGCCTAGATGCACGCCATCTGCTTGGTCAGTTATTTTGACTGCAAAACCCCTCCTGATAAAGTACGGTAGCTACTGCTCTTGCTTTTATGCTGTTCTTCCCTGAGAGTGATTCTTTTGGAAAATTACATTGCTCAGTTTGGAAGCACAATCACACAATGTACAGAGATAGTCCTGCTAAAAATGATGTGAATCATAGGTCATATTTCCCAGCTAGACTATTCCATATCTCCAATTTGTCTTGAAGTACAAATATACACTAAATACCCATCCTAGGATCATCAGTGTTGTTGCACAAATGCACAGAGACAGAGAAAACACAAACAGTGAACAATGCATGAGTGGTAAAATTCAGGCTGGCTGTACAGCTCTTCTTACCATGTTTGATTATAATACTTGACCTTTCAAAGGATCCAGCCTTTCAAAAACATAAACATGGGAGTTAGAAGCCTTAGTTAGAGTCTAAAATCTATCATATACAGAAGTTCCTGGGAGTAAGCCCCATGGAATGTAATGGGACTTGCATCTGAATAGACAAGCATAGGATTGCCCTGGAAACCTTCATCCCATTTGTTCCTTGTAATTTGACTTATGATCAAAGTAAAGCAAGCAGCCCAACCTTAAGGAAATTCCTCTGTGCAGAGGCAGTGGCACCAGCATGGCTTGCATTGCATCCTGCATGGAAATTTTGCGTGCTGGAGGTCTCCTTGGGCAAGGGGACATTTATCCCTTTACCCCAGGGAAAGCCTCAGCAGCCACTATGGGACAACTTGGACCTCTGCCTGCTAAATCACTGGCACAAGTCCATATTGCCCTGTTGGTGGATCAGTCTGGAAAGGGGTATACGATCCAGTGCATGTCACTGCTGCCTGATCCCACCCCCTCCCAGGCCTGATCCCCCCACCCCACCCCCATCACTGCCTTCCTCCTGCTCTATTTAACCCTCACCCACCCTCCCCCTGCCCTTCCCCCACTATTGTAGAACTTATCTTGTGCAGTGCATGTTGCTCCCTATGTTAGCAACAGTGAGACACACGCAGGGCTTTCCACCAGTGCTGCTAACTTGCTAACTGGTGCACTGTTGCAGACACATTTGTGTGGCTGCTCCAACAGCACAGAAGGCGAAGAGGATTGTGCCATATCAAGCCTGATCTTTTCATATTTCTGTGCATTCCAGTTTAGTGGTTAGTAGATGCTAAAAGTAAAAACTGTAAGACAGTGGTTTCCGAACTTACCTGGGATGGGATGCCCCCTCCACTTTTTCTTCCCTGGCACTGCCATCTTGGATCTTGCAAGATCACATGAGATCCGAAATGGTGGCACCCAAATCTCATAGGAATTGCAAGCTCCAAGACGGCGACCCCAGGAGAATAGGTAGGAGGGGCCACCAGGTGACATCCCATGGCACCCCTGTGAGTGCATTGTACACTGTGCGTTATTATAGATAATTTAGATAGGACTGCCAATTGATCGGAAGAAATTGCTTACCTAAGCCTAAGCCTTAACAGCAGTTTGATCTATGGACAATTTTTACAATGGAGAGAGGTGAAAGCACTGTGCCCCAAGGATTTGTGCTGGGACCGGTGCTTTTCAACCATAAATGACAGGGGTGAGCAGTGAGGTGGCAAAGTTTGCAGATGACACCAAACTTTTCCAATTGGTGAAGACCAGAAGTGATTGTGAGGAGCTCCAGAAGGATCTCTCCAAACTGGCAGAATGGGCAGAAAAATGGCAGATGAGGGATCTGAAGGCCTTAGGAGTGGTCCTCAACAAGTGGGAAACCCTGGCCTCTGAGTGGCCCGCTTGGATGCAGGCTGTGCAGCATGGCCTTTCCCAGTTTGAAGAGACACTTGGCCAACAGTCTGAGGCTAAGAGGCAAAGAAGGAAGGCCCATAGCCAGGGAGACAGGCCAGGGACAGACTGCACTTGCTCCCGGTGTGGAAGGGATTGTCACTCCCGAATCGGCCTTTTCAGCCACACTAGACGCTGTTCCAGAACCACCTTTCAGAGCGCGATACCATAGTCTTTCGAGACTGAAGGTTGCCAATACAAGTATATGAAGTTTTTCATAGCATGGAGTTAAACATTATCAGCTGCTGCTTTATACACATACAGCTGTTATTATAGGAGTGCACACAAAATATTCACACAAAGCAGACTAATAAAGACTTAATATCTACTGATTCCCTCTAAAAACACTGCAACATGAAACTACAGCCCCAATCTTGCTGCATTGCAATTCTGTTGCACTTCTTGCGCTGCAAGAACTAATGTTATGGCAGTACAAAAGCTGAACCACTATCATGCACTGCTAGGTTGTTCCTAAAAATGGCAAGAGGCCTGGCAAGTGCTGCAATGGCTGCGGGAGGCTGTTGCCAGACATGCTCATCCATGCTCACGTATTCTCCCTGCACATGTCATGCACACATATACACAGTAACTCAAATTGAACAAAAGAGGGGGAATTAGCAATACTTGTAGACATGAGGTCAATTTTTGTTAATTATTTTATTTATTTATTACAGATACAGGTGTGGAAAATGAGTTAGACTTTGGGCAGGTGTTGCAAGGTGCAAAAACCAAGATGTTATAAGAGATCCCAGATGTTGCACAGTAATCCCAGGTTCCAAAGCAAACTCAGTAGACAGCGGTGATCAAATCCAGGCCTTTATTGTAAATCCATCAGCAAAAGGTTGTAAATCCATCCACGTCTCCAAAGGAGACTGCAAGCATCAGAAGTGGGAAGAGAAAAGCCCAGAATGCCCCCTTCAGCTGACTTTTATTACAATCTGGGGTTCCCTCCTTGAAACACATACATGGAGACAATTCATTGGTCTGTTACACATCACCAGTTGTTCTAGATTGCGCAATCTTATGCACAATTCATATACCCCCAGCAGTCAGCAAATGGCACTGCACTTCAATTTCGCTCAAAATGACTTCATCCATAACCATCCTATGACTTACTTCTGGCCTTCGTTTGTAGCCCGTGAAATGCAACATACTTGCCATTGACGTCACGGTGTGTGTTCATCTAAAAACTGCTGCGAGATGGTTTTCCTTGGGAACCTGACCTATGAAGCTGGAAATAGCCTTGATGTGTTGTCTTAAACCTTTAATGCTATTAGACTACTAACTTAAAATATTACTACTTGCTAGTCACACTTGTATATGCACCAAAACTGCTTCTGGTGTATAATACTGTTCCCAGCATGTGTGTGCAGCTTATAGCTCTAAAAATATTACCGTATTTTTCGCTCTATAAGACGCACCTGACCATAAGACGCACCTGACCATAAGACGCACCTAGTTTTTAGAGGAGGAAAACAGGGAAAAAAATATTCTGAACCAAATAGTGTAATAAAATATGTCTCTCCGCTGCTCTGTTTCCATGCTCCTTAGCATATTTTACTACCTCTAGTTTAAAAGGAATTTTATATGCTAGCCTTTTCTGCTTTATCATTCTTGCACTGGTAGAATGAGGTACTGTAGTATTTTTCTGCAAGTGCATTGTCACTAAGTGCTGAACATTTGCATTACCACTGAGCACCTGCATTTGCATTTCAATTTGCATTTGCATTACCATTGCATTTGCATTTGCATTACCATTGAGCACAGGCAGGACCCTGGTCAGGGGCAGAAGCACCTGCCAAGGAGGCTCTGCTGCCCTGAGAATGCCTGCAGCTTTGCAGTATTCGCTCCATAAGCTCCACACACTTCTGTAATGGAAGATCAGAAGATCATCAGGTGGATGATGTGGTGTTGACAGCGATTCCCTGTTTTGACAGCTGGTTGACAGCTCTGGGAAGGGCAGGGCTGGCTCCACAGCTGTAATCAATCAAGGCCAATGGAGACCTGGATGGACACCTGAGCTTCATTTGGCCTTGATGGGACTTTGAATGGACATGGATTGAAGGGATGGCTCATCTGAGCCTAATTTAGAGCTAACAAGGTAGCTCACAGCTGAGCTGAATTTGGACTTAACAAGGGGCTGCAGGATAAAAGGCAGCTTCAGAAGGAGCAAAGGGCTGGCCAAGCAGGCCGCTGACCCAGCCGGAAGCTGGACACTGACCAAGAGGGCTACCTGACCCAGACCTACAGGAAAAGTGGACTGCCAGGACCCTGCTGGAGGAGACACACTGCTGGAGAGGAGAAACTCTACTGCAGAAGACTGGACTGTGTTTTGGAGACCAGATTGGACTTGGACTGGAGGCTTCAGACGTTACCCCTGGAGTTGTGGAGTTTTGGGGAGGGAAAGCCTCTGGACAAGAGGACTTGCAGGGAGTGTCTGTGTTTGTAGCAATAAATTCTTGTTATTTGCTATAGATAAGGAGTTCTGTGTTCATTCCATTGCACACTGCAGCTGTTGTTCCTGGAAAAGGAGAGTGTTAATTAGCCAAAAAGCGGGCATTAGAAGGGAGTTGGGATATTTGGCAGAACAACTTCCCACCCCCACTTTTTTGGGGTGAAAAAGTGCGTCTTATGGAGCGAAAAATACGGTATATAGCTACCCTTATATGCCTATATATGCAATCTCTGAGCTTGAAGCAATGATAGAGCCTGTGTGTTACTAAGCAAGACAAACGGATTTTAAAAGCACCCATTTTTTTTTCTCTTCTTCTGGTTAAACAAAGGACTGTTCATTCAAATGTATCGACATTGTTCTGCAGAGAGCATCTGTGGCAGGCTGCCCAGCTCTTGCCTTCGGCCTGACTTGTAGAACTGAAACCATACTGACTTGTAAAACCAAAACCATTTTCCTCTTTACCCTAATTTAACATTCAGACAGAAATGGACCATGCTGTTTACGTTTCAGGTAAGCATTCCTGCTAAACTTCTACTGATAACACCTTGTATCACAGGTACTACACAGGTTACACATAAGGATATGGCCCTAGATTACAACATTCATTATTCAAAAAAAAAGAAAAGAAAAGCAATCAAACGACTGAAAAAAACACAATAATCTTCAATACAAAAGCTATCATATTTGCCATTATAAAAATGTAAATTTATCTCAACACTCGATATTGTTTAACTAAAATTATCTATCCAATCATAAAAAGGCTTCCAATATTTTCTTACTCTACCTAAATCTCTCTCTTTCATTCTCTCTGTTAAAACTTCCATTTCTGCTATTTCATAAATTTTGTCTATTAAATTTTCTCTGGTTGACACGTCTGTAGAGTTCCAATTTTGAGCAGTTTTCTTGCCGCTGTAACAATATGTACAATAAGGTATTTCCTATATTGGTCTTTAATTTCTGATGTCACATTTAGGAGAAATATTTCTGGTTTGAATGGTAATACACAATTCAATCTCTCTTCAATTTTAGCAGTGTCTGACAGTATCGGATCACTGACATGGGTGAGTGGTAAAAACAACCTCAAAGTGCCTCAAAATTAGGCTACCAGTAACCACAAATGAGCTTTTCAAAATGAGATTGAAGTATAAGTATTACACTACAAAATAAGTATTGAAGAAATACAGATAACAAGTAAAAGATACATTTACAGTTGTACCCCTGTATTTGCAGGGGTTCCATTCCAGAACCCCCTGCAGTTAAGTGAAACGGTGGATATAAGGGGACACTCCCCACCCTCTGGGGAATGGGCTCGCCTCATTTCTGGAGGGTCTTCTGAGGCCCACAAAGTCTGTGTGTGACTGCCCACAGCTGCTGCAGGCCTCAGAATGGCTGAAAAGGCCAAAAACAAAGACTTCTGGTTTTTGATCAGGTCTCCTAATGCCTTATAAGGCAGCAAAATGTCATTTTCGGTTTTCAATCCATAGGTCTTCTGTAGGCCAGGGGAGCCCACTCAATCTGCAGAGCAGATCCGATCCACTGATACCTGAAACTGCAGATATGGGATCTGCAGGTAAGGAGGCCCCTTGCACTTTCAGTTACTTTGCTTAGATCAGTTAAAGAGCTTTAAACAATTTTAAGTAAAATAAATACTTAAAGGAGGTGGCACAAGTCCATGGAGACCCATAGGGGCTGCAGTGGCTTACCCAGTGGTAAGGGGAAGAGTTTCCCCTGAGCCACTCTGGTGCCCTATCTCATGCTGAATATAGCGCAAGCCTCCTGGCTTGCCTGTTCCAGCGCAAGATAGGATTGCACCCACAGTTAGGTAAATAACTGAAGAAAGCCTGACACTAAATATCCGAGAAATGTATATTCTAATTAAAATATAATTGAACTGCCCCATTTTTTTAAAGCACTCTACAAATGTTACGATGCTTAAAATATTGCTCAGGTAGCTGTTCAAGCAAGAGTAATAGAAATATGATTTGAAAATAACTGTGTTCAAGCACATGAGAGCATGTTTTAAATGAGGGGCACAAAGGTCTGCATAAAAAAAATGTGAAACATGTAATTATATACCAAATGCATCATTAAAAAGTCTACCTTCACCCACAGTTTCTCAGGAAATGGTGTGTCACAAAGCACAATTAGATAGCTGGGTAGATGACAGGTATATAAAAATGTCATTCTGACCAAAAGTGGACTTTTAAATTATAACTGTAGAATTTCCAGTCAGTGCACAGACTTTCACTTGCAGTTTATTGGCATCAAACCATAGCCAACAATATTATTATATTGCGTCTGCTAATTGGCAAAGAGGCACCTTTTAAAGTGGTGCCGTCTTATATTTAGCAGGGGGAGAGCAACTGTCCCTTTTCAGCCCAGCATGGCATCTTTTCCAGTGGGTGTTGCTAGTGCCTCTTCTCCATCTCTTTTTGGGGACAGGGAGTTATTTATTGATTTGTTTTGCTAAGTAAACGGCTTTGGGAACTACTTTTTGTGAAAAGTGGTATGTAAATATGTACTACTACTAATATCAATGGGTAGAGACAATTAGCATATATTTCTAAAGAGGAAACACGAAACTATACTCATAGAAAAGGAAGTGGGAGGAATGAGTAATATTAGCACTACTTAAATTCTGGCTAGATTGGTCAAGACATCTTGCTGAAGCTCATTTCCCATAGCCTCCCTAAATATAGGTAACTGGGTTCAGAGTGGAATGTTTTCCCAACTAAGATAAAAGCACAGAGGATTGTCAGTAGCTCTGTCGTCCCCCCCCCCTCTCTCTGTGCACCCAGAAGAATGAAAGGGATGCCAGCAAAAACTAAGGTTTATTGCTAAACGCTAAGGTTAATGGCTGGTTCTCTGAAGTACGTTGCTTTGGAGGTAAGAGGATAGAAGTATTCATCTTCTTCTGCACCTGCTGTCTGTGTTGGGCTGGCACATATGCCAGAGGCTGCTCTTAAATCTGTGGCCCAAAGGAGGAGAAGCCGTGTCTCATGCAGCTGTCACCTGCTGCCAGGTTCTTCCCAGTAGCCCTTTTGCCTGAGGGCTCTTTACATCAGACCTAGCTGAGAAGCCAGCAGGCACCAGTACACCTCCCTGGGGTGAGCACTGTTGCCATCTCATCCTTCCAGTCCTTGCGGCTGTTCAGAACGACTATGCAAGGAAGAAGAGATGGTAGCCAAGAACTGCTCTGGCATCAGTGGCCCCAAAGAAGAGAAAAACTATTAATTTGTTGTTGTTTTTAATTGTTTCAGAGACTTTGGGAGTCTCGCTTTGGGAGACTTTGACCTGGAAGGCAGTACATAAACAAAATAAATAAAGTAAATATGCAGAATTGCCAAGCAACTAAAGTTTCATGATTTGAAGTGTCACCTTTACAGCTCCATCTGTACAGCCATTAAAATCCAAGGACCCATTTTACATTTTTATCTTTTAAAAAATATATATATAATGATTAAAAGAAAACATGATAGCTATTTACACCACGAGCATGAGGGGCATATGTTATCTATCTATATCTATACATGACAACCCATTTAACATAAACAAACAAACAAATAAATAAATAAATAGAATTACAATCAGACAAGGATCTGCAACACCGATAACGCAAAACACCCATATTTGCCCAAATGAAGAGTATGTCACGTTTAGAAAAAAACTAATTCAAGCATTTTGTTTGTAATATTTGTATAATTTGCATTAATTCTGACAATTCTGCAGTTTTAAAATTTTTTTATAAACAAATGCTTAACAGTGGGAAATATTCAGGACTGATATTTGGAAGTTATCAGAATTTAAACCTCATTAGATGGTTTTAAGCTGTGATGCCCTTTCCTTGTAGAATTATTGATAGAACCGTTAAGGATATTTATTGGATTAAAAGAAATGTCATAATTAGTCATTAACTTACAGCACAATCCTATACTTCAGTAACACTGGTCTGAGCAGCATAGGATATAGAATATACCCTTGGATGCTGGTGCAACTATCGCTATGCTGGTCCAGTGACAACCCCACCATCGTAGCCCCAGTTCTCCTGATGGACATGCCATGGATGCCAGCAAAACACCTCTAGCACTGCAGCGTCCTGGGCACTGGTGAATGGCTAAAGATCAGCTGTGTAAGGTTAGGCTGAAGGGGAGACACAGCAGAGAGGACAGGAAGGAGGGCAGAATGGGGGAGAGGAAGGCAGGAAGGGGCACTGACAGGGCAGAGAGAGGGTGGATCAGGCCCAGGAAGGGAGTGGGTTTGGCAGCAGTGGCACCTTTCAAATCCTAACTCCCTTCACAGTCCTGAAGAACCCATAGTAGCTGCTGGGGCTTACCCCAAGGTAAGGGAACCAATGTTCCCTTACCCCAAGGAGGCCTCAAGAGACAAAACTCCCCTGTGGGATACAGTGATAGCTGCATTGGCACTGCTGCATTTACATGCAGGGAGTTAGTTAAGATTGGGCTTCATCAGACAGGGTTGGGCAGCTGGTACCAGCCCCTTAATAGGATTGGCAGATTGTTTTCCAGGGCTGCAGCATTGGCAGAACACTCATTTTTCACAGAGTTCCACTGCAACCCTGATCAGGGGAGGGAAAGGTAATGCCATCAGGTGCCGAATTCTCAATGCCAATGGGGCACTGCTGCAAGTGCACCTGGGTAGTATCATTTGTCCTCAAACACTGAGTGCACATTCCAAACCAGAAACTGTGCGTAGCTGACGGCTCTGTCTATGTCCTACTGTGCTCTCTGTGTTTCTCTTTGCTCTTCACAGGCAATTGTCCAACAGGGGAAGAGGGCAGAGACCCTGCGCAAGCCAAGGTATGCAGATCACAAGGAAGCCACTGCATGTCTAGCAGCAGATCACCAATGTGATTCCAGTTGTTCCTTTGAGAGGTTGCTGACCTACTTGTTCCAGACTGGTCCCTGTTGGTTTGTAAACTCTACAACTGACAGTGAACAGTGCGTGTGTTTGCCAGAACTCACTGACGCCTGCTACGTGGCTGTCAGATAACTTGCTAAGGCACAACAGCCTTCTGGAACGAGATGGTTAGCAACTCGTGTGTTGCTCTTTCAGATACTGCTCTATCTTTGAGACTATGCAATAAACAACTTTGTCTTAAACAAATTTGTGGCCACCTGGTTAGCAGATAAAGAATTCTTCTCCCCGTCTACCTGTTTCTTACCTCAGTTGATTTCAGGGTGGGACTGTGCAAAAGGGTGGGGAGGAGGGTTCTTTCTACTACCAGGGATCAGAGTCTGCAGAATCCTCACTCCCCTGATTCCTTGGACTTGGAGGTGGTGGTGATGAAGCCTCTCATTGTTTACAAACACGTGATTTCTGCAGCTATGATGTACAGTCAGCCCACATTTTACACAAGGCTGACTCCTGTATATACAGTATTATACATGCTTGTGTATAAGTCATGGATGGATAAGTCATGGCCAAATTTTAAGTTAAAAATATAATTTGCTATGACCCACGGATAAGTCAAGGGTGTATGAAATTCTTTGAATTCTCTGAAAATGATGTACCTGTAATTGTTCTGAAGCAGCAACAGAAAGGGGAAAAAAGGAGCCATCTTCCTTGTTCTGAAGCAGCACAGGCTGCATTCCTTTTAAGCATCTAGCACTGGAACCACTAGAGAGTTGTTTTTTTTAAAGCTTCCAGCACACTCACATCACATTCTTTTTTAGGTACTAGCATGCAAACCATGCTAGAATTTCTCCCCAACCTTTGGCTTCTTCCATGTGGCGGCAGTAGTGCCACTTGGGGATTGATCTTGAAGTTTAAAGCACAACACGAAGGAAGCCAAAATTTAAACTTTGGCCATACTTTCTGTTACTGTCTCTGCTATCAAGGGCATTGGGCTATGTGAGCTGATACCTTCTCCAGGAGGGGCAAGATACATTGGGTGAGTGATAGTTAGTAAAGGGGTATAGCAAAGCAATAGTTTTTTTAATTTTCGTATGCTGCTGCGGACTGTCCACGCTGTATCTTTCTTGTTAATTCTGAATACCTGTCTTCTTTTAAGTAACCACCATAATTCTTAGAATAAAGCACTTATCTCTAGTATTTTATTGAGTACAGTGGGGGATTTTGTGGATGTAGCGGAATCCAAGCCTAGCCGCTTGGCTATAGCTAGCTTGTACATTACATCCCTGGTACCTGAGGCATAAGCCAGTGCTGGGCCCAGGTCAAAGTCAGGAATTGGACTTGGGGTTTATTTGTAGCTGCTAGAGCAATTCCTTCTAAACATATATGTTACCATTGGGAAGCTGTTCATTTGACTTATGGAGGTGTCAACCTGGGACTTAGATTGGTGTTAAACAGAGCTTAGGAGTTATCAGGGTTGTTTATTTTATTAATTTACAAACAACCATTCAGAAATATCCTGCAACAGGTCTTATCTAGCCAAAAACTCCTCCACTTGTAGTGTGGGCCTGTACCCTGGAGGAGACAGATGCTACTGTTGTTTACAACTGCAGGTTTCCCACACTAACCGCTGGAAGGGGTGTCAAAGCAGCTTAATTGCTCTGCCTATCCCAAGGTTGACAGCCTTTGAGAAAGACCTCATGATTGGAGGGGATCACCAGCCTGCACCCCTGAGCCAGAGAGCCTTTTGAGATAGATTCTGATTCTCCTACTGACTCTTATTTACCTTAGGGTACAACTGGACCCTGCTGACTCTCATTTACCTTAGGGTGCAACTGGATCTCTATTCTTACCCCCTGTCCTGCACTATACCCCCCAATAGAGGCAGCTAATGGCTAAGAACACCACACTTCAGAGATGGTTTGGGGTATGTGAAAAAATTCCTGCCTGTGGCCAATCAAGAGGAAAACAAAACTTCCTAGACGACCCCCAAGAGTGACCAGCTACTGTTGACTATCTCATGTACGTAAAGCCTGCCAGAATCAGAATGCAGGGGCACAAATTTAAAACTGCCAAATTTAAAACTACACAAATTTAAAACTGCCAAAGCACCTTCTCTGGACAGTTGGGTGCCTACCTTTCCAGCCTTGCTTTGTGCAGGGTGGGACTAAGCAAGGAAAGCCATCCCCTTATTGATTCTAATAGTGAAGGGCTGTATTTAATCTAGAAAGAGTAAGGCACCAGCATTTTTCTACTCTTTAAGATTAGCACAGTAAGATATTGTAGAATCTTTTGCGAAAATCTGAACCCAAATGTCTTTGGAAATATCTAGTAATTCTTTTGACCTTTAACTTAAAGCTATGTTCCATGACCAATGTGTGTTTTAGGATCCCAGTTTTCTTAGCTGAAAATACTGGAACCATAAAATGCTCTCATTATTAAATTGATACCTCCATTCATCTGAAGACAATCAGTTTCTGCTCTCAATTAGATTCATGAATCTTACTAACTCATGAATAATCCAGCTGTATTAATTTTCATACACAGCAAAGCTTTGATTAAATATAAAAAGTTAACAATGGTATTTCTGGACTCGATATTTTTACAGTGTATGCTAGGCAGATAATGTTGCTAACATGAAAAGGTTATTGTGCAGATTTGGAAAAGAATGAACATGATCTTCCATAGAACCACAGCAAGTCCCCAAGTGGGAGTGGAGAGAATATTCACCATTTTATTCATATTTATTATTACCCACAAAATATGCATTTTGAGCAGCTGGCAAAAACTGTGTCACAAGATTGGGGACATTCAGTCTTCTTTCATTTTGCAATTTCTCTTGTGAAAGTCTCGATCGCTTTCCTCCCCATTAGCTAATAATTTCTGCCAAGTTCTCTGGATAACTGGAGCCAAGCAAATGTTTAACCTCCATGGTTGCAAATTGAGGACATCATTGTTCTATTAAACCCAACAGGGCACTTTGACCTCTTAAAAGGGATTAAATTTCTAAACATGACCTTTCTTCAAGGTGCTCAGAACAGCACAGGATCCCAGGTGCAGAAGAAAATTACAGTGAAAAATTGTCGCTTGCCCAAGGCCACAATTTCAACTGAACTTACCCCTGCCCCCAGAATACTATGCTGTACTCCTTGAAGGAACAGCAAAGATAAACTTAATCTCCCCTGAGAGGTCAGAGTGCCCTGTTGCCTCTTGTGGAACAGTCATGTCTTTGCAGACATGAAGGTTAGTTATTTGCTTTCAGCAATTGGGTTACTTGACTCCATTTATTCAGATAACTACTGAATTAACTACTCTTGTATGGAGAGGAAAGTGCCCAAGGCCACCCAGAAAGTATCCTGTGTCCAAGCCCAATAACCCCAGACTGGTCTTTTTGCGGTTTAGTTATACTGTATCATAAAATATAACTTAAGCCATAACATACAGCCAAAATAAAGCTGCAGATTGGCAGGAGCACCTATGTCCATTAGCCCATTAGATTCGAGCATTGCTCCTGTTCCTCTTCTCTCCAGTGCTCACACCCCCTGTTCTCTCCTCCTCCATACTTTCCCACTCCATCCGGACTTTCAGAAGAGAGAGGAGAAGAGACCGGCTTCACCAAGAGAACACTAGGCACATCACCTCATGCTTTGGGAGGTCTTGGGTCTATACCTCCTGTTATGGTTTCAGAAACTGCCTTCATTTTTAGTAGAGTAACATCAAAATGCTATATATGTCTACCCAGAAATAAGTTCTGTTGAGCTCAAATAGGACTTTCAGATAAGTTTAAGGTTGCAATCCTATAACATTTACCTGGGGAGTAGCCCATACTTAGCACAGAAGTAAACCCCATTTAGTTCAATGGAACTGGAAGTAAGTTCAACTTAACTCAGTGGGGGCTTAGTAAATATGCATGGTCTTGTACTGTGACATAACTAAGCACTTTGTCATAGAGTTACAAGTAGATGAAAGCAGTGAATCTGGGTATGGTTTACACACAGCAAATACACAGAATTACAGTCTCCATTGGGTTTTTATACTGTCTCTAGTTTCTACTGTCTCCGTCTCCAGTAGTATAGTAGTACAGTCAGTGCTCTAGACAAAATTCAACAGAAGAGCAATTACAAGAAAAACAACATACTGCCTGCCTTTTTCACAAAAGATTCTACAATATCTTACCTCGCAGGGTCATTTATAATGAAGCTCTGAATCCCTAAGTGGGATTTTAAAAGAGCTGAACCAGTGTTTAATGTCAGACATCCTGAAAAATATAGTGCAAAGGACTGTGCGATTGCCATTATAAGGATCGCTTTGGACTGTTTGATTCCAGAGGCAGGGAGCAAGTTTTAACCAGATGCAACAAGCACATGAGATGAACAGCAGAATGCCTAGGTACACACAACTTTACAACTAAATGCACCAGTCTGGAGACATTATCTCTGCCAGCACTCTGCCAAACACTCACTTTGGAAAGAGATAAGTTGAAACTACACACACGTGATGCGTGAATGATGCAAAGCACGGTCACCCGCAGACTGCCTGTATTTCACAGAAGCCATATAACTCAGAGAAGATAGTTACAGTTCCTCAGTCGCTGGTCACAGTAACCAGGGTTATTTTATATGCTATGATGTATTGCTGGGGTACTTCTAGTGTCTGCTAAATGATGAGTGCATTTTCCCTGAATCCATTTCTGGAAAGAAAGAGATCTTATTATTAACAGTATTTATATACCGCTTTTCTTTGTATCTGTATATATATCTTTGTTCTGTAAATGAAAAATGAGAGACTAGATGCAACTAGATCAGCCTCTGAATGAAGAAAGATGATGCAAGATGACATTAGAAGAAGGATAGGAGGGCCGCTTTATATACGCAGAGGTGGCAGGAGTTCACCAGCCTGAAGCTGCTTCTTCTACAGTTTTTATTTGGGTCTAGCAATCAACTTGATATCCTTGAAGCACAAAAGCTCCAATACACAAACTGAGTTTGTTTGCCTGGGAAAGTTTCTTGGATCCATTTCCATGCATTGAGCTGATATACATTTTCTTTGAACGGTTTGAGCACTTCTTTTCATGGAAATGAAAGGGAGACCTTGCAAGGACATAACACAAAACCAACAGACTCAAATGCTTCGTGTGGTCCATTATAACATTTTATTTTCTTTTGCAGTCTTCTCTTTCAGCAAGTTTTATGTTTTTCCATGTCCTCTCTTCAACTGCTCCCTACACACTGTTGATTTCCCACTTCACTTTTGTTATTCTAACTTGTGCAGTGGCGTAACTAGGATTTATGTCACCTGGTGTGGAAGACCAGTGTGTCACTCCTATGATGCACCTCTTCCCATGCAGTGGGCGGGGCAATGCCACAGGCAGTGGGTGTGGTGATGTACAATTACCCCACACCCACTAGTTTTTTTGGCTATAACATTTGACAGAATAGAGATATTTCAATGTGGTTTGTTTCCTTGCATTCTGCATGAAATTACAGCTTGATTGATATATAACATGATGGTATTATTCAAAAATAGCAAGATTTTGGCCAGTGGATCAAAGCAATGACACATACATCTATGCACAGACCCACACTGCACTCACACATAAAAGGAAAATGGTAGAAGCACCAAGTGTGTCATCAGTCGGACTGCACATGTGATAAGGAAAGGTAGAGGGAAGTATCATGCGTCAGTGGGGAGGCTGCCCCAAGATTATCCATCCATTTCCACTTTTTTGTGTGCACTGCATTGCTAGAGATGTGGGGCTAGAATGATAAGACCAAGCAAACCTCCTGTCCAAGAGCAGAGTATCAAAAGGCAAAGAAGACTTTGAAGCAAGCCCAGAGGCTAGGTTGTAGCTGTAGCTGACTCAGGAAGGGAAGCAGAGCAAGAGAGCGGGAGCTACTTTCTCAGAAGGGATATGTTGTGAAGCAGCCCACAAGAAATGTCTGTCCAGCCCATGCTGGCACAGCACCTTTAGGTCACGCTTGAAAAAGGAAGTAGGGATGAAGGCTGGAAAGGAAAAAGGAGTGGGTGGCACAGTGACCAGCTTGGCATGGTGGTCCTTTGATAGTGGCTTAATGCCAATTCTATGCTTGCGATCATTAGAAAAGGTATTGAGAACAAAGCGGCTAATATTATAATGCCGTTGTACAAATCGATGGTAAGGCCACACCTGGAGTATTGCGTCCAGTTCTGGTTGCTGCATCTCAAAAAGGATATAGTGGAAATGGAAAAGGTGCAAAAGAGAGCAACTAAGATGATTGCTGGGCTGGGACACCTTCCTTATGAGGAAACGCTATGACGTTTGGGCCTCTTCAGCCTAGAAAAGAGACGCCTGAGGGGGGACATGATTGAGACATACAAAATTATGCAGGGGATGGACAGAGTGGATAGGGAGATGCTCTTTACACTCTCACATAACACCAGAACCAGGGGACATCCACTAAAATGGAGTGTTGGGAGAGTTAGGACAGACAAAAGAAAATATTTCTTTACTCAGCGTGTGGTTGGTCTGTGGAACTCCTTGCCACAGGATGTGGTGACGGCATCTGGCCTGGATGACTTTAAAAGGGGATTAGACTAGTTTCTGGAGGAAAAATCCATTACGGGTTACAAGCCATGATGTGTATATACAAGCTCCTGATTTTAGAAATGGGCTATGTCAGAAGGCCAGATGCAAGGGAAGGCACCAGGATGAGGTCTCTTGTTATCTGGTGTGCTCCCTGGGGCGTTTGGTGGGGCCGCTGTGAGATACAGGAAGCTGAACTAGATGGGCCTATGGCCTGATCCAGTGGGGCTGTTCTTATGTTCTTATGTAACACCAGTGGTTAAAATGAACAAATGCAGACAGAAGAGCGAAGGAAGAAAGACATGAGGGTCTGGTGGCCCAGACTTCTATACCTTTTGCTCCCACAGAAACCTAAGGAACCTTTTGAGGAGTGTGGTCATCAAGATACCTTCTGTTGTGGTTTGATGTCTCTTTATTGTTCATCCCTGGCCCTAAATGGATGCTGCTATGGTTTTTCACCTTACCAAGGGTGCAACAAAGGACTAATGGCAATTTCTGCTGACCAGTTGCTTCATTAGCATGAACTGCTTGATTGACTTTTGACATGGGGTTGGTGAAGACAGCTATGGTTACAGACCACTCTTTTGTGCCACTAACAACTTCATTTTCTTCAAGTCAGGTTGTGGCTTTTGTTCACAGGGTCCAATGTGCTGTGCAAGCAAGGTGCAAGCACCCATGGGATTTCCCAAGGAGCTTCTTCCAAGCTCACCAAAGAGGAAGGAATGTGCTTGCCCTGACAAATAAAAAGTGTGGTTTTCCTCTAGGCCTCTGGGATCTGAGGCCATCAGTCCAGTTTCAGAGTTACATTACTGACCTGGATTGTGTTCCGTTAGCAAGCACAAGTACCACATACACATGTATACAGTTGTGTCACACTTTGCTCGTTCAAATAAAAGAGATGAAAAGGTTCTCAGGCAACACCTGAATATTCCCTCAAAACCCCCTGCGATATCAAGCCTTAAATTATTTCTCCTTAAAATATATATATATATATATATATATATATATATATATATATATATATATATATATATATTACAAATCTGTTATTCCCCTTCTCCTTTATCTCCTCTTTTCCTCCTAGCTTTTTGTCAGCATAACCGATCAGTTCTGACCTCACATAGCTCTGGCAAAGTTCCCCTTTCCTTCTCATCTCCATTTCCCTTCTGTTTCACATCTCAATTAGATTACAAGCCAGAAGGCAGCTGGGACAGGCCACTTTTAGTATTGCGCAGTTTCTAGAATGTTTAAGGCACTCTGGTTAAATGATGAAGAAAATGGGGGAAGTTGTGAAACATTTATAGCTTTGTTATTAGGAGATAGTTATAGCCAAGCAAGGTCAAAGAAGCAAATGTGAAAGCTGATTTTAAAAAGCTTGATCTAGTAAATTAAAACCTTGCTGTTTGTTCTGAAGAACAAGGAACTGTAGTAATTATGCAGACCTTCAAGAGAGCCTGCTTGCATTCAGTCAAATTCAAAAGGGTCGGTTTTGTTCCAAGGCCAGTTCCCAACTTTTCAGCGTCAGAGTTATCTACAATTATTCCAAAATATCCTCTGTGTTCAATACTGAGTACTGTAGTTCAGTAATCATTAAGTGGTCAGGATTATTTTTTAAGTCCCACTCTGCTGTTTTTGTGGTACATGAATTTAACCATAAAAGAAATGCAATGATTCAGGTAAGGTTTCCACAAGAGGTTTCCACATGAAGCAAAAAAGGGGCGGGGCAGGGGGGAGGAAAGAAAGGTGAACTAGAAGATGTTTTACTTTTCTATGAAAGAGAAAGCAAATGCATATATAAAAGGCACTATTTTGCCCATATCTGCCCATGGGCTTACTTCAGTGGCCCATTTTGCACCTGCTGGACTGTAAATCTATAGAAAGGATTTATAGTACAGTACTCGCTTATCATTGATATTGAAGTAAATAACTTTGTAGTAGTGCCCTAGGTTTTAGACATCAAACTGGAGCTCAGTAGAGATTTGGATAAAGGTTGTAGCATATTATTACTAATAGTAAAATCATACTAAAATAACGTGTAATAATAATACAAAAAGAATTGTTATATTCCATTGAACCTGGGGAATGCAGAACTAGTGCCATTGCCCTGGAAGTCACCATTTCCATTGGACTGGCTCAGAAATGAGCCTAGCATCCACCTGCCCCCCTGCCCCAGAATCCATTCCAAACCCTCTGTAACTTTCAGGTCTCACATCCTCTGTTGCCACAGCTTCCTGCACCATTGCCAGCTGGGCAAACTGGATTTAAAGAGAGGTCGTGAGGGGGCTGGGAATCAGAAGACTGCATGGCTAGGATTGGGTAAACTGGGAGTTCTTCAGCTTGAATGCTACTGCTCAGCACCCCTCTGTTTTGAGGCAAACATTACAATAACCTGATGCTTGTGTCCAAGGCCAAGCCTGGCTTCTCTGTGAAGTCGTTGTCTCATAATTCAAAAATGTTCTTTTCATGGCGCAATATTTTTTAGGGGACAAAATGCCCTGCTGGTGTTGGCAATTAATCTAGTCTTTGGATCCAGATGTATGCTGGTTGGACTCACATTAAAAGGCTGGCTATTGCATTCTCCACCGGCTGAATATAAAACAAAAATGTGCTATTTAGAGCTAATTCTAGGCAGCAGCGTTGCTGGGGTGGAGAGCACCCAGCGCAGAGCTTACCTCACAGAAACTTGACGTTCCGAATGTTTGGGGATGATGTGATGATGTTGTCACATCATTGGGTCACCACCAACTGCTTCTGGAGTGCCCCAGTTAGGAATCAATCAGAGGTAAGGGCATTGCTCTGAGCCTTGTCATTGGCAATGCAGTGAGGGCTGAAGATTCAGGTGGTGATGTTTCCACACTGGGCTGCCATGCCCCACCCAAGTCGGGTCACCCCACCTACACCAGCCTCACAACACCACTGATTCCAAGACCTCTTAAATTGGGAAGGAATCAAAATAAATGATTAAGATGAAACAAAGAACGAGAAAAAGGGATTGGTTTTCAAATAAGGAGTTGAGTCACCTTCTTTATATTTTCTATGACACAAAACAAGGTTTAATCAGGGAACTGACAAGGCATAGCCCTTTCCAGATGTTTTATTGAATTATTTAAATACATGAGTCTGTTAGCACCAATTCATGTCACTGCTACACTTCAGGTGTGAAACAATCTTAAACGAATATCAGATAAAGGATGGACCTGTTGCAGCAATAGATTTACTGTTATGGATTTAAGAGGTCTCCACTGTATTCCCATTACTTTATTACCATTTAGTGCACTCTAATTAAAAATAAAAAGACTTCTCCTTGCCTTTCCCCTCTTGTGCATTTTTGAAGTGATTTAGCTTTAAAGAGAAAGAGCAAATGACAGATCACAGGAAAATGTTAAACTATAAATCACCTGCTTCCATGGACATGCTGACTATTTATGAGGTTGAAGGGTGAATTCTAGTTAAGTTTCCCAGTCATTTGGATACATTAATTCATCTGAGTCACTATATATTGGCATGTGCCTAACATTTAAGGGAAAACTTAGTAAGCTGGCCTGTTCCAACTGAGCTAGATGGGGTGGATCAGGGGAGAGATGGAGGGCAGATCTTGGCAGCAGTGGTGTCCACCAATCCTATTTTCCTGCCCCCTGACATTTCCCCTTTGGTTTAACAGATCTACACTAGCAAAAGCACTGGCATAGATCTGAGTAGCCCCATAGGAGACCAGGGAGCAGCCCTAGAGGTAATTTTTTTCTTTATCTCTGCCAGCTGGCTTCCCCCCCCCTCCAGCTGTCCCACAGGATGCAGCAGATGCTATATCAGTGGTCCTACATTGTGTAGGATAGGACTGGGCTGTGGGAATCTCTTCTTGTAGACCATTAGGGTACAATCCTATGCATTCTTACCTGGTTGTACATCTTATAGAGGGCACAAAAAGTTATTTCTTTACTCAGAAGTAACTAAACATGCATAGGACTGCATTGCAGGGCTGCAAACCAAAGTATTCTTATTGGGGTGTAAGTGAACTCAATGAACTCTACAGTACTGATTTCAACAGTTTAATGCAGAGGTGTCAAACATTAGGCCCATGGGCCTGATACAGCCCCCAGAAGCTCTTTATTCGGCTCTTGGGCTCTCCCGTCACCACCATCTACTGATCTCAAGTGCTGAGCTGTGCTGAGGTGCCACTGCTGAAAGGGCAATATGGGAGAGATATGAGCTCTCTCATATCTGTCAAATATGATCAAGATTTGCATATTTTCTCTTCTGTCATTTGCAAACAATGAATTCCTAAGTGAGAAAAAAGTGCTTATTTCTGGTCATGCTCTACTGAATGACATCACTTCCTGCTTTATGACATCAATTCTGGCCCTCAGCAGATATAATGAATGCTATTCGGCCCACTGTATGAAACACGTTTGACACCCCTGATTTAATCTTTACGCTTCCTTAATCAGAGTAGTCACAATCTGGTGACTACTAGATTTAACTTTGGATGGCTTTGGATGTTGCCGTTTTTTGAGTAAGCTAGAAAAGCTTTCTTGAACCGTTCTTTGCTCCCTGATCTATTTGTTGTTTTAAAGCAGATTTTCAATATGTCTATATAGGCAAAAAAAATTATGTTTGTTTTTCATTATCTCTTTCTTGTAGCAGCTGATTCTTCAATATTCATGAAAAGAAAAGCTCCATTGTGCAGTGTGCAGGCAGTTGTACTCCTGGCAGATTCTGCTTGGTTTTTCCCTTGAAAGCAGAGCGAATCCTGCTTAGCATTACATAGCTGTCCTTAGACCTCTTTTGAGTAGCGACTGCCAAACCGTTTGGAATTACTTGCTGGATTTGTAACTTGCACAAATGCCCAGTGGGGAGGGAGATTAATACCAATCACAGCGTAAAAACTTTTTCAACCCTGCCTCACTTTGACTATTAGGATTGTCTTTTTTTAGCAGGAACAGAAAAACGAGGGCAATTTTCCTTGCTATAGATTGCCTTGGTTGTTCTTTCTGTGCTGTTCCATAGCTTGTTGTTTTCCTTCTCTCTTTTGTCCATCCAGCTGCCTTTACAAGCTTCAACTATTGCCTTTTTAGAGTTGACTGCATTGAAAAATTCAGGACGTAAACATCCTTTTGCAAAGTTCTGCCAGTTTGCTTTCACTCTGACCTGAGCAAGCCTCTGCCTGCAGATATGCACCATGCAGGGCCCAAAAGTTACACTCAGTGCGGATTTGAATGATTATAAACAGCTTTCTTTGTAATACCACAAAGAAGTAAATTTCCCCAAGCCATTAATTTTCCTTCCAGATCTTCCATTCCACTCTTCCGCTTCTCCTATTCAGGAATTGTGACAGGTGTTTAATAATGAATAGAGAAGAGTTAAACTGTATGTATATAAAGCCATTTTTCTTAATCACTGAAATTCCACAAACCTTTAGCAGCTGTAAGTGAAATTTTGCAGGTTACCTTGCCAGAAAAGAATTGTTCCTAACCCATATAGAGAGCCATTCATGTATCAATTTAAATGTATTTGCCTGTGTGATGGAATGAAGCAGCTACTCTGCGAATGAAAAGCTGGGGGAAAAAGAATAATTTATCTCATCTTTACAAGGAGAGAAAAGTGGACAGGAGTGAGGCAATTATCTTGATGAAGTTTAACTGGGGCTCCAGTTTCATTACCCAGGGAGAAAGCCACCATATTTTTTATAAATATAGCCAGTTTAGGATCTTCCTTTTCCCTGAGCAGAAGAGAAAGTGTTTGAGCAAACTTTGCACTCCCTCTCCATATGGATACTTTATAAAATTGAATCCAGTGCTTCAGTTGTGGAGCCTCCTCTCTGAGGCTCCCAACAGTGTTGGAAACTGTGCTTCCGGTTTTTCAGAAGCACAGTTTATAGCGTCACAGAAGCTTTAGGAAGCTTCCCCGACGCAGCCTTGGGTCGCACAAGGCTCCGTGTGCCTCAGGTGAGTGGGGGTGTGTGGATTTGCTCATGAGGGGCGGCAACAGCTCAGGGGGGTGCTATGTGGACCGTTGCGCCGGAGAGCAGGGTTGGAGAGGTCTGCTGCTGCAGTGCTTCTCATTGGAAGGGCTGAGGGTGGCAGGAGGATTTAAATAGAGGGGAAGAGAGCCAGAGGAAGGGGAGGAGAGTAAGCAAGCAAGAGAAGAGACAAAGCGAGTGCATGGATGGGGGGGTGGATGGAAAGCAAAGAGCAAACAAGTCAGGAGGAAGCAAGTGGGAGGAAAGGTTGGGGAAGAGGAACCTGCCCCGTGGGGAGGCAGAAGAAGGGGGAGTGAAGAAAGAGGGTCCAGAACCGTGAGGAAGAGGAATGAGGCTGGAGAAGAAAGACTGAAAGGGCAAATAACAGCCAGTGGAAAGGTGAGGAGAGGCACCCCCTAGCAGGTTTAATCTGCCCCTGCAGCCTGCCAGACCAATGACCCAGAGGGGAGTGAGGGTCCAGCAGTGCCCTTCCAATGGGGATTCCACCTGCTGACTCACTAACTCCAACCTTCCTGACATGGGGACTGCAACCACCTATATGAGTGGTAGGACAGCTGGTGGGACGAGCTATCTCTGACTCTGGACATTTTGGCATCATCCTGTCAGGATCATGAAAAACCTTTATATGAATACCCAGGGTAAGGGGACACAATTGCCCTTGCCCTGGGTTGAGCCGCTTTCAACCCCAACCCTGCCCGGGATGCAGGGCGGGTCCACTGGCATGCTTGCTCCAAGGCAGGTTAGGATTGAGCTGTTACTAGCTTCTTATCTTACTGGCTGCAGTCTTTACTCTAGGGTAGTGGTATTAAAGCACCAATATCAATTAACAAATTTTTTGCACTTTTGAACACTGTAGTCTAAATGTAGCTGCCTTGTTGTACGCAGTACCATTATAAATGAAACAGAAATATATCTTTTGTAATATCAGCACACATGCAATCCCCACCCACAAAGAAGAAGTGCATTTTTGATCACACAGAATCTAGAAGCTTAGAAATTATTAGAAAGACAAGAAGATGTACGTCAGTAGTCATGGCAGCAGACTGGGGGGAAAATGCACACACCCGATTATGGAGATAAAATTAAAAAAAAGATAGGATATTAGAAACACTGGATTATTTAGCCAGACAGTTCTGTGGTTTTGCTCTGAATGCATTCAAGTAAGCTTAGTTGATTAATGATTGCCTCCTTTCTAGCACTTACATTGCAACTAAAGTATTGATGGCATCTTTGAACCTGTTATTTAGCTGTACAAGAGCTGGGTGACTTTCAGAAAAAAAAAAATAGTCAATTATTTTTCTCTTTTGGGAAATATATAGAAAAAGAGAAACTGAAGCAGAAACTGGTCAAATGTACCTAAATAGATCATTATATTTCTAACAGCCTGGGATAAAGTTTGTGTTAGTTTTATATATCACATTTTTAAAAATGACTAAGCAATTCTTGATCTTTGCCCTGTGCACACAAAGCCCAAGAAACTGCTAGAAATGAGATCCTAATTATAGTCTAGTTATAGAAAAATAAACAAAAGGAATATAAAACACTGACGACAAGTGTTAACACATTTTCAAGACAGCAGAAGTTAACAGAAGCTGTAGTTGCTTGACACTTCCGCAGCAGTCAATAGAAGTCTCTCTGGGTTAGACCTTCTATTTTAAGACTGACTTGGATGCAAGTGCAACACTTTTGAGAACCACATTCTGATGCAATGAGGCAAACCCTGAAACAAACAACTCCATCTGCCTTAACTTTGAAAAAAGAGAGTAAAACATCTGATAACATTCAGGATGTGATAGTGAGAAAATTCAAGTTGTCACATTGCTAAGGTAACCAACTTCCTTTTCTGGCAGGTTTCCTTTGCCTTTAATAGCAGAACGATAAGCAAAAATTTAAGAGCTGAAACTCCTGCTTGCCACTGTAATTGTTTCACTCCCCACCTCCCTGTTCATTAGAAAGTTCTGGAAAAAAGAATCTTTGACATAGTTGCTTCCTTTTTAAAAAGCAAATGTTGGAGATACATATTTCTAAATTGGGCCCTTAGAATCCAAATGAGTAGATGACTTTACCGCAGCATAATACGCAATTATTGCTCAACTAGAATGTATTGTGTGGATTATGTGGTGCCTGCCACTGTGAGCACTGTTCCCACCCGGAAAGTCAGTCACCTGACTCCTCCCACATCCTCAAAACTACACAGCTGACTGCTCAATTGCTGGCACAGATTTGAGTAGCCCATGTACAGCTTTCAGGTGCAAGGGGGGAGGCAGAATCTGGCAGCAGCCTTTGCTGCCATCCCTGCCCCTTCCCAGGTCTGAGCCACCTCTAGGCCACCCTCCCCCCCCGAAACTCCCCCTCACTGTCCCCATTTTGCCCTCCCCAAGTCTCCCCACTGCCTGGGGAGTGGCATTTACCCCCAGTTGGCCGCCCACACCAACTGGCCACACCAGTAGAAGCCTGATGCTGTAGGCTTTGCCACTGGTGGCACTGGTCTCCATGCAGTCACAACATGCCTGATGGCTGGTTTATGAACATGCATGTGCCTGTTCTACCAGCGATGGCCAGCATGGAATAAGGCCCTTACTTGAATGTAAATTCCATTAATCTCATTAGTTAGTGCTGTTTGAGATTCAAGCCTTAATTCTGTGAATGCAATTATGAGTCAATTATGAGCACATTTAAGACACAACATACAGGTTGGGCCTCCCTATCCATGGATTTTATATCCAGACTTGGCCCAATCTCCGAAGGCAAATGAAGCTGTGCTCTGATTGCCTCTGGAGGGCTTTCTGAAGTCCGCTGGGCAGACACACATGGCTTCTGCGGGTTTCAGAAAGCCCTCCACTCGCAGAAAACAGCTCTGGTCTCCTTCGGAGGGTTTAAAGGGGCCAAAACAGCAGATTTCTGTATCTGCAGTTTTCTGTATCTGCAAGGGTTTCAAGAATGGTTCCCCATCCAAAGGCCCCACCTGTATAACTCATCCCACTGCAATAGGATCTCCTTATTGCTCTTTTCCCCATAAAGTAGCTTTCCTTGTGCTCGAGATGTTCATGACGCTGGCTTGTTAGAAGGATCCAAGTGTGTTGGGGTTACCAGCAAATATAAAGTTAGGTATGCTTAAATACACTGAAGTAGGTTTAAACAGGCCTGCCACCGTATTAAGGCTCAGAATTTTGTATGACTTATTTTTGAGGTTCGCTTGCATTGGTCTAGAAGTCCAGTGTATGTTTGACCTTTCTGACAACCAAGTTCTAAAAGAATCTCATTACAAGGAGGCTGGAAACAAAACAAAACATGGTGCTGGCAGGGGCAAGTAGGTTGTGATTTGACTGACTATTTGCATGTGATTTGCATGACTATTTAAAATTGTTGAAACACCTTACCATTCATTGTTTCAAGTAGTTAGTTCCTTTGGGTCTTGCAAAAGATTAAAAAAATCCTCATTTGTAAAACAATTGCCAAATGTTGCTCTAAAGCAAAATAACAATCGGTTCAATTTAGCAGTAGGAAATCTGCCTAATTTGCACCTCACCTTCTGCTACACTCCAAGCAAACAGGGCAGTGATTCCAAATGGTCCTTTGATTAATGATCATGAACACTTCATGACACCCTCATGGAACAGTGTGAGTGAAAACAGCGGTCTGAAGGATCCCCAAAGAGGTCAGGAGCCATCAGTGAAGAACAAAACAAGACCGTATTCATTTTACTAATACTGTATAGGTGGAATGTACTTCACTAATGCATCAAGTACCGAGTGGTAATGGGAGGGAGCATATAAAGGGTCCACCTGATTTTTCAGTCTTCAGCATTTCTAGCTGAGAACATGATGCAAAGCACTTAGACCAGTTGTTCTCAAACTTTTAGCACCAGGACCCACTTTTTAGAATGAGAATCTCTTAGGACTCACTGGAAATGATACCATCATGCAGGAAAATCCTAGGCTGCAATCCTACCCTGTTGGCCTTGGTACCCAACTCAATCTCCCTCTTTGACCTGTTGGTCCCCCTCCCCATCCAACCCTACCCCCCACACCCATACCATACTAACTGATGGTATGGGTATACTAACTGATACTATCATACCCAACTGATATGGGTATACTAACTGATACCAGGGAAGCTGGACAAGCAGCTGCTGCACGGCTAGCATCACTCACTATTTGTGGTACTGCCCAGTAGCACACTACAGCATGCTGTGGTTTGCTACATTATAAACCACATTGCACTACCAGAAAACAAGTTCGATGAGGAAAAGGTTTGGGCATTCAACCCAGTTATAGTCAACCCAATGCTTTCCTGGAGGAGGTTCATAATTCTTCCAGTGCTTCAACCAGCAGTACACCAGAAACTGTTATGAGCTTTCCCAAAAACACTTTCAGTGTATGATGAGCAAATAAAGACATATTAGCAGTCTTCTGAGCTATTTCTAAACTTAAGGACTGTGCACAGGTAGGGAAAAATAATGGGCACTTATTTATACACAGATTCAAGCAGCTTTTCTTGGGTTTTACAGCAACAACACTTGCGTAGAAGAGGATATAAAAGTTGGATCTGTGTGCTTCTCAGGTGGATGCAGTCGTTACCACTTCATGAAGATCATGACTTGCCACGGAAGCACACAATTATTTAAATAACTTTTTGGGTATGTCTGATCCTTGTCATGCTGTTCCCAAAATTTCATAGAGACAAAGCAGATGTGGAGAGAGGCAGGGAACAGTAGCTATGAAGAATACCTGTTATCTGGAGATTTAACACCTGACCAACTTAAATGGACTCTCTGTGCCCTCACGATAGCAAAAAGACTCAGAGCCCAATCTTATGCATCCCCCCTCAGTGCGGCAATGCCAAACTGGCGAACACTGCATCCATAGTGGGGGGAGCAGGCCCGGAGGCTTCAGTGGGAAAAGGGAATTGTAAACCCCCATACCCCCATGTAAGCCTCCCAACCTGCAAGTTTGCCAGCAGAAATCCAAGGAGAGAAATGGGGTAGGGAGACTGCTGCCAAAATAAGATCCATCACAGGCCACCCACAATGGATTCTGCCCCTCCATGGCCTCCCCAACCCCCCCCCCCGCTATGCCTCCCTCCCTGCCTCCATTCTGCCTCATGCCTCCCCCCTCCGCTGTCATCCTATCTCCTCCGACACACAGTGATTCCCTCACTGGCAGAGGTGAGAAGGCACAGGGCTGTTATACGCGTACTACTTAACTGGAAGGAAAGATGCCCACCAACGTATGTCCAATGAATAGATGCCATTTCACGTTTATTGGTATTTCAGTGAATGGCATATCGACGTCAGTTGCACAAGGCCATATCTGAAAACATTTGGAGGCCATTCTTTGATAAAATATCATAAGCTGCATGAAGTGTATTAATATACTGAATAATGTTTTGATCACCTATATATTTGTTTTTCCTCCCACTTTTTTCTTTTTTTCTGATATGTAACTTTATAACATTATATCTATGTAATGCTCTTTTCCTGTTAGTTTTTTTTTATTTACACAGAATAAAAAAAACATATCAAGTGGTGTGGGGGCCACGTCCCAATGGTGTGATCTAATGTTTCTAAAAAATGTATATGAATATAGCAACTACTGGGACAGGGCTCCTTGTGTACTACTTTCCAACCAATTGTCAGTCTTCAAGAGAAGGGCACTAACGAGGTGATAAAGACCCACACAGCTATCTACATAGCTGCAATATTGACACATATGGTGAGATCACTCAACAGGGCATTGTAATGGAAATAAGCAAGATCCCTCCAGGAGATGTTGTGGTGTCAACAGTGACCCCTTTCTCTGGCAGGTAAGCATGGGGTTAACACCAGGGCCTCAGATTGCAGTGAGTGTGCTGCACAGCTGCAGCCACTAGAGGCAACCAGGTCATTAAGGGATAAAAGCAGCACCTGATGAAGGGAGGGTTTGGAGGGAAGGAGAAGGAGGAAAGCTTGGAGGAAGGAAGGAAGGAAGGAGAGAGAGAGAGAGAGAGAGAGAGAGAGAGAGAGAGAGAGAACTAAACTGATGGATTAATGGACTGAGGAACTACTGGACCTGCTGATGGACTACTGGACCTGCTGACTGACCAATGGAGTAACAGACAGATGGGCAAAAGGCCTTCTGAGGATTGCTGGAACAAGGACTGCTGGAGCATGGCATGTGGCTGCCACACCCAAGACCTGCTGAGGACCCAGGTGTTACTGTGGTGGCTGGAGGAGCAGCTGGCAGAGAGGGGAGGAAGGAGGACCTCTGCAGGTTGAACAGGCAAGCTACCCTGGTGGTAAGGGTCCAACAGTGCTGCAGTGCAGAGCTAGGAAAATTGTTGGGGAACACTGGAGAACTAATTAGCTTAGTGGGCATAGCTTCTCTAGGCAAAACTTGAATCTGGCAAAACAGGCCTCAAGCACCTTCTGAGATGGTTTCTCCTAAGTTAATAATCTTTCTTTCTTTCTTTCTTTCTTTCTTTCTTTCTTTCTTTCTTTCTTTCAAGGAAACATTTTTAACAGTGCAAAACTATGTACATCTACTCAAAGTAAGTCTTAAGATAACATACTTACTCCAAGCTCATTGTGTATAGAATTGTGCTGTTAATCTTGCATCCCAAATGATCCTAAATAAATTATATAAAGTAACCATAGTGCTGGATTTTGAATCTATCATGCCACATATATATTATGCTCCAAGCTAGAATGACACATAAATGACTAAGAAATTACCTTATGTGCTAGTATAAAAGGCTGCACCTTATCAACAGCAACTGCATAATCCTCATTCAAAAGAAAGAGTGGCAGAAGGAAAAGACAAAAAAATTAGAACAAATTTTCTGAAAAACATTTTCCCCCTTCAGGAATAGTTTGTTCTCCTTTAAAGTATACCAGACTGCAGGCATTAAAATTAAATCAGAGCAATTTCATGAAAAGAACAAAAAAAAAATGTCAAGACTAGAGAAACGTGTGCAGAACTACATAATGAAGAATCCAAAAGGAAAATTGGGGGGTGGGGAGGAATACATATGAGGGAGAGTATTCTTGAAGTCTACTAAATGGTAGCCATTTCAAAGCCTTAAAAAAAAATCAAGTGAATTATCACCCTCTTCTCAGTTCATACAAGTTATTATGAACATGGAAATTTTTTTAAAGTGGAAGAAATTTCTACCCATCTATCAATTCCTATTACAGGGCACATTCATATGAAGTATACATTATTTTCATTTCTTATATTGATATCTTGAGGGCGGGGTTATTTGTAAAAATAGCTCACTATGTTATGAAGTAATAACATTACTGTTTCCCTTATCAGAGTCTTTGTACAGATTATTGTCTTTCAAAACAATATATATGTTGCTGACTGTCATTTTACAGTATTAAGAGTAGAGATGTGAGTGAATTTCAAAATTAGAAGAGTTAATTATGAGCAAGCCTAATTTCCCTTCCAGAATTTGGACCTAGCTCATTACAAGCTGATCACCAACCACAGCCAGCCTTATCTACCAGTGTCATCCTACCCAAGTCAATTTATCATTGTGGAAGGGGGTGGGCATTAGGGAGGACTGACCAGCAACAGGAGAGGCCTTCCAGGTCCAGGATTAGAAAGCTCCTGAGCATGATGTTTTGCTATTGGAAGTTGTCATTTTCTATGGGCTCATCCTATACCCTGGGTTACCTCTAAACTTTGATGTGTAAGACTCTGCTCCTGCAAGTTCCTTGAACAAGGAGATTTGTTCTCACACAAAGGGTCTTTCCCTTAGGAATAGTCCTTGCATGAGTGCTCTTCTCTTTTGTGAATAGAAAGCTTCCAACAAAGAACTGATACTATGCCAAAGATTTGGGTACAGCTTCCTGGCTTTTTCCAAGAATATCTTAATCTAACTCCTTTTTACAACCAATGTACATTAGTAATTTTGCAGGGGAAAATGGTTACAGATAACTAGGAAGAGGATTCTTCCTGTCCACTGTTTCATAGTTTTTTTATGTCTGTCTAGAGCAGCAGTTTTCAACCTTTTTCATCTCACAGCACTCTGACAAGGTGTTAAAATTGTCAAGGCACACCATCTTTTTTGACAATTGACAAGGCACATCATGCTGCTGGTGGGAGGTTCACATCCTTCAATGGCCCTACTAATAAATGACCCTTCCCCAAATGTCTGTGGCACATCTGTGGACCATTTGTGGCACACCAATGTGCCATGGCACATGGTTGAAAATTGCTAGCCTAGAGCAATTAATATCATATTTACTTTTGCTAACCATTAGCATATTTAAGTATGAATTTTTAGTAAGCTTCAGTATACCCTGATTAACAAAGAATTGTATGTTACTGAGATCCAATTACTCTCCTTCAGCTGTTATATCCATTGATGTGTCATGGAGGTAGATTAAGATTTAGATCTATCTGCTATATTGTTGCAACATCTGTAATTCCACTAACTCTGTAATTATTTCTGAAAAGTCTATGGAATCCTCCTAGGCTCTTAATTCCCATTGTGACCATTACCCTCCCCAGTAAATCCATATGCACTTCAAAATGGCTGATGAATTCGTGGTTTTACAGTGGGTTTTCTAATGACCTAATTTTCTCCTGTCATTTCTCAAACTTGTAACTCTCCTGGGCTTTATCTGTTCAATTTCATGAAAATGTTAAACAGAAGTGAAATTGAAGCTTTGAGATGCCATATGAAGACAGGTGGGTAGGAAATAATACATTAAAACCAAACTCCTGATACATAGAACTTATAGGGATATAGAAATTTCACTCTTGGAAAAAAAAATAAAAACATAATTCTATTACTTCCACTATTTTAAGACTTAACTGAAAAGGATAATTGTAAATCCATGTGCTGAGAGAAGGCTGGAAATATCATTTGGACATTTTATTTTCTTCTGTCTGCTAGAGAAATTTTAACCACAATAGAAATAAACTCTCATTCTTAACCACATATTGAGGAATACTCCTGTTGCATTTCATCTGCTGGACCAAATGACCCAAGGATTACAGCCCATGTTTGCTCAAAAGAAAATAGTTTTTAAGAAGTGGCAGAAAACTCCTCCTTTCTCTGTATCGCCATTCCCTCTCTAATGGTTATTTCGGAAGATTGTTAGATGATCCCAGGAGTAATGTAATACCTGGCCTTGTTTTAGGGGCAGTCAACAGAAAGCAGAGTGAGCAGAGTATGTTTTAACATGCTGTAAATTGCATATTACAATGGTTTGAGCGCAGGAGGGTGTTAGCTCTGGGTTCTGAGTGAAACAGAAACACAGCTAACAAATTGGTCCAGGAGCAGGTGCAGGCTGCTGAGTTAGCAAAAATCAACAAGCACCTGTGACAGACACACCCTGGGTGTTACCAAGCCTGCAATGATTGGCTGATCTAACTACTTAAGGGTTAGTATGCTGAACTTCCAGGGCAGTAGTAGGGGTGTAGTTGAAGATAACTGAGAAACTGCTGCCAGTGACTGTGGAGGCTGGATATTTGTATGTATATGTGTGATTACTGACCGTGGACTGGACCTTGACTTTGTATTGTGGGAAACTGATTGGGATTTGTTATCATTGGACTGACTGATCTTCGTGCTGACTTGAACTGTTTATTGACTACTCTGCTTGTGATATCCCTTGCTCAAAATATAACTGCTGCTTGAAAGTACTCTGCTGTATATGCTGTTTCTTGCAACCTGCTCACATTGGGACAAAACAGGGACCCTACAACATCTAACGTTAACAAAGGGAAGATGGATACCCACTGCCTACTAGCTTTTACAGTCCAATTCTATCCTCCCCTGCTGGTGCAAATGTGCCAAAAACAGACACACTGTATTGGGGGGCTTGAGAGGCTGTGGAGGGAAAAGGGAGATTTAAATCCCCATACACACATAAGCCTCCTGCTCCGCGATGGGTCTTCACAGGTCTGCACCAGCAATTTCACTGGCACAAGTCTGGGGAGAGAAAGGGGGCAGGCTGCACATGGAGGGGATAGGATCTGGTGTGCGCCATTCCTGCCAGATCCATCCCCTCTTGCAGTCTCTGCATCCCCTATGCCCCTTCCTGCCCCATTCTGCTCTCTCCCCCACAGGCTGATCTGCTTCTGCAGATGGCCAGTGGTTCGGTGATGTGCGCAGGAACGCTTCAGTCTTTCCACCAGCGCACCAGCTGTGCACTACTTTGAGTGCTGCTGGAAATGTGTTTGTGTGTTGGCAACCTTCAGTCTCGAAAGACTCTGGTATCACGCTCTGAAAGGTGGTTCTGGAACAGCGTCTAGTGTGGCTGAAAAGGCCAATTCGGGAGTGACAATCCCTTCCACACTGGGAGCAAGTGCAGTCTGTCCCTGGTCTGTCTCCCTGGCTATGGGCCTTCCTTCTTTGCCTCAGTCTGTTGGCCAAGTTTCTCTTCAAACTGGGAAAGGCCATGTTGCACAGCCTGCCTCCAAGCGGGCCGCTCAGAGGCCAGAGTTTCCCACTTGTTGAGGTCCACTCCTAAGGCCTTCAGATCCCTCTTGCAGATGTCCTTGTATCGCAGCTGTGGTCTACCTGTAGGGCACTTTCCTTGCACGAGTTCTCCATAGAGGAAATCCTTTGGGATCCGGCCATCATCCATTCTCACGACATGACCGAGCCAACGCAGGCATCTCTGTTTCAGCAGTGCATACATGCTAGGGATTCCAGCATGTTCCAGGACTGTGGTGTTTGGAACTTTGTCTTGCCAGGTGATGCCGAGAATGCGTCGGAGGCAGTGCATGTGGAAAGCGTTCAGTTTCCTCTCCTGTTGTGAGCGGAGAGTCCATGACTCGCTGCAGTACAGAAGTGTACTCAGGACGCAAGCTCTGTAGACCTGGATCTTGGTATGTTCCGTCAGCTTCTTGTTGGACCAGACTCTCTTTGTGAGTCTGGAAAACGTGGTAGCTGCTTTACCAATGCGTTTGTTTAGCTTGGTATCAAGAGAAAGTGTGTCGGAGATCGTTGAGCCAAGGTACACAAAGTCATGGACAACCTCCAGTTCATGCGCAGAGATTGTAATGCAGGGAGGTGAGTCCACATCCTGAACCACGACCTTTGTTTTCTTAAGGTTGATCGTCAGTCCAAAATCTTGGCAGGCCTTGCTAAAACGATCCATGAGCTGCTGGAGATCTTTGGCAGAGTGGGTAGTGACATAAAATGTGTTTATGACTACCATTAGGCAGTCAGCGCTGGCGGAATGCTAGTTCCACCATTGCAAAGAACCCATAGGGCTGGCCTGTTGGAGAAGTAGGCATTCTTGGTCAAGAATATGTTCTGGAAAAAAATTCTACGTAGAGCTGGAGACTGCCCTGAGATGCCTTCTAAAGAGGCCTTCTTAAACTCTGCAACCACCAGACCACAGAGCCTCCTTATTCAGTTCAAAAATTTCATGGTTTTGAATTTTTGTATAATATAAGAAAATCGCCATAGGCTGTTTGTAGCACAATAAGAACAAGATATAATTAAACGTTCAGCCTGCAAAGTTACAAGTAGCAAGGTAAAAAAAGGCAATATTTGCTATCAACAGATGTTAAAAATTTTGAACAGTATTCACCTAGTACCAAAAAGGCACCAAGTGAGCCTCACAGGTGAGAATCCCATAGAAGCATCACAGACCATCAGTATCACAAGTGAAATGTAGAGGGGTTGGGTTACAAATTAGATATCAGAGAATGTATGCAATCAAATCTCCAAATGACTTGAAGAGTGACTTAGTTATCAGCTGTTAACATTTCACAAAAATTTGCTGCCCAATCCGGTCCCCCACCATTGACTCCCCACCACTGCTTCTGATCAGCTGCGTTGATGGAGCTTGTGCTGCATCCAGTGTTGGTGAACCAAGTGGCAGCCAGCATGAGGTTAGTAAAAATATTTTTGACTCCCCCCCCCCCTTGTAGGCTGCTCTATGGGTCTCCTTGGACCTATGCCAGTCATTTTGCTACTGTAAGTCCTAGCATAGAAAAGGGGCAGGGCAGCCCGGGAAACAGGGAATAACCTGGGAAAGAGTTCCTTCCCCACCTCCTGCCCTCCCTCCCCACCTCCTGCCCTCTCCAATTTGCTCTCTGCCCATGTCACACCTCCAACGCCTCCAATTGTGTATTGGCACAAATGGAAGCTTCTGGAGCTACTGCTGTGCATACCATGCTGCCTCCTGTTTGCAACAGCGGCCCGGCTTGCACAACACCATAAATGGTCTTGTGCTGCCGGAGTACTAGTTCTGGCAATGCAAGGTCCCTTCTGTTGGTGCCTTATTTTTTATTATACTTCTATTACCCTCTTGCTGTTGTCTTTAAACAACTCACGCTATTTAGGAGAGTAGTGCATAAATATTTTGGCAAGGGGAAAAAAATAACAATGAAAATGTTAAAACACAAACTGATTTATATCGATAGGAAGACACTGATAAGTCATTGAAAAGCTCTAGTAAAAGGAGACATGACTTAACCCAAGAATTTGACATCAGTGAGTGGGAAGTTCTGGCAAGCGATTAGGCCATCTGGTATCACAGATTCTGGGATGGCACACAAGTCTATGATAAAATGGCTTCAACCCTTCCAGAAAAATCATGAGCATAAGAAGCAGAGCATCAGTTATGACCTTCCCACTGATTATAGACATGCATATGCAGCAGGTCCTGCCACATATTATTTATTGGCCTCATCAGAAGAAACGAAGATGGTATTTTCAAGAAATCCAAAGGGATGTTGTATGTCCCTTATCCTACAGAGACAAAGATTACTCTGTCTAGTGGAAAATGTTCATCATCATCATCATCATCATCATCATCATTGTATTTTTGGTAGAAGTTTCTCTTTGAGACCTGAAAACATGCCTCATACAAGAGAGACAAGGGCTCTTCTTTATAGAAAAATTCTCATTTAGAATTCATAGCAAGAACTAAAGAACTATTATTGCAACTTTTTTCCCCATCACACAAAGTTAATTTAATTTGCTCGTACTTTGATTTCATGGGAGTGCACTGAGACATCTGACATGGTTCTCTTTCTGTGATTTAAATTGTATCCACCAGTTCTCATGCAATTGTTTGCTTTACTAGTCTTCATGGTTCACCTCTCATATCATGAAACAAAGGACAATGTCTTCCATCCCTTAAAAAATACCCAGGAATAATTAACCTCTAAAGTATGGCTGTGTGCTAGTTAGAGAAGAATCATTAAACAAATGCAGAAACAAAAGAGTTCTATAATTAAACGTCATTGAAGGACATTGCTGATATTTGCTGAGCTTGCCTGAGTACTTTCAGTTGGAGTTTGCCTCGTCTTTATTTGACAGTGCTTCCTGATTTAGGCAGGACTGAATTAAAAATACACATTTGGTCTCAAGCTACTCCAAGGTCAGAAGTAGGTCTTGACATGGGCTGACTCCATCCTACCAATGTTTTCTCTCCTGCCCTGTCCATGTAGTGTGAGACTTTATATCCATGCTCCCGCTGCTCATTGTTTCAGAGCAAATCAGGAGACTTCCAGTCTCATCAAAGACAAGTACCACCTTACAGGATAGTGTGCAAGGCCCCTGTAGATGTAACCTTCTGAACTTAAATCAACATTGTCTTCGGTTAAATGTGTACAGGTCATGCCTCATTATCCACTAGAGTTCCATTCTGGAACCCACAGTGGATACAAAATCAGTGGAAAAATAAGACCCATTTCCTGGTTTCCTGCTTCTCCATTGTTTTCCCAGAATGCATTGGTATAGACCAGTGATTTTCAACCTTTTCCATCTCAGGGCATACTGACAAGGCATTAAAATGGTCAAGGCACACCATCAGGTTTTTGACAATTGACAAGGCACACCATGCTGCCAGTGGTGGGGGGAGGCTCACATCTCTCATTGGCCCTACTAATAAATGACCTTCCCCCAATTTCTGTGGCACACCTGTGGATCACTCGAAGCACACCAGTGTGTCACGGCACAGTGGTTGAAAATGGCTGGTATAGACACTATACTGTATTCAGACACTAGATGGGGCAAATAACTGAATCTAGTGGAATGAAATTATAATTATTTAACACCACAAAGATAGGAAATTGGATTTTAAAGCTTTTTTTCCATGTTACAAGGCATTTAAAGGTGGACCTCAGTATCAGTGGTGAGTCAAATCAGTGGATACCAAATCAGTGGATAACGAGGCATGACCTGTAGTAAATCTAGCACATGGGATCCTGTTTATATCATTGGGGGAATGTTTTGGAAAAGTTGTGGTACTGTCAAAAAGTAGGGGGCAAATTACATTGAATTATTTAGCATCAACCAGATGTGGTAAATTAGCTGCACCAAACAGAAGCAAGTATATTTGCAGTGCAGGCACCCTCTTTGCTATACTTTTGGTCCAATCCATACTAAGAGACACACTGGCAGAACACACATTCTATTGCAATGCTATTGTGCGTTGTTGTTGTTGTTGTGCGTTGAACGCACAACGCTATTGCAAAAACACTGGAAAGGGCTTTGTGACGGCATGATGGCCAGGAGTATCAGGAGGAAGACTAGGGTCTTCCCGCTAGCACTGGCAGCCACAGAGACATCTGCCAGGGCAGGGATGGGGAAGGGTAGGGGCAGGTGGAGAAGGGAGGGGGAAATGGAGAGCAGGGGCAGCAGCCAGTGTAGGAGTGGGCAGATTGGGCATGAAAGGGGGTGCGATCAGCAATACCACCATGTGTCATAGCCTAACCTCCTCCTGGGCCTGATCTTCTGACATCAACTCACAGATCTCAGTTGATCCATTGCAGCTGCTGGGATTTACCCCAGGTCAAGGGAATAATTGTCCCTTTACCCAGAGAGGAACTCCAGCAGCTCCCACCCACAGAGCCCGCCATGCGGGAATTTAGTTAGGATTGGGCTGTTAATTGCGTATCCTGACTTTGGCATGCCATTAAATAGTTTGAAAATTAAAAGGTCTACGTGGGAAAAATCCCACATAAATGTCCCATCTTTGATCTTTTTAGGGAATGAAAGTCCTTCCATTTATAACATTTTTCATAATACTGTTTTTGGTACAGAAAGAAATTTACAGCACAATCTTATGCATGTCTACTCTGAAGTAAGTTCCATCATGTTCAATGGAGTTTACTTCCAGGAAAGCATATACAGATTGCAGCCTAAGGCCACAATCCAATGCTGGCCTTATGCTGGCAAATCTCATGATCTGCCAACATAAAACCAAGGCTGTGGGTGCTACTACTGCTCTGTCATTCTGCAGCCCATCACTGACAGCACAGGCGGTGATAAATTGAGTCCTTCCAGGGAGAAAGGCGGTGTAAAAATAAAGTTAATAATAATAATAATAATAATAAATTCCATGCCAGCTGTGGTGGGCAGCAGAACCTCTGTTGGAACAGGTAGGTCAGTAGCAGGGGTGGTTTGGGGACATATTGGAGTGGGGATCAGGCACTGCTTGGAATAGTTTGGAGGCAAGAAGGGATGGAACTTAGTGGCAGCTGCACATACTGGATCTTGTCCCTCCTTTCTAGGCCCAAACTCATCTTCAGAGGCTCTTTCAGACCAGCCAAAGAGCTGGCATAGGTATGAGGATACCCATTGGGGACCAGATGGCCTACAGTGAAGTAAGTAAAAAAAAGGCTTACCTGTCTTGTGCTGACTTGTTCCCGGATGGCCCATAGCACGCAGCAGAGGCTGAGACGGTGAAACTGACTACTCCGGGCTGGTGGGAGATAAATGGGCTCTAAGACACTTACATTCCTGTCTCCCTTCCTTCTGAGAAATCCCAAGACATGACACTGAAAATATAATCCTAAACATTTGCATCAGAGCCAAGAAAGCAGGTTATTTCACTTAAGACTAACAATGCATCCTTTAGGCCCCTGGTGAGCTGGATATTGTAACACGTTAGTTTAAGTCATATATTTTACAGAGACAAAAATAATGGCTTGTTCTTAAGCCGTGGTACATTATGGTTCTTATAAACAGCAAGAAATAGATGGTTTGGTTCTTGTGCAGTTTTTTTTTTTTTTGCACAGCTTTGCCAATCTAAAACACTTAAAGATGCATCTGGTGGCAATAATTTTGGTCTGCATTAAGTGACAACCAGTAAAGGGAGTGCGACAGCGTTGTTTACATACTGAGCCCTGGATTACAGCTTCCAGCACCCAGATATAATATTTGATGGCTTCTGTGAAATGTGAATACGCTAGAAGTGCCACAGCCAATTACAGCTTACCATACTACCAAAAGATAAGAAGGCCACTACTTCTCTTACCTCTTATCAGCCCCATAGGTGTAAATGCTGGAGACTTATGACACACATTCTTTATTATAAAATATCTATACCCCACCTTTTGTTTGTCTATACCCCACCCATCTATACTCCATTTTTGTTAACATGCTCAAAGCAGCTTACAACATACGACATGATGCCTGCAGCCTCCCTGGCCCTCAGAACACCTTCTAAGGCCTCCCAGGCTTTAGGTCACTTCTGGTTTTGGGGAAAAACCAGAAGTGACATTTTAAGGCATTTGGAGGGCCAGGGAAGCACCTCTGGATGGTCCATGTGAATCTGACCCACAGATAATGAAATCCAGGAGACAATTGCACAGCTTGGGTGTGGCCACAAAGGAAGTCATCTCATGCATTCCACCCAAGTGACCATCATAGGATTGGCCTGTACGTAAGTTTAAGCAGTTTGATCTTCTAACCATCCGTTTGCCAGGACCATCCCAGCTTCATGAATCTTTATGAGTCATTTCTTAATTCAAGATCATACAGATCCAGCTGTCATTGGGAGTTTTTCCATTGGAGCTCAGCCAGATCCTTGCCATTGTCAATATGCATGTTTGCAAAGGTTTGGAAGAGATTCCTTAAGAGGAGCTGGAGCTTTCTAATTTGTATTTTTATATGGCTCATTGTTATGCTAATGAAATCACAGTGAAGCAACACCAGATGTAGTTTTTACTGTCATGTACAGGGTTCCTATTTCAAGAATATCCCATTGTGCTGAGTGGCTAATTGACTTACAATATGAATGATGAGTGCAGTATGCTTTAAGCCCATTTCCAGCAGCTTCAGCTGTTATTATGTCATATTTATGGATATTCCAGAATGTATATAAAGAAATGCCTGCAAAATTATTAGCAGCCTTCTTTCTGTTATGGAGTCACATGAGGAGCATACAAATACTCCCCCCGCCCCATGCGTACACTGATCATGCAGGTTGAAACTAGGACCATGCTTGGCATTCAAAGGACAGGATCCACACATGTACAGCTTTACATTTAGAGAGTTCTTCCGCAAAATCAGATGCCTTGATAGCACAGGCTTCCTGCTGGCATGGGGAGGTCAATGTGCATAGGGTCCATTGGGCACAAAAGCCAAACAAATGGCCACTGTTCTTCCCCCTCTACTAAGAGTGGAGGAAGGGAACAAAGGAAACAAAATTAGGAAGCCCTTTACTCATCCTTATACTGTACGTACTTCCTTTCAGTCATTCCCAATATCGTTACAAGCAACACAGAAGCTTCCTGTTGTGCTGCCTGAAACAATTAAGAGAATATGGGCCCAGTCCTATCCAACTTTCCAGCACTGGGGCAGCCGCAATGCAGCCCCAAGGTAAGGGAACAAAAGTTCCCATACCTTGAGGAGGCCTCCAAGACTGTTATGTTCTTTGTCAGAGACTGCCAATTAATTAATATTTTTCATATTTTTATACCACCCTCCCACTAAGGAGCTAAGGGTGGTGAGCATGGCTCCTCCCCTTCTTGTATCCTCACAACAACCCTGTGAGGCTGAGACAGTAATAGCCATAACATGAAATGGATAAAAATAATAACGGCCAAAAAATAAATGCAGTGAATATTTCCACACAAGCAATGGATGAACGTCAGTGCTGTCCCCTGCTGTTGCTCCCTGCACATAGTATTCAGTGACATCCCGCCCCTGCATCTGGAGGTTCAATGTAGCCATCATGGTTATTAACCACTGATAGATTATAGTCCACCATGATTGTTTAGAATCCACTTTATAAGGGCCCAATCCTATCCAATTCTCCAGTGCCGGTGCTGCTCTGCCAATGGGGTATGCACT
This sequence comes from Tiliqua scincoides, assembly GCF_035046505.1. Lineage (NCBI taxonomy): Eukaryota > Metazoa > Chordata > Lepidosauria > Squamata > Scincidae > Tiliqua > Tiliqua scincoides. The sequence goes on from NC_089821.1 coordinate 88,707,508, forward strand.
GCTTCCTGTGTTGGGAAAGCAATCTCAGAGGCCTTCTCAAGCTATGGGAACATTTGTTCCCTTATCTTGGGGCTGCATTGCGGCTGCCCCAGTGCTGGAAAGTTGGATAGGATTTGACCCTAACTTATCAGGCAGCCCAATCCTGAGCTGCCCGGAGCTGCGGGACCCGGCGGCTCCCTGGTGGGCTCCCGCCGGATTCAGAGCCTCCTGCGGTACTGCGGGAGGCTCCTCAGGAGAAGGGGACGTTCGTCTCCTTCCCCTGGGTAAGGGAAGCAGCCCCACAATGGGGCTACTTGCTTTAGTGGTGACTGTTTGGTCACCACTAAAGTGAAGGCACTCATGCAGGGTGCGCAGCCTCCCCCCGCCCCCAGAATGCCCTCAACCACACCTCCCCCTCCATGGAACTCCTCCCCCACGCCCCGACCATGCCCCCATTGCCCATTCCGCAGCCCGGTGGTCGCAGGCACCACTGAGCCGCGGAACGCGGGCACTTGCCGGGCGGTCGCTCAGCGCCGGCTGGAGCTGAGGCAGCTCCAGCGGGAGCCCGGCGGTAAGCCCTGGACCACAGGATTGGGCTCTAAGCCAGTGACCAATAATACCCAACCTTCCCACCAGTAGCATCACTAGGGTTGGTGTCACCTGGTCTGGTAAGTCATGGTATCATCCCCGTTAACTTTATTCATTTATTTTACTGTAGAGCTGTACAGTTCACCTACCCAATCAGTAACCAACCAAAAAACAGTGGCCAACTTGATGACCCCCACCCCCACCCCGGTGTCACCTTACTAACAAGTTATTAGTTCCATTCTGTGTCATAATATCATCTCATTGGCTCTTTGAACAATCACACTGGTCTGTTCTGAGTTAAGGAAATATACTCTTTGTTACATAAGACAGTTTATTTTGTTTTCTGGTTTTTTGATAGACAGAGATATTTCGCTCCAGTTTCATTGCATTCTGCTGTAAATTACACATTGAATTGTATAAAACATGATATTATTCCTAACCACTGCAATTTTCACAATTTTGGTCACTAGTGTTGTCACCACCCCCTGATGGTGGCATGGAGGGCAGCCCACCCCCCCACCCACCCTGTTAGCTGTGCCACTGGATAGTGGGGACAAGTAAGGGTGCAATCCAGCACTTTCTAGCACTGACATAAGGGCAATGCAGTTCTGAGGTAAAGGAACAAACATTCCCTTACTTTGAGGAGGCCTCCCTGAGTGACACTTAACTGCAGGATGCAACACACGTCCCATTGGCACCACTATGCCAGTGCTGGAAAGCACTGACATAAGGGTTTAGGATTGCACCCTAAGAGACTGAAACTAAGAGATGGGGGGGGGGGACAATGACAGGGATGAAAGGCAGAGGGGGAAGGAAACAAGCATAGACAAAAGAATGAAGCTAAACTTGAGGGGGACAAGTGACCAAGGGAAGGGAAGGCGAGAGGAGAACAAGAAGAGCAGTATGTGAGGTGAGAGTTGGAGATGGTCATAGAAGGAAGAGGCTGGGTGGTGGGTGGAAGGAAGCAGGTGCCAAAGATGGAGGGATGACACTCCAGGAAGGGGAATAAAGCGGATCAGGGCCCAGTGATGCTCTGTGTAATAACCTATGGGAGCCAATGGCCTGAATGTTGAAAGAACAAATTCTCAATCAACAGGACTGCAACACGAACCTCTACAGTTGTGATTATTGTGGCAGGACCACCCTGGGACACTGTTAATATCATATCCCAACCCTTACAATGCAGGTGAGCCTGCAGGGTCAGGGGTGATTGCAGCTCTCCTTTGTTTTCTGCTTTAAAAAACCCATGTTTGCTCAGAAACCCTTCAAAGACAGGCATGTTAAGGCTACAGTACAAACCCTGATCTCACAAGCCAGCCATTGCTCCAAACATTGCCAGAGTTACTGCCTTTTCTGTTGATAAATGAGAGTCCTTTGGGTCTGGCTTCTGGAAACGGTGCCCCATTGATATGCAGTTCATAGAAGTTCAATTATGCCTCTGATGAAAACAATTACAGCTGAAATTTAAAAGTACAGATTAAAAGGTTTGAAGTCTTGGCAAAAGTGATTTTAAAAAAATATTAAAAGCAAATGGCTTTTTAATTCTAAGAATTCATCAATTTGAAAGTTAATGAAATTAATGAAGCAAGAAATGAAATGGAAATTCCTGAAGTTTGCATGCCTCTGCTGAGTTTTCCTTCTATGAGCAATCCAGAATAGGCCTTTGCCACCAATTAGAGCACAAGGTAATGAATAGCTTCACTGGAACACTAATTCAATTGCTTAAGTCCCTTCCCCTCCCTTATACCCTACCAAATAGGTTACCAATGGCTGAAGTAGGTACCTGAAGTGTGTGGGGTTTTGTTTGTTTTTGACTAGGGGAAATCCAAAAACATGTTGGATCCAACTCAACTAAGGCTGCAATCCTATACACACTTTCCTGGGAGTAAGTCCCTTTGAGCACAATAGAACTTACTTCTGAGTAGACATGCATAGGCTTGTGCCCTAAAGTTAATTGTAACTACTTCCTGTTGAAAGTAATAGGAAGTTAACATTTATTGAGACTGATTCCATTTATTTCAATAGGATTTACTTATTGAATTGTCATATCTCTCTTGCTCTGCAGATGCTACTGAGATTGTAACAAGAGCCTCTGGGGTTTAGAGTTGTCCTGGGAGGGTTTTTTTTTTTTTTGTCCAGATGGCCTCCCTCTGTCTGGTTTTATAGTCTGGGTTAGTGTAATGGAAATGCACAAGATCTTGAGGCGATCAGGTGTGGTGTCAACAGTGGCCCTTTGCTCTGGCAGGCAAGCATAGGGTTAACCCCAAGGCTCTCTTAGCAGTTGCACAGCTGCAACCACAAAAGGCAACCAGGTGATTAAGGAATAAAGGCAGCACCTGAAGGAGAGAGAGTTTGGTGGGTAGTAGGAGGAGGACAGCTTGGAGGAAGCAAGACTGGACTGATGGACTAGAGGATCTGTTGACTGACCAATGGACTAATGCAGTGGTTCTCAAACTCTCCAGAGAGTTTGAGAGCCAGTAAGTCCTTGCAGGGGCGGGGGGAGGAGGCTGCAGGGGCAGGGGGAAGGCAGCGGCACGATCCCCAGGATCGTGCCGCTCAGGGGGCTGCAGGGGCTTGAGGGGGCTCAGGGGGCTACAGGGGGCTCAGGTGACACTGAAATGGCTGCCGTCGGATCCCACGCGCCACGGGCTATAGCAGATTGCACCTTGAGAGAAGGGGACTTTTGTCCCCTTCTCCTGGGTAAGGGAAGTAGCCCCGCAATGAGACTATTCAAGCTACCTTTTGATCAGCAGTAGGGTAAAGGCGTTCGTGTAGGGCTCCGAGCCCCACATGAACGTGCAGGATCTGGTGGAGCAGAGCTCCACCTGACACGCCTCCCTCCCTCCCCCATCATGCCTCCTCCCTGCCCTCTCTCTGCCTTCCCCCTCCCCAGAACGCCCCCACCCCACCCCGCTTACTGTGCTGCAGCTCGGCAGTCCATGCAACCACCGAGCGGTGGAGGACGGGCACCCGCCCGGTGCTAGCCCAGTGCTGGCCAGCGCTGGGCTAGCACGGGTGCTGGTCCAGCATTAAGCCTCACAAATGTGCCTTACAGAACGTTGGCAACAGCGCGCGCCGGTGGAAAGCCGGCACACCAGGCTCAGGATTGGGCTCTAAGTCACCTCAGGGTAACGTTAAGAAAGAACAAGAAATAAACCAGGAACAGAATGTAAGATTCCTAAAGCCTTCAACTTGGAGTTTTATTTTTATTTTTGTTCTGACAGCAGATGTCAGAATGCCAGCAATAGTATATTCTTAGTAAGGCGTCTTGCCATCACTGACCACTTACAGCCATCTCACATATTACAATGTCCTCTGCAGAGATTAATCCATGTATCAGCTGCTCAAGCTGTGAAGAAAAGGCACTCCTGCTGCACTTTGTAAATCACGATCTATACCCAAATCTATTTGTAAATGTATGGATTCATCTCTGCATAGGACATTATAAGGCATGCAGAATACTTATGATTAAAACCATAAGCCGCTTGAAAACTGTTTGTAAGGACCATAGTTCATATCAACTAAATGCAAAAATTCTTTATTCTCTTCAAGAAGATAAGAACGATTAGCATTAAAATACCACCCCTCTCCAAATGTTCCTCAAACCATTATGTAAATTATGCTGTTGTAAAATAACTGGAATCTGCAAATTATATTAACACATGAAAGAAAATGTATACCTGAGCAACAACAGTTCATCAGCACCTAGTGAACTGAAGCCAAGGTGAACGAGAAGCTTTGAAGGACAGAGTGAGCTGGAAATGCCAAAGAAAGGGAGAAAAGAAGAAAACCCTACCTGGGTTCAACAAACATGTAGACTGGCATGAGTGTGGCAGGGCTTCTAGGCTGAAGAGCACCTGCCTTTGTCGCATATGAAAATATCTGGCATCTAGGGCACTGGTCTTCAGCTGGTGGGTTTGAATCTGCAAATAGATAATCTCTTAATTAATCTAAGGGTGTAAATCTAAGATGGCCATCAGGGTCACCACCACATTTTTAAATAAGAAAATGTAGTGGGGGAGGGGGGGAAGAGACAGATACACATGGCAAACCCCAAACATGACTTCTGTGTTGAAGATGTTATTAAAGTTGAGTCCAAAAAGTCTGACTACTGATCTCATTGCACCACAATTCCTAACTATGGTCTGTCCTCTGAGGAAGAGGCAAATATTTAAGTGCACATTCGCAAACCCATTGTTGAATGTACATCCTGTCCCTGAAGAGATTTGGGTTTCCAAATGTGTGTGGAGATGTCACTGTACTGTATTTGAAATAAAACACTATTCTAGCTCCACAGAATGTTGCTTGTGACAATCCTTTTGATTGTCATAGAAAGGGAATTTGCAGTATTTGATCCCCTTAACCTTGTACAATTCGTTGATGTCTCCATTCATCCCAAATAATCACATCCACTGCCCTTATCTTCTTGGTTGCTATTTTCTCTTTTAATTTAACAATGAAATTACACATTGCGTCTGATCAGTACATGACCTAATCTGGGTCATGTACCTCCGAGTAAATTATTTCTATAACTCTCTGTATAGCCTCTCATCGTTATGCTGTATTATGCCTGGCAGTAGCAAAGTAATCTCTGTTCTAATCATATAATTAATCTACAAGAAAATGTTGTTCTGCATCATCAAAAACTGATAAATATTATTAAAAGGTGTGAGCCATGGTATTAAAGTGGAACTTGCACACAATAACTTGATTAATCATTTTTCACTCCTCAATGAATAGCAAAATTTAGGTATTTTGCAAGAATTTGACCTTGATAGAGAGAAATCGGCTGCACTGTCACACTTGAAATACTATATATAATAAATATATTACATGAGAAAAATCATATGGAAAATATTGCAGCAGGACAAATTACAAGTTGGGTTATGATCTGCCCATTTAAGTTTTTATTAAGTACTTTTTGTTCTGGTAACTAGGAACCAAAATTGCTTGGGCATAATGATGAATTGTTTTCACAAACGTTGTTGGCAACCTTCAGTCTCGAAAGACAATGGTATCGCGCTCTGAATGGCGGTTCTGGCACAGCATCTAGTGTGGCTGAAAAGGCCGATTCTGGAGTGACAATCCCTTTCACACTGTGAGCAAGTGTAGTGTGTCCCTGGTCTGTCTCCCTGGCTATGGGCCTTCCTTCTTTGCCTCTTAGCCTCAGACTGTTGGCCAAGTGTCTCTTCAAACTGGGAAAGGCCATGCTGCACAGCTTGCATCCAAGCAGAATGCTCAGAGGCCGAGGTTTCCCATCTGTTGAGGTTCATTCCTAAGGCTTTCAGATCCCTCTTGCAGATATCCTTGTAGAGCAGCTGTGATCTACCCATAGGGCGCTTTCCCTGCACAAGTTCTCCATAGAGGAGATCCTTTGGGATCCGACCATCGTCCATTCTCACGACATGACCAAGCCAACGCAGGCGTCTCTGTTTCAGCACTGTATATATGCTGACGATTCCAGCTCGTTCCAGGACTGTGTTGTTTGGAACTTTGTCCTGCCAGGTGATACCGAGGATGTGTCGGAGGCAGTGCATATGGAAAGCATTCAGCTTCTCCTGTTGCAAGTGAAGAGTCCATGACTCGCTGCAGTACAGAAGTGTACTCAAGACGCAAGCTCTGTAGACCTGGATCTTGGTATGTTCCGTCAGCTTCTTGTTGGACCAGACTCTCTTTGTGAGTCTGGTAAACGTGGTAGCTGCTTTACTGATGCATTTGTTTAGCTCGTTATCGAGAGAAAGAGTGTCGTAGATTGTTGAGCCAAGGTACACAAAGTCATGGACAACCTCCAGCTCATGCACAGAGATTGCAATGCAGGGAGGTGAGTCTACTTCCTGAACCATGACCAGTGTTTTCTTCAGGCTGATTGTCAGTCCAAAGTTTTGGCAGGCCTTGCTAAAACAGTTCATGAGCTGCTGGAGATCTTTGGCAGAGTGGGCGGCGACAGCTGCATTGTCAGCAAAGAGGAAGTCATGCAGACATTTCAGCTGGACTTTGGACTTTGCTCTCAATCTGGAGAGGTTGAAGAGCTTTCCGTCTGATCTGGTCCAGAGATAGATGCCTTCTGTTGCAGTTCCAAAGGCCTGCTTCAGCATGACAGCGAAGAAAATCCCAAACAAGGTTGGCGCGAGAACAGCCCTGCTTCACTCTGCTTCAGATGTCAAAGGGGTCTGATGTGGAGCCATCAAAGACTACAGTGCCCTTTCATGTCCTCGTGGAAATACCTGTTGATGCTGAGGAACCTGGGTGGACATCCAATCCTGGGGAGAATCTTGAAGAGGCCGTCCCTGCTGACCAGGTCGAAAGCCTTCGTGAGATCTATGAAGGCTATAAAGTCAAAGATATTGAAATGTTTTTCACCGCCAATTTTCCAGCATTGTCTTGTATGTGTTTCCACACAGTCTGTTTTCTGAAATATTATAATTACAGCCCAATCCAATGCCTATCTACTCAGAAGTCCAAACCTAACCAATGCTAGCACAGCTGGGCCAAACAGCCTATGCCATATCCAGCACTGGTGAAGAGCAAGCTGGAGGTCTACTAAAGATGAGGGTACAAATGTCCCCTTATCCCTTGTAAGCTCCACTTTGCCAAATGTGGCTTCTAGATGTGTGCCAGCTAAGGAGCCTGCACAAGTCTGAGAACTTCCATGAAGGATTTTCAGGCCTGGGAAGGGGGATAATATATGAAGGAGGCCTCCTCTGCTTGTCCTCCACCCTGTTACATTCCTTTGCCACCTCTGTTGCACCCTTCCCCGCCCCTCCGCCACTTGGTGCAGAACTCACCTGCTCCAGCAGCCCCAAGTCTGGATCGGGGCCAACAGGATGGCATAGGCCTTCCTGCTGCCACAGCATATTTCCAAGTCACTGCAAACATGCTTTACAGCACATTTGTGACACTTTAGGCCAGTGTAAAGTAACCTTAGGATTGCATCATCAATCCCATTATTGTCAATGTCACTTACTCCCAGGTAAGTGTGCATAGGATTTCCGCCTTCATCATGCTGGAACATAAAAAATAAAACATTTAAAAGTGTATCAATGCTGAATTGATAGAAAAAAAAATTGTGTATTTGCATTGCACTAGATATTACTCCCATCTTAAAAAAATTTCTGGAGTTTTTAAGGAAAGTTAAAAAAATTATTGTCCATCCTATGTTGCTAATATAAAGGTGTTATCTTCCTTTACATGAATTTAATTGGGGGCACAGCTGAACAGGGCTATCACCACATTTTCAGTTCAACTAAAAAGAGTTTGCGAAATGTAGCAATTCAATCTACTTTGATCATTTCCAGTAATTCAAGTTTGTTGGAAAAGCGATCAAGAGGAGGGATTTTTAATGGTGCCATGTCTCTTTGGAATATTTGTAATTTTGCCCTTTTCATGCTTTGCTTCCTAAAGAAAGCCACTGAGAGAATGCCGCTCTTTGTGCCCAAGGAGAGAATGCTACTTTTTGTGCCCATGCTATCGGAGGCTGACACATATATGGAATCATTAACAATGCACTTTTAGTAGTGCTTCAAGTTCATAATGGGACCTGTGGGAAGAATTGGTCTTTAAAGTGGCGAAGCCATTCATATGATTTTGATATTGCAGCCTTCAAATGAAGAGGGGTGTGAGTGCGAACTCATTATTTTGTACCTACCAACCACTCACTCATAAGATGAGTGAGTGGTCAGTAGGTATGGAATTTGATAACTAAAAGAATTCACTCATTTTACCAAGTTGTCGTAAGCTCTCGAAGTGGTCTCTTTAAACAGTGAAGTACAAACTAAATAGGATGTGATCTATGTGCAGTATTTCAAATTGGATCTGACAAACAACATACAACCTGATTGGTCCAGTTTTAATAGCAAAAGGGGTGGATGGGTGAGGAGCTCTTAACTCTCCTCCCGCTTGTCACATATATTCCTGAACTTTGTGTCTCCAACGGTTTTTCTCCAGCCCTGTGCTCTTCCAATATTGGAATCCATCTGAAGAAAAAAATTGCTGAAGAGAGTCTATTGGGAAACAGGTAAAATGGATAACCTTTTGCATCTATGCTCACACAAATTTTTGAACTGCCACTCCATCATGAACAGTACAAATTGAATGATGTCGTCGACCTTGAAAAATGGTATGTCTTCCCCAAGATTGAGAAATGAATATCAACTCCAATCATGTATTGGGAGTAGTTGCATTAGAACCGTCATCTAGATATGTAGGTTGATAGTTGAAATTCTTTCTTCATACATACATATGTTTGTATGGTACTTTCTGACAGTGCAAAGTGCTTTGTGTGTATTATTTTGATGGAATTGGTACAACAATCCTGTTAGGTAAGGAGCAGCCCAATCCTATCCGGGCCTACACTGACAGAGCTTGTGATCTGTTAGCCACGTCCTGGAACAATGAAGAGAAAGTCATTCCATTTTTATATGGGTTGTGTCTGCCAAGGCAAATGGCCAGAGGCTGCACAAATTTCCTCCATTCTACATGACTACCCCCCAAGTCAGTGGGGGGGGGGGAGGCAGAACTAGGGAGGTTCATGGGTGCTTCAGAGTGGGGAGCAAGTTGAACTGGGGTTGGGTAGGGGCAGGAGGGGGAGAATCTCAATGGCAGATGCAATTGCTAAGATCCTATCTCCCTTCCCAGCTGGTATGAAGTAGGAGTGGGGTCAGCTACAAAAGCCGAACCTGAGGAAGTGGCTTCCAAAGACCCCACCCTCGAAATAATTCATAGCAGAGGTGTTGTGGTGTATGCCCCATACCCATGTGAAATTTAGAGGCTGGATAGGGCAAGGATAGGCCTTGATGTCTTGGCCTGGATGAAATCATTGTAATGCCATGTAATGTGCCACAATGTGAGTGCCTGTATAGCCTCTGCAAGTGTAAAATATATCATGTGGTGTACAAGTGGGGGCTGGGGATAAGAATAGGCCCTCAGTTTGGCTGTACTTGTCGTAAGAGGCGACTAAACAGCCACCGGGTAGATGGGACTCATCAGCCTGGGAAGGCAGCTCAGCTGAGAGATGGAAAACTCTGATCCCAAACCTCCACTGCCTTGTGGCTACATCCAGTTATGGAAAAGGCTTCAGGAGTCAACCTCGAGGAAAAATCCGGCGCCGCTGAGGCAGTTCATGGCTGAACACAGTCACGTTCTGGCAACTCCTGCGATGCTGCTGGAACCAACCGTATTGGCCTCTGCCTTTCCATTGGACCATTTCAGCGACGTGGAGAGGGGGGATTTGCTGCATGGGTAACAGTCTATCCTCCATATCTACTTTACCCAGGCTTTGTGCACTGGAGAGGACACTCTGTTCCAGAACCACCATTCAGAGCGTGACACCATAGTCTTCCGAGATTGAAGGATGCCAACATGGTATACAAGTGACCAATGAAAAGGGCATTATGGACAAATGCCAATTAACAATGCAAATGAATGTTTTCCTATTGCATCATGGGATTGGCTGATGCAATACCTTGCAATACACATTCACAAGACTATGAGGTAACCTATCACCCATTGGCCAGTGTTAGTATATATTCAGGGCTTGGACAGGCGTGTTGGCATGAATGTTTTTGATCTCTCTCAGAATGTTAAAATGGTTTCGGTTTTTTTTCCTACAAGTCAAGCGGTGGCTGGACTTGGCAGCATGTCCAGTGTTCTCAGCAGAACAAGATAAGAATGCATTTGAATGAACAGGCCTTTGTGTGCAACAGATAAGGAGAATGTCCTCTCCGAAGAAGAGAAAAAAAAATTTTCCTTGGTGCTTTTGAAATCAGTCTGTCTTGCTTTTCCAACACACAGGCTCAGCATCATTGTTTTAAGCTCAGAGACTTCATATATAGGTAGATAGCTACATAATATTTTTAGAGCAATATCACAGAAGAAAATTAGCTCTCTTTATATTTTTGTTCTTCATTTTAAAACCAGGTGGTGCATACACAAGCGTGACTAGCAAGTAGTAATATTTTAAGTTAGTTGTAGTGGTAGTCTCACAGCATTAAAGGTTTAAGACAACATATCAAAGCTGTTTTCCGGTTCACATCAAAGTCATTCCGGGTTCACATTGCAAAGGTCAGTTTCTCAGAGAAAATGCAGAAGATAGCAGTTTTTTGTTTCCAAAGACAAGTATGTTGCATTTTGAAGGGCAAAAGTAAGTCACTATGAGATGAGGTCAGGTTTTGAGCAAAATTGAAGTGCAGTACCATTTACTAACTGTATGATGATGTATGGGATTGCGTAATCTGAAACAACTGGTGTTTTGTAACCCACCAATGAATTGTCTTTCAAGGAGGGAACCCCAGATTGTAATAAAAGTCAGCCAGAGAGAGCGCTCTGTGTGACTTTGCTTCTCGGCTTCCCACTTGTAACTCTCACATGGTGATTTCTTTGGATTTACAATAAAGGCCTGGATTTGATCACCACTGCCTTCTGAGTTTGCTTTGGAATCTTGGGATCTCTTGCAACATCTGGGATTACCTCGCAACATCTTGGGTACCTTGCAACAGGAGGAGTTGTCGATTGTGGCTAGTTGTGCTTTTGATGTTTACCTTTGCTGTGCTGCCACAGCGCTGTACATTTGTAAATACTTTATAAACCGATTTCTGGTGGTGATGGTGCATTACTGAGTCTACGCCTTGTTATTCACTGGGAATTCTCACCTGGCCTTGGATCTCTAGTGCAGCTGCACACTAGTTCTCGATTCAAATTGGAAAAGTCCTGATTCAGAGCTCAATCCTATACATACTTATCTGGAACTAAGTCCCATTGAACAAAGTAGGACTTGTTTCTGAGTAGACATGCCCAGGATCGGACCTTTGGCCACTCTTGGAACATCAGCTAACACAAAAAAAATTGTTTGAAATAGATCACGAAGCAGCATATCCACTGCTGAAAAGATGACTATTAGGTCAGCCTTAATAAGAGTATTTATATACTGCTTCTCAGCAAGAAAAAATTCAGAAAGTGATTTACATAGACCAGTGATTTTCAGCCTTTTTCATCTCACGGCACACTGACAAGGCACTGAAATGGTCAAGGCACACCACCAGGTTGTTGACAACTGACAAGGCACACCATGCTGCCAGTGGGGCTCACATCTCCCATTGGCCCTATTAATAAATGACCTTCTCCCAAATTCCTGTGGCACACCTGTGGACCTCTCGCGGCACACCAGTGTGCCATGGCACAGTGGTTGAAAATGGCTGATATAGACAAATAAAAACTACACAGCCCATAAAGGTATTTCAGGCTATCTAATGCTCTCAAATGTGAATTTGATGTTGCAGATTACTCACTTTGACAAATAAGGGCTGAAATTTTAAATCCAGTCTGGCTGACATGAGTCATGGTGGGATTTATGAATAAGCTTACTCTAAGCGTGCTGATCAATGAAATCACGACTTTTTTCTGTCTTTGGAAAAGTCAGATTTGTTGCACAGCTTCTCCTGGAAGGACAGCTGACTGAACTGTAGAGTGACATTTTTCAAGAGCTGTGCTAAGTTGATTTGTTTTCTATGGTACCAAGTTTAGCACTGAAACTCAAGGCACTACAGACTACCCACAGGTTCAGGGTTGCATTATGCCTACAGCCTACAGTGTGGTGGATTCAATACTCATGGAGTTGTCCAACTCTTGCATAGTGAATCTGCACTAAAACTCTCCTACAACACAATTCTAACTTTGCGCTGGAACAGGTTTATCCAGTGCAATAATTCCCCTTACCCTGTGTTGCACTACAGCGGCCCCCTGCATCTCCTAAAGAGTGCCGGATCCTGGCTCCAACCCCTGCTTCCCTGCCGCCTGCTCACAGAATGGCCTGCTGCCCCCTTCCTCCTGCCCCAAAATGCCTCCTCCCCGGTCTCCCCACACACACCCAGTCCCCTACGCCAGCCTGGAAAGGCCAGCACAAACGTACCTGGCCTGTGTCAGCATGGGGAGGCCAGCACGCATCCTTGTGCCAGCCTCCCCAACTCACAAGTCGGTGCAAATGTGCCTTAAGGCACATTTGTGACAGTCCCAGGCTGGTGCAAGGGACTTGCACCTGCCGAAGAATGTGTTTGGATTGCCCTTAGTAAAGCAGTGTCTGAAAATCAACTATACTATAAAATAAATGTTGTGACCAGACCTACCTGGCAGTGAAAGGTGTCCTAAGTCAGCTGTTTAAGGGGCAGCATGATGCATGCTATCACCACCAGGGCTGATGGTCACTGTGCCTCAGGCGTTTCCAGTGCCCTGCACCTCTGTTGCTTCTGGTGCCTATGGTGCTTGTGGCTGAGTGCTTGGTGGAGGCTTTACCCTGGTTGCTTCTAGCACCTGGTATGGGTCCTACATGACTGATGGGGGGTTGGTGGGTGGTCCAATCAGCGGGAGCGCCATGCAGGCCAGAATGACCCCAATAGGCCAGGCTGGGTGGGGCAAGGGGCAGGGCCGGGAGAGGGAGCATGCTGCAAGTTATAAGTATCCACACAGGAACTAAGGATGAGGCTAGTTGGATGGAGGCTGTGGGCAAAATGTTACCGGACCCATGGAGGAGAGGGGCCACTGTGCTCAAGGAGGTGGATCCACCAGATTCCTTAAAGGTGGGTGCATTGATACTCTTAACCCCTCCTGTGGATGTTCCTAGGCCCCCACAAAAGAGGGGAGACAGGGGCCAGGGGGCAGGGCCAGGATTCAGCACTTGTGCCATACCTATCCCCAGTTCCAGGCAGCCTGGAGCAGCTCTGGACTGCTCCGATTTGCCCCACCTCTTGAGGTGGTGCAGATCCAAGTAGCCCCATTGGGGCTGCTGCGGCTTTACCAGGGGTAAGGGGATGGAATTCCTCTTGCCCCAGGCTGAGCCGCAACCAGCCCCAATTCAGCTCTGGATATGGGGCAGGTCATCCGGCCTCCCCATTCCAGTGCGGGTTAGGATTGGGTTGCCCATTAAACTCCAGACCAAATCTTATCCAACTTTCCAGCGTCGATGCAGTTGCAATGCAGCCCCGGGGTAAAGGAACACATGTTCCCTTTGAGGAGGGCTATGTGAACACCATCCACTGCAGGATGCAGTGAAAGTCTGTTGCGAGCGGGATGAACGGTTCACAAAACTAGCCGCTGTCCGGCTGCACTTGCCTATCTTCCAAGGTCAGAGCGTAGGCACTCCCGGGAACAAAGACGACACAAGGCAGAAGTCCTCCACCAAACGCCTCTTTACGTAAAGATAAGATCACGTATATGCAACAGTCCAGATACGTGTAGCACACAAATCACGGATCACACTGACGTAGCCTTCAGCACAAACTCCACTCTGCACCTCCCACAACCCAGCTTGCCCCTGCTGGAATTTATATGAGTGACAGCCAATCAGAGTGAGGTGAAAACTGCACAGTCACTCTGACATTTCATGGGGTGACACACAGGTGACAGTCACCTGGTCTGAACCACCAGATGTTGCATCATTATCAACTCCCAAGATGCTGTGCTGGCTCAGTCAGGCCAAGGCTTCAGGGCCTGCTCCTATTCAGACTGTAAATTACCTAGCAGTCCTGGGGATGATCCCTTAACAAAGTCCCATTAGTACAGTTACATTGGTGCTGGCAAGTTGGATAGGATTAAGTTCGATAGGATTAAGTTTGTAGCTGAGTTGGACTGACAAACTCAGAACTGCTGGTACCCTCCTGGGAAATTTTTTTGCTCCTGGGATACACTTTTTGCTGCTTTCCAAATTCCATCTCACTCAGGAACATCAACATTCACCTTGAAATTTTCCTTTTGGGTAAATTCCGTTGCAACTCAAGGTAAACTGCATAACCACCTCCAGGAGACCAGCATCCTCTCTCTGGTTAAAATATGGCTGTGGACTGAAAATGAGAAAGCATATTGAAGTAAATTTTAATTCTATGGAAGGAAAGTTATAATCACCCTTTTTGTGTTGGAAAAGAGAAGCCACAGTGATTAAATATGTAATCATTATAACAGCGTGATCTTAAACACTGAATAAAATACCAGCTGGACCCACCTCAGGTGCCTAATTCTTGCCGAGAACGGGAGCCCAGCGAATAAATTAATTTCAAAATTAATAGGTAGTTAGCAAGAAACAGGGGACTTCTTTCAAAGAAATGAAAACTTATAAAATATTGTGCCTCAATAAGAAGAAAGGGGGGGAATGCCAAAAGTATGGTGCTCATAATTATGTAACTTGACTATGAGAACACCCCAGCTCTATTAATTCATAATAAAACATAGATCGACATGTACATGTGCTTGTGGTAATATTGGATTGTAAAGAAAAAGCCCAGAGTTAAACAATCTTAAAACATTGAAAACTGCATCATACAAGTCAGATCATTTCATGCTTTGCTAGCCTTCGACCATTTTATTTGGAGATACGGTGTTCCACGTTCAAACCCTGCTATTTGCAAGAAAAGTTATGTATCCCCTGAGCATATCCCAGAGTGTATTGTCATTCCCAATAGTGGTGGTAAAAATAGACGTGATCTTCATTTCACATTAAGGCTGTAATCCTCAACACGCTTACCTCAGACTAAATCCCATTGAACTCAGAGAGCCCTAGTTCTCAACAGACATGCATAGGATTGCACTGTACTTCATCAATAAGATTGTGCTGCTCTGCTAAATTTGAATTATATTATTAAAGCGCTTCCCATTTTCTCAAGCAGTTAGAAGATCCAGGGGCTGCACTCTTATCCTGCGGATATGAGAAACCACTAGAGACTAAGGGTATTGTAGTAACTTTTTTAATATGTATAACGAATATTACAAGCAGAGCCTAAGTGGAGGCAAACCGAAGCAAATCTGCAACATCAGATCTGTAGAGCAAGGCAGAACCTGCACCCCCAAAGTGTCTCTAACTCAGTGGTTATCAAACTTTTAGAACCGGGACCCACTTTTTAGAATGAGACTCTGTCAGGACCCACCGGAAATGATGTCATGACCTGAACTGACATCATAGTAGGAAAATTTTTAACAATCCTAGGCTGCAAGCCTACCCAGACTTTTCCAGGAGTATGTCCCATTTACGATCATTGTTAAAAGCATATATATATAGTAGCCTGTTTAAAGTACAGATCTGTAACGTTTTCCCAAA
Organism: Tiliqua scincoides; assembly: GCF_035046505.1. Taxonomy (NCBI): domain Eukaryota; kingdom Metazoa; phylum Chordata; class Lepidosauria; order Squamata; family Scincidae; genus Tiliqua; species Tiliqua scincoides. The sequence continues at coordinate 88,723,148 of NC_089821.1, forward strand.
TGCAGTCATATAACATGGTAGCATCAAGTCTAACACATTAAAAACAAAATATTGAAATGAATAGGGACCCATCTGAAATTGGCTCACGACGACCCACTAGTGCAGGGCTTCTCAAACCGGGGCGTCATGACACCCCAGCCTGAGGGCCCTGGACTCTTTCCCCTTAAGTGGCGGGGGCAGGGGGGAGGCAGCGATGCCATCCCCAGGATCACTTCACTAAGGGGGCTGCAGGGACTGGCATTTTCTTACCAGTCCCTGCTGCAACCTCCTGGGGGTGCGGGGAGCCCTGTGTGACCCTCCCTAGGTCTCCCCAGCCTTCAGAAAGTGAATATGCGCACACAGACACATGTGGCTGCACATGCACATACAAACAGAGAGAGAGACTTCCCCTCTGCTGGACAGGTGTTCACTTTCCCCAAAGATGGATAGCTTATTCAAGCACAGTGACTAGCTTCCACCTGCAGACCCTTCGGGTGCAATCCTAACCCCTTATGTCAGTGCTTTCCAGCACTGACATGGGGCAATGCAGCTCTGAGGTCAGGGAACAAACATTCCCTTAATTTGAGGAGGCCTCCACGAGTGACACCCAACTGCAGGATGCAGCACATGTCCCATTGGCATCGCTAAGTCAGTGCTGGAAAGCACTAACATAAGGGGTTAGGATTGCGCCCTTCTTTGCTTTTTCCCAGCAATCTAGCTGACAAAAGAATGAGTAACCAAAAGCCCTAGCAAGCACTTATCCACTCTCCACCAACAGATTATCGTATCTTTTCTAACGTACAACTCAAGATTAGCAACTTTTCTCAACACAAGCCAGCTGTAGGATTTTATGTTTCTTTCTCTTTTTATCCCCTTCTCTCAGTTTTGTTTCTTTTCCTCATATCCGTATGTGAGATGAGAACACTTTGTGTTAAATTAGAGAAGTAGCTCCCTGTGGACGTTTATGCCTTGTGCTTGGTGCGGTGCTGTAGAAGCCTATATAGACCATCTATGAGATGAGCCATTCTATGCATGTTTACCAATTTCAAAATTGCTTTCTAACATCTGTTCAAAATTTGTTTATCCTGATGGCCTGGGCATCCTTTGTGCTTGGCTGAACATTGCAACTTATGATTACTCCATTTATGCCAGTTAGAATCTAAATAACTGCATCTGTATGCACTCTGGTGCGTTTGCCTCTCCGAATAAACTGAATTCATGATTTTTGGAGTTTCTGCCTGAAATGGAAGAACTCAGTTTCAACAGTGACGACATCGTCCTGCCAGAGGCAAATGAGGTGAAACTTTTCAGCTCTGCCCTTGCTAACTCTGAAGTCCCCACCACCAGGCAACTCCTGGTTACTAGATGTTTCTACCAGTGCATGTTTGTGCTGGTGCTAGCTGGACAAGGCCCACTCCCATAGCCAAAACGTGCCACATTAACATTCTCCTTCCTCAACCCATAGGCTTGGAAAAAATAAACTGGCAATTCCATGGTCTGAAGATGGGTCTTCCAGGTGACTTTTGAGGCCATCTTGTTTTTTTTGTCAACCATAGTTACAGCTGCTAATTGTAAACAATGGAAACACCTAAAACTTTGGTGTAGCTGTGATTGGGTGCTGCAGCACCTCCACTCCATACAGAAAAGGGAAAACAAATGCAGGGGTTCAAGTTCCTTCAAACTCAGGTCTTATTTCACATGAAAAACGTGTTTCCTTTTAAGTATTTTAAAATGGGTCTTCCAGTGTACTCTAAATGGTATAACCATATTGCGGATTGGGGCTGGCGGCTGCTGTGGCTGACTGGGAGTGGTTTACAGCAACCCTGCAGTGTAGTTCAGTATTGTTCTCCTTTGCAGGGCAGGCAGAGGCCAAAGAAGAAAAGTGTAAAAGAAACAAAAAGCCGGGCGGTACTTTTATAGGCCTGCAAAGTTGATGCTGTGGGATACAGAGGACAGGGGATCACACAAAACCAGGTGTGGCAGCATCATTTTTCTCCTAGGAAGGAAGGCAAATTAATGTGCTGGCAACATAAGCCTTTGCATAAGCCTCAGAAGTAAGCCCCACTGGGTTCAATGGGACTAACCTCCAGGAAAGCGTGCATAGAATTTCAGCCTGGGTGAAACAAATGTTGAGCAAAGAGAGCAAGAGAAAAAGCAGGTTGGGTGCCTGGGTGAAACAAATTAACACGCATGCTCGTGGATATATGTGCTAACATGAACACATTTTTCCAGGTACACGTTTTGGGGAATCTTTAGCTACAGTATTTGCTTGTGGCACACCCATGTTTAAGGAATTGAAAAAGAGGCAGAAGTCAAGGATGACCAAAAAAGAAAAGAAAAAGTTTTGCTCAGGGATTTGATTACACAGCATAGGAAGTGCGGGGGGGGGGGGAGCAACAATCAAGCAGAAATAATAGAGCCCAATATGTTTCAATGGACTAGGAGGAGTCTAGACCAGGGGTGGCCAACCTTTCAACTTTCATAATTGTGTAGAAGAGGGAATTTCAGCAGGTGTAGTTTGTTGTCTCACGGATGACAAGCTGCACCTGCTAAAATTACAAAATTGTTAATGGTCCAAGAGCCCTAAGGTTGAAAGGTTGGCCCCCTTTGGTCTAGATAGAAACTTCTGCAATCTGACTAGACCAGTGGTTCTCACACATTTAGCACCAGGACCCACTTTTTAGAATGAGAATCTGTCAGGACTCACCGGAAGTGGTGTCATGACCAGAAGTGACGATATCAAGCAGGAAAATTTTTAACAATCCTAGGCTGCAATCCTACCCACACTTTCCCAGGAGTAAGTCCCATTGACTATCTTTGTTAAAAGCATATACAGAGTAGCCTATTAAAGTACAGATCTGTAATATTTCCCCAAATGCAGTCACATACCATAGTAGCATCAAGTCTAATATATTAAAAATAAAATATTTAAATGGATGGGGACCCACCTAGTGGGTCCCAACCCACAGTTTGAGAAACACTGGACTAGAGGAAGCAAGAGAGATAACATCATGATGAAGAGGGTGGGGGGAGAGAAGGGGGATGCACAAATGGAAATGAAAGAGATTCTTCTATAACTTTGAGGATGGGGAGTCAGATACTAAGAGGAGGGATAACAAGTATGGAGCACCCAAAAGGAAGTTAAGGAAATGTGGGTTCCATCTTACACAAGTAAAAGTTAGAAAATATGCAAACACTCCCGCTTAGAGAGAACAGAAGAAGAGGGAGGCATTAAAATTGAATGGGAGGACCAACATATAGATCAGCCCTAGTAGGGGGAAGATGGTAGAGATGGAAAAGACCTGATTCTAGTACCTGCTGATGTGGCAGGGCAGATGAAAGTCAACTAACAATGCAAAGCAGGAATACTGAACTTAACAGTCATGAAAGCCTTAGCACAGGGGTGTCAAACTCATTTCATACCGAGGGCCGAATGGCATTCATGATGTCTGTTGAGGGCTGGAAGTGATGTCATTAGGCAGGAAGTGATGTCATTAAACAACTCATAGCCAAAAATAAGCACTTTTTCTCACTTAGGAATTCTTTAACTACAAATGACAGAAGAGAAAACACACAAATCTTTATCATATTTCAAGATATGGGAGAGCCCAATTTTGTGGGGGCTGCCCTTTTAGCAGTAACACCTCACCACCAGCCTGAGGGCCAGATTAAAAGCTTCCGTGGGCCATATCCAGCCCCTGGGCCTTATGTTTGGCACTCCTGCCTTAGCATGTTTATCAAAGCAAGAGTGTTATGTACAGCCAAATTCAGAGTAGAGCATGAGTTCAAACTGGGTTCTCAAAACCATATCACGTGGGCTGAATACTGATTGGTTCAGGGGTCACCCATGCCTCCAAAGTTCCAGGAATTTTCCCATCTTCCAATTTCCTGAACAACTTTACTGGTTGACTAACTTCTGGGGCCAAAGGGACAATGGGATTTAGATAGCTGTGTTGGGGATGTCCGGAGAAGGGGATGAGGAGGCAATCTCTTGATAAGGAGATGAATGACCCAATCCTACACGCACACACGCACCCCGCACCAGTCCACAACAGGCAGTTACATTACTAGAGCACACACTGCATAGTGGAGAACAGACCAGGCAATTTTTACTTACATCTCCATAGGCTGCCTGATTACCAGTTGGTCTCCTCATACTTATGCCAGCAATTTTGGTGGCATACATCCAAGGGAAATCCTATGGGTGGGTATGAGCAAGAAAGGGAGGGATAGGATCTGACATGCACTACTGCTGCTGAGGTCCTCCTGCTCACACCCCTGAGCCAGCTCCCCACCAGGATCCTCTCCCCGAATCCCCAGTTCCGCCACTTTATGTGTTCAAGTGCAGCATTCTGGAGCTGCTGGCGTGCACACAGCACCTCCAGCCATTTGTACTGGCAGTCCTGCTGTGTGCAACAGCGCTGCACCTTTTGCCATACCGTATGACGACTTATGACAGTGGATTGTGAGATCCGCTGCTGTACACCCTTCATAGCATTAAGCCATAATTGCTGTAACATTACCAAAACTGAAATGACACTGGGTCTCACACAGACAGAGGCATCCTGGGGTTAGGATTCTTTGTTGTGTTGTTCATTGAGATGACTTATTTTTGGTAGCAGGATTTCACAGTGTTTGGGCCATGGCTTTTGGGGGTCAGAATGGCATCAGCATAAGCCATGGTCAGTTTCAGAAAATCCCACCTCCCATATGGCTTTTCTTCTGTACAACAATCAGGCTCGAAAGACACATGATGCCAAAAGACGAGTGATCAATCTCCTGGCATTTGGCTTGTTCCTTACAAAAATGCAAGGTGATGGGGGGGGAGGAGTCATTAACCTTTTCCCCAGTGGGCCATTTTTTTGTGATCAAAATTGACCTGGATTTTTCTAGACAGCTTGTAACGAATAAATGGTTCCTAATTAATCACTACAGTCTCTCTGATTTCAATGGAAAGAAAGCAGGCTTAAATTAAAGTGTGTCAGGTTTTTTTAGTGATTGGTGATTGGTGGATCTCATTGTATATTCTCTGTTGTGAATATGAAGTTTATTAATGAAAACTTAGTACTGCTGTGATAAGCAGTATTAAGTTTTCATTAATAAACTTCACTTTTCTATGCTTTAAAAATAGACCTGAGCGTTTTAGCGCAACCTGAGTGCGTATATAGCAAAATACCACTGAAATTATAAAAAGCACAAAGTTGTACCTCCAACAGCCCAAATTGCCCAGATTGCCCCATACTGATGCAGTGGTGTCAGCTTGACTTGCATTGCATCCTGCAGGGAACTTCTGCATCGCACGTGGAAAATCTCCTCAAGGTAAGGGGACATTTTTTGCTGTCAATGTGCTGCAACTCAGGCCTGTGCCTGCGATCTCATTAATTTCAGTAAATGTGTCCCATTTTTAATCCAAACCCTGACATGTCTTATTGAGGAGTACACAGGCAAAAGGTGTAGATTTCTGAATGTTACAACTTAAGTAAACCATGTTTTCATATTTAAGGCCTAAGCCTTTGTACTGTTATAGTTTCCAGCAAGATTGTTACAAAAAAATTCTACTAATATCTAGTAAACAAAAGTCAAGACAGGGAAGATTTAATAAGGATAAAACGTAGGTATTATTTGTGCAGCAGAAAACTGATATGGTTTGTGTCTATCCAGTTCTATTTATATTCACAGGTGAAGGATTACAGGTCATTTCCTTTCAGGACAAATAGCCTCTGTGGCAAGAAATGTGCCTTTATTTAAAGACATTGACCAAGATCTGAAAAGCTCCTGATAAGCATGCAAGTGTGTCTGGATGCACACAGGAAGGTTCTCTTCATCCTGGTCCTCTCCCTCCATCCTGTTCTGTGTTGAAGGCTACTTCCAGACTCTCCCTGTCCTTCAGGAATGGCTTGTTGAGAGGAATGGGGCAGCAATAAGTCTCTGGCTCTAGCCTCCAGCAATGATTAGGAAAATGTGTTCCTTTAGCAAAAAATCTCTCTGCAATGGTACAGTGATTTCATCTTGGTATGCTCTATTTGGGCAGGGAAGTTCATAGCAAGGTTCCATAGTATTTAGTGAGTCCAGATTCAGAGGCAGGATGGCAGGGAGTGCCAACTACTTTGGAGCAACAGGGAGAGTTATGCCATGCTCATGGGCTTCCCGGAAGATTTGGTTGGCCAGTGCAGGAAGCAGAATACTTTGGTCTGATCAAGCAGGGCAGTAGGCATTTCTTTTAGTCATTCTCTGAACCTTCCTGGCCATAGGTTAATAGTGTGTCTCGTTCTCAAGATTGTCTTGGGTTGCTCCAATGAGCAGGGTCTAGGAGAAGGGGGTAAAGGGGGTAATTTGTACCCAGGCCCAGGGTCAAAAGGGGGGCCCGGGAGCCAAAGTAGGGGGCCCAGAAATTTCCTGGGATCTTACAATTTCCTATCTACTCAGACTTGCTGCCCACACGGGATGCTGGCAATACTACCACAACTAGGGATGCTGGGGACACTATTGATGCAACATGGGTTGGTAGACCTGGGCTCCAAAGACTTTTCCAGTTGTCTCTACCCTCGCCCACCCTGTTTTGCCCCTCCCTGCCTCTATTCTGCTTGCCCGTCACCGCCCTTGCCCCTTTGCAAAGGGGCCCAAAAGAAACTTCGTACCCCCTGATAAAATTCCACTCAGAGGCCCTGCCAATGAGAAGTCTTTCAATGTCTATTTGATATGATGGTGCATCATTTCATTTTCCATTATAAATGTGAACATGTGAAGGAATCCAAACACCATGCACAGACATTGTGTTTCAGGTTGCCACCCCACACCTCTTGTGTTGTACTTTAGCACTAAATTGACTTGGCTCAAGCTGCACTACAGCAAAGAGGTGTTAATCCATTTGTACCAAATGTTCCTGATGTTTGAATTTGGTGTGCTACCCAAAGGCAAGCCACCTCTCACCAAACATTGGTTTTTGCCCCAATCAATGGACAACACAATTCCCACCCCCTTGCATGGCAAGTGCTTTGCTAGGAATTGGTCAATGCACTCATCGCATTACAGATCTCCTCCTTTTGAAAGGCAATTTCAAACGGGTTTAGCCCTGTTAGTACTTGGCTCGGAAGATCACAGTATTGGTCTTTCTAACTCAGGATTGTCTATACTCACTGGCAGTGATTTTCTTGGTGTCTTCCCAGCTGCACTGCAGCCCTGTTTGAACATCATATATCACAGGGGTGTCAAACTCATTTCATACTGAGGGCCAAATGGCATTCATGATGCCTGCTGAGGGCCGGAACTGATGTTGTTAGGCAGGAAGTGATGTCATTAAACAACTCATAACCAAAAATAAGCACTTTTTCTCACTTAGGAATTCATTAACTACAAATGACAGAAGATAAAACATGCAAATCTTATCATATTTCAAGATATGGGAGAGCCCAGTTTTCATGGGGGCTGCCCTTTTAGCAGTAACACCTCAGCACTGCTCAGCAGCTGAGAGCCTGAGGGTCGAATAAAAAACTTCTGTGGGCCACATCTGGCCCCCGGGCCTTATGTCTGACACCCCTAATATATCACATGGAAACCATCCATGTGATAGGAGAGTAAGAGTGCACCAGCAAGTCTTGCCCCCACACTGTTGCGCTCCTGAGACCCTCACGCCACAATGTACAGCATTGTGTCTGTCCTGAAAACACTGTACCCAAAGATGCTTTTTTACTGTGATGTTGAACACTGGTATCCAGCATTCTAGATCGTGGTGAGAAAGTGTTTGTCAGCGCAGGCAAATATTGTATGTGTGGGCAGTGAGAGTGGGGCTTTGGGCATGCATCAGTATGGGAGCGGGCATGCCAGTATGATCTACCTGGCCATGTAATTTATAACTACTCAATACAGCTTATGAGATGCTATAGGCTGAACCTTAGACTTTCGGCAATCAACTATTTACTGCTGAACTCTGGTCCCTCCCAGGTAGGGGAGAGTACATGTTTTGCCTGCCAAAGTCAGTTCACATGGGTGATTAACTTATATAAACTGACCTGTTTGTCCATCTGAAGCTTGTAAGCACCTGTATATACTGCAAGTAATTATCACCTAGTATAGGAAGCCATAGTAAGCCTTGTGTGTATATTTCAAGCTCTGTATCCTGAGATAAAGCAAACAACCAAATAGTAGCCAGATAATTAATTCATGTGTCATGTTTTTTTGAATGATGGTGATAAAAATCATCAGACTGGACTAAACTTTCTGCCATAGTCTAAACTGCTCCCATTTCAGTTTACTAGACACACCACCTAGCCCCAAATAGTATTTTAATCCTTTCCTACAGTTGTACATTTACTTTGCCTACTCTGATTTCAAACTCTATTAAAGTATGCTAGCAAGCTGAAACACTGAAGGCAGACACAAAATCTAATTATCTGTTGCTGCAAAAAAATACCATATGTTTCTTTTAACATCAAACAATGAAGTGACAATTCATAATTCAAAGAAGGCTTTGATAAAAATGAAAAGGCAAGAATGCTTTATATTGACCAATATGCTTTACATATATGAAAGTTTCATTGCATGCTTTTATCGTGTCCAAGTATATATTTTTCATTCTACAGACAAGTAGAAGAAAACAAGTGATATGGCTTGCCCAGTTCTATGACTGACATAATTTTGGATTCAGATACAATCCTATACAGTACTGTATTTTTGGCATATTGAACCTGTTACAAAAGGACCAGATGTTTTTACTGACACTGTGAATGAAAAAAACAAGACTTGAAATGAAACATGCATTGATTGCATTAGATATGGCCCAGTTCTTTCCAAGAAGTGTAATGATTTCAAAAGGCTATTCTGCAAAATAAAGCCATTGCTTTTAATTGTGGAATAAAAACTCTTTTTTTTTTTTAATAACCAACAGAAAAAAGGAACAATTTCACTCACCATACATAGTTTTACATGCCAATCATATCCACTGTGTTATGACCTTGGAACACAGTCCGGCAGTCATAACAGTTTATATCAGTGGTCTCCAAACCCCAGCCTGGGGGCCAGATGTGACCCACAACAAACCTCTATCCAGCCCGTGGCAAGCCTCTAGACCCCTGCAAGCCCGCTCAACCGAATGTGACCAGAATTGTGCTCCAGTAGCTTCTGAAGGATGCTCTGAGGGCCAGGGAGGCCATGCGCCTCCCTTCAGAATGCCTTCTAAAGGCCTAAAAAACATCCTGGTTTTTAGGCCATCTGAAGGTTTTAGGCTTTCTGGGGCTTTCAAATGTATTTATTTAAACTTTATATTTAAAATTTACTATTTTTCTGGCCCTCAACACCATTGCAGATATTTGATGTGGCCCTCTGGCCAAAAAGTTTAGAGACCCCTGGGCTATAGACCCCTGTGGACGTCCACACAGCGCACCACCATTGACCATTTTGGAGCCACCACAGTAAGCAGCAGCATCCCACTGCTACAGCCGGCAACCTGCTTTAGAGTAGGTAACCCTGTGTGGAGTGCGGATAATGGGTGGGGTGGGGGTGGAACTGGGCATTCTGGGGATGCTGGATCTTATCTCCCCTTTTGAGAGTCTTCCTGACACCTTTTCCCACCTCAGACATACGCCACATTTGGATGCAGAGTGTGCTTTTTTGGCGCAGCTGCATCAGTGCTAGGGATGAGGCATAGGATTGAGGCCTTAGTCACATTTTATTCATGTTTAATGAAATTGCCAAGGATCAGACACAACTGAATTGGTAGTTTGATTCAACAGGAGGCCCAAACTTGATCATCGCAGGTTCCAAACCCTTGGGGTGGGTCCAACCTGTACCCTCAAGCAGTGACGGAGTGCATTCCCATTGCTTCCAGGGGATTTTTTGAAGCCTATGGAGGCTGTATGTAGAGGCTTCCAGGCCTTCAACTGAAAAAGTTGCAAGTTTTGACCTTGTGGTGCATCTCCGACCCTCAGAAGCTCCTCCAGACATGACCGGAGCACAACTTCAGGTGCCAAAATTTGAGGTCTTCATCATCCATGGATTTTGGCATCCATGGAGGTTCTGGGAACGGAACCCCTGCAGATACCAAGGGTTCACCCGAATATGGATCTTGAATTAGAGTTTGTATGTAGTAAACAAGAGAGAGAGAAAAAAAATCAGTCCTTTCTCCTTCTCTTTCACAACATCTAGGATTGACCAATAGCTGCTATCAGTGCTATTTGGATGTCCATTTATATGACCCCCTTCCTTCAAGATGATTTAGGTAAATGGTGCAAGCTGGGATGCAGATAAAAATAATCACAGCATTATAGGGCAGTGATGAAATTAAATATAACCTACGTAATATGTATTATGAGAATAGTACTCTCCTGTGCTTGTACGAAGGCTGTGCCTGTGTTCTGAAATACTTAAATATATCGTAGCAATAATTTGTGGCATTACAGTTCACATCACTTCCAGTATACATACTGACATCTCCTTCTGTGCTTGGCTTCACTCTTTATGTTGTGCAATTAAAAGAGCCATTTGAGACCTCGCATCAGTATACACAATGCATGAATTGCATGAGAAGGTCTCCCTGTGGACCAGTCAAGAGAGAGTGATAGATTCCCATGGTAGGGTCAGCCTGACTTGATCTCTGTTAAAAGTTCTTCATCCGCCACCAGTGCAAACACATAATAGCACAGTTAGAGTTCAAGAGCACCCCCTCCATAACTATCATTAGATTAAATAGTCATATTATTCAACGTGTAGGCTAAAAAAGCACATTTAATGATAGCCTCGGTATTATCATCAGTGAGTATTTTCAGGATGATCCTATTTAAATACCTTTTTTCGTGATTCATCCCTCCAGGCAGGAGAGAGCTAACCTTATCCTCCCCCCTCCCCTTGGAATCTATCAGGGTAAAAAATGCCCCTGTCAGCCCAAACAACAGTTCAAGACAAAAGAAAAGTAAGGTGTTGCTGTGTCTTCCGTGGGAGATAAGCACACAGACCCCGCAGAGCTCCCCGCCCCAGAGAGTCCAACATTATATTTTGTTCTATTTTTAAAGGAATGTTCTGCACACAGGTGAATCTCATGCTGGGATTCTGATGGATTTAAAGTCTTAGTATGCAGATTAGAATGGAAAATTGTAAGAGGAGGCGGGAGGAATATGTATTGTTCCCTGCACCACGAAAGTCTACTCACATCAGGGGCTTTTCAAATTAGCATTGTTTTGAGATTAGTTTCCACTAACGCAGCTAAAAAGTTTGTGCTACAGCAAACACTTCATAACTGAGCAAAATAGATGCTTGACAGGGCAAGTCTGTGCGTGTTTACAAATAAGGAGACACAACTCTATTCGATCAGCAGCATAGCTAGAGGGCGGCAAAATGGTAAGTACTGCAGGCGCTGCAATGTGCTGTGTAAGTAGCCCTTCCCACTCACCATTGGAGCCGTTCCAGGCAGTGAGGGCATCATGCAGGAGACCCCATTTGGATCAGTGACCATCTGCTCTTTGCTGTCGCTGCCTGCAATGGCTCTTGCTGAGGAATGGAATGGCTGGAATGGGGAGGGGCTGCTTACATGGCACTTTGTGATGCCTGCAGTACTTCCCATTTTGACCCCCTAGCTATGCTACTGCATTCAATGGGGCTGATTGATTGATTGAATTTGAATTTATATCCCGCCTTTCTATCCCAGCAAAGGGCACTCAAGGCTGCTCACAAATATTTCTAGGTAAGAGAGCACTGGACCAACAGAAAGTTCTTTTCAGGTGTTTGTGTCGATTTGTGTGTTGCCTTGTGCATGGGTGGCATTGGGGTGGGCTGGCTCCATCCCTACCTTACATGGGTTCTTTAAATGTGTGTCAGAGGTCCTGCCCATAGAGCTGCAGGCATGCATTCTCTACATACATTTTAATAAAGCGCATAGCCCAGGGCACCGACTGCTGCTGCAATGTCAAACCCTCCCCCCCCCCCCAAAAAAAAACCTCAACATTAATGGCTATCTCAAGAGGGCTTTATGCAACCAATTTCACAGAGATTCAAATAAGTATATTTTCTTTCTATGTGGTTTAGAGTAGTGGTTTCTAAACTCTTATAGGTTAGTTGGGAACCAGATAAGTCTTCGGGGGGCAGCACCAGTGCCGCAGTGGTCATGATTCCAGCACGATCAAAGGGCTTATAAACTTACCTGGGCGGTAGTGCCAGCCATCTGGAGGGCTTGTGGCCCCGATCTCAAAATGTCTGGGTTGCAATCACAAAAAAGGAAGTAGGTCACAATAGCTGAAAAGAGCTGTTTAGAGCAGTGGAGAGGCCCGCAGTCAGGATTGTGAGGTCCCCCCCAGACCCTCCAAATGGCCACTACTACCCCCCCAGTAAGTTTAAAAGCCCCTAGATCAGGGTGGTGCCATTGCTGCAGTCATTTCTTGGCCACTCCCATTAAGGGGGGACGGCCTCCACCCAGTTCTCCTGGTGGGACGTGACCCACCAAATTGGGAACCACTAGTTTAGAGTCACCCAATGCTTTCTTACCCCTTAGGATCCAATATACAGGGTGACCCAAAGGCAGGTAGACAGTAAATGATAACATTTATTCCACCTACTGTCCACCTACCTTTGGCTCACCCTGTAGATATTTCTAACCTATTGGAAGAACTTTGGTTTGGGGAGGAACTATAGCTTAGCCTTAGGTGTAAAGCACATGGTTTTCACAGGCTCAATCCTTGGCCTCTTTATGGAGAGCTGGGAAAGATTCCTGCCTAGAGAGTTAGTGCCTGTCAGTGTAGACAATTCTGAATAGACCAAGAGTCTGACTCGACATGGCAGTTTCTGACAGAGAATTCTTTCTTCTTTTTCTTTTTTTAAATAAAGGGAAAAGTTGTTTGGAGTTTCATATTTCACTTAGATGTTGTTTCATATACTGAGTTTCATATACTTAGATGTTCATGTATATGTTGTTCTCATAGCTGAAGCTAAAAAAACAGTGCTTTCTGCTCAGTTTTGGAAAGTAGTTAATTTCATTTCTCATTTTCAACAATACAACATGAAGTGTCGAAAGTCACTGTGCCACCTTTGGATTTCAGCCTCCAATTAGAATGCGATGAAAGAGAACATACGGCATTGTTGGACAGTAAAATGCCTCCAGCCACAAGAAAACCTGTCCTTGTTAATTTTATCTCAACCGCATTAGTGATTTGTCACTGCCCGGGAATTCTTCAATCCATTTTCTCCATAAAAATGTTGAGCTGTCTCTTAAATTCATTTATGCTATTGGCTTTTATGACCTTCCCTGAGATCTTACTTTTTGTTATTTTGCAGCCTGAGATATAGCTCTGCTGGAATGAATTTCCAGGTTGCTTTTAATTTCCTAATTTGGGTTCTGAGGCTTTGTGATCCCTGGTTCCTCACGGATGGGAACATTTTGTGCAATGAATTATTTATTTTGATTCAGTATCCACAAACCCTTTCTGTATTCACATTCAATTCATTGTCTGAAATACTTATAAAAAGTCAACGAAAACCCGATCTTTCAGCTTAAAAAAAAATCCCATTGTACAATGCAAAGTTTTGGAAAGTTGCAGGAATTGAAATTGTAAGTTTTGTAATTAACAAAGGAGGTCTTGATCAATCTGTCTTCACAGCATTGTATCCATCCCTAAATAACTGGTTTACTTTTCACCAGAGGAAGTTGGGGTGTCAATAGGGGTCCTCTAGGGGACAAAGAGATCTCAATTACTGTGATCCATAACACTCAGGTTAGACCATTGTACTATGTTGTAGGTTAGGCTGCCTTTGAAGACTTCAAAAATTACAACTGTTTCAGAGTAAGGCAGCTCAATTACTGGGCAAGAGTGCTCAGTCAAAACATGTCTCATTTATGGTACAGAAGCTTCTGTGGCTTCCTGTCCAATTCCAGGCACAAGTCAGAGTACAGCCAATCATGTTGTTCTTTGCATGTTGGTCTTCTCTCAGACTCAGAGTTCAGTCCTATGCATGTCTAATCAGAAGTAAGCCCCATTATAGCCAATAAGGCTTACTTCCAGGTAAGTGTGGATAGGACTGCCACCTCAATGGGGCATTTACAGAGAAAATCTCAAGACAATACTTCTTGTCTCCTTTTAGGGAAATAAATTTGCCATCTTAAATTGTACTTTGGATACTCTCGCTTTGGATAAATAAATATCTATTCTTAGGATAAAGAAAAATATGGTTGGCAACCTTCAATCTTGAAAGTCTATGGTATAAGCCTACAGCACCCGGTATTCCCAGGCGGTCTCCCATCCAAGTACTAACCAGGCCTGACCCTGCTTAGCTTCCGAGATCAAAAATACATTCATGTCATTATTGAGGGGAGTCAGTGGTGGGAGGCACCATTGCCCTTCCCTGACTGACAAGAGGCCTCATTGGTGAAGGTGCGGAGCGGAATGCCTATTCAGGTGTTGTGACTGGTCCTCCCGCTTACCATCACTCATCTGCCAGAGAAGAAACCTCACCCACCTTATTGGGAAAGAGTTGAAATTAGCTGGTTGTGTTTGTTGCTGAGTAGCAATTTTTTGCTCCTCACCCAGTTGGCTTGGAGTTGAGGGGGTGCTTTGCCTACTCCAAACTGTTTGTGAGGATGTGATGCTACAGATTAAGCTGGGTCACAACTGGCAAGTTCTGTTCTGGAGCAAGTTAAGAACTTCATTAAAATTGTGACTCATTTGTAATTCAGAATCCTTGTACCATGTCTCATTGGGGTATGGGGGCAGCACCCTCAGAAATAAATCAGGCATTGGGTCCCATTTATGTGTGTGTGTGTGTGTGTGTGTGTGTGTGTGTGTGTAAGGATAAGCGAATAAAGTGAAATGAAACAAAATGAAATACAACACTCCACTGCTAATAATATCAGGCAAATAATAAATTTACAAAACTAATCTGTTCTACACAAGCTAAGTTAATGAGTGTCATATGGGTCACATCCTCAAATTGCAAATAAATGTTATCATTTATCAAATGAACGTGTTATTAAATAAATCTTCACCGCCACTGTTTGCACTTATCTGCTGTATCATTTCATATTTCTTTCCAATTTAACAAACCATTTCCCATGTCTGACCTCACATAATGGAAAACTACAGAAATCAGAGAGTAGCTAATTCAAAAACAATATAATTTAGAGCTAAACAGAGCCAAAGACCACTGTTGATCTTCTCCTCTGCCCAATACTACAAGTCCTTGGCACAGGTATTAGCAACAGATAATGTTTCTGTTTTTGTGATAGTTTAGAACACAAAACAGAGATGCTCTTGAACATCTTCAAGGCTCCCAGATTCTTAGACCACTTGATTACACATGGTTGTTGACACCTTGAGCAGAGGCAGGAAATGGACATAAATAAAAGCACTATTAAAGTTTGAGATAAGAGATCTAGTCTAAAAAAAGCCTGACAGGATCCCTTGGTATTTGCCCATGACTATTTTGCAGAGGGTGGCACTTTGCAGTGATTAGCAGCCCAATCCTAACTAAATCCTGTTACCAAAAGAGCCTGGTTTAGTTGTTTAGGGGAATTAGTACACCTGGTCTCTTGGAACAGTGGGACCTGAGACTGGATGCAAACCGGCGTTCTGCAGAAATTCCCTTTACTTAAAGAAGAGACTGAGAGAAATATTCTAATAAATGATTACAGCTTTATTAAAAGGGACCCAAAATAGATATCCAAAAGAAATCAGTACAGGACTATTGTAGTGCCCTAACCATAGTGTCTTATAGTGGTGAGTGCAGTGTCGTGAGAGTGTATTTGGTGCATCTGAAGAAATCAGAAAGAGGAATGGTAAGGAAGGTTCAAGGATCCCTGCTCTGCCAACCCCAGCTGCTAGCTAAAGATGGGGAGAGAAGGGAACAAGGGGAGTGAGGGAAGAGAAAGCGTTCAAAGCGCAAGGCATAGCTACCTGTCTGGATGTCTGGTCTGTGAGCAGCAGTTTCTGTGAGCAGCTTGTGTGTGACCCTGTGTTAGGGCACTCAGGAGAGTGACTCTTTGCTAGTAAACCCTCTTAGTATTTAAGGATATTGAAAAGTTGTTTACGTGTAAGAAGAATGTTTGGGAGATAAATGCGTAACTTAAGCTGTTTACTTTTAATGTATCAATAGGTAACTAGGGTATGAATGAAGGGAATTCTTAATCAACCAGGATGCAGGTAAACAGGGCTAGCAGTGTCAGCTAAAACACAAATTAGCTCTTTGGTGCCAGAGGATGTCTAGCAACTTTAAGTGAGGTTTAGAACATAAGAAGAGCCCTGCTGGATCAGGCCAAAGGCCCATCTCATCCAGCTTCCTGTATCTCACAGTGGCCCACCAAATGCCCCAGGGAGCACACAAGACAAAAGGCACAACCTGCGTCCTGGTGCCCTAAAAATTTATTTATCTGCCCTTAAAGGGATTCAAACCACCAACCTCCAGCTCTGCAGGCCAGCACTAAATCCCTTGAGCTATAGGAGCCCTTCTAACATTCTGGGATTTGACATTTTCCAGTCTCACCCAGAATCGTTGTCTGCACAGGAGGCTGTATTCCTGTACCTGGCTACCAATGCCAAGCAGAAAGGCAAACCTGAGCTCTGCACTGGGGAGCCCGGTAGACATGAGAGACTTTTCCAGCTGTCACTCCTTTCCCTCACAGAATGATCAGGTGTCCTCTTTTCCCAGGACATGTCCACTTTTTCAGCCTCGTGTCCTGGAAAAGAAATTAAATGTCCTCCTTTTCCCTGTCAGCAGACTGCACACAGCCCTCTTGTAAATAATAAAGTACACGCAATAAGTTACATATAATACAGTTTTAAATTGAATACAAATATAGTGTTTAAATTAACCGATACACGAGCGGCTTTAGCTTTTCTTGGGTCCTGTCCTACATTTTCATAGAATGTCCTACATTTTGTGAACTTTTGTTCAAGAGTGGCACATAGATGATGTTTTGGGGATGCCTTGTCCTCTTTGGCAGCTACGATGCCTGGTCACCTGCTCCCTGGCCCCGCTTCTCCCCTCCCCATCTGCTTTGCCCCCTCCTCCCTCTCTGTGAAGGGGCCCAAAAGCAACTTTGAGGCCCCCCCATCTGTCTAGACCCTGGAGCTGCATTGGGGAGCCTGGTAGATCAGGGCTCCAGAGGCAGACCAGGGCGTCATCACCCTCCCTCCCCCCCCACTGTGAGGGGGCCAGAGAGAAGCTTTGAGCCCCCCATAAGCCAGACCCCAGACCCGGGTCTCAGACCAGGGCATCACCCCCCCCTTTGGGAGGCGGCCAGAGAAGCTGCACCCCAACGCCCCCACCGGGCGCCACTCACGGGTCGGCTCTGTCGGGGCCGCGGCAGTGGATGGGGTTGAGCTCGTCCTGGGGGAAGGCGTGCCTAAGTTTACCTAAGTTAATGCAAAATACAGATATACAGAAGTTCCTGGAATTTCATTCAGGAAAGCAAACACAAACTGAAGATACAATGGAAAACTGATGACTGAGTTTCATTCAGCTAGAGCAGGGGTGCTCAAAGTTTTTGGCAGGAGGGGCACAACATCTCTCTGACACTGTGCCGGGGGCCGGAAAAAAAAGAATTAATTTACATTTCAAATTTGAATAAATTTACATAAATGAATATATTAGAGACGGAAAATGAATGAATGAATTCAATCCAGTTTATGATTACATTCACCCTAAGAAGGGGGGGGGGAATCTTCATGCCAGTTTATGATCCCATTCACACACACACACACACGCACACGCACACACACACACACAAATGGAGGGGGGATCTTCCACACTTTCACATACCCACCTGCTCACCTGCCCCCTCGCCCTCCCTCCTTCGTTTGCTTGGGCTGCCTGCCTGCTTGCCCAGCTGCATGCCTACCTGCCTACCCATGTGCTGCTGCTGCTGCCTGCCTGCCTGCCTGCCTGCCTGGCCGGCCAGTCAACCAGCCCTCCCTCCCTAGGGAGGGAGACGTGCTTCGAGCTGGGCCATGATCTCTCTCTCTCTCACTCTCTCTCTCCCCTGGTTCAGGTTGCAGGAGGGGAGGGGAGGGGAAGGGAGCCAAATGGAGCTGATCCCAGCCCAGCCCAGCCCATGGGCAAGGAAGAAGAGACTAGCAGGCAAGTGCGCAGGGTCTTTTATAGTGGAAGTAACATGAGACCTGCAAGTCTCACGTTACCTTCCCACTATAAAAGGCCCTGCACGCCGGCTGGGCTCATCTTTCCTTCGCTGCCACTGAGTTCAGTGGCAGCGAGGGAGAGCAAGGCACGGAGCTTACGCGGCGGGCCAGCGTGGGCTGGGTTGAGGGCCGGGTGCCCATTGGAGGTGCGGGGACCCCCTGGGGGCCGGATGGGGACCTGCAGCGGGCCACAAGTGGCCCGCAGGCCGGGATTTGGGCACACCTGAGCTAGAGATATCAGTTTCCTTCCAGGATGTGTGATTGTGAGGGGAGAAGAAGGAATACACAACCAAGAGTCTGAGCTTGACCAAAGTGGGAATGAGGCCTGCAGGCCAGTGTTTTCTGGGAGAACAGTTCATTGTGCATGCTGGCATCCAGTGGAGTGTGTGCTGTATCTTGTGGGAGAGCAGTCCAGAAGTCTCCTTGAAATAAGAGAACAAAAACTTCTTTACCCTAGCGCAAGGTTCTGCTATCCCAATGGGTCCCTTCAGATCACTGGTGCCACCAGGATCTACTCCTGTTCTGCCTCCTGCCTGACCTCCTCCCCACCCAAAAACTCTCCTGTTCCTATCCCTCCCTGCCCTGTTATGTCAACCCTCTGGTCTGCCACCAACTTACTTTCACTGCCAGAAGCAGCCAGTTCGACATGAAACTACACATGCAGCAGAACCTGTTAGCACATGTTCCTACCGCCAATTGGGACTGAGTTCTCTCAGAAGCCTGGCACTTCAGCTTGAGTGTACACGTGTGATTTCACATACATAGCACCTGTAGCTGGACTGGGGTCATAGCTGTTCAGGAAAGCATATGGGTTCCTTCTAGGACCATCACAATTCTAGGCCCAGCACCTCTTTCTCTTTGCCCTTCGAAGTTCCACAGTTTCACCTGCAACCATCTCCACGGCTTTCCCCAGAAGGGCACCAAAGGTTAAGGATTATGGTGAACTTGGAGATGCTTCAGCGGATGGAAGGAAGCAAATGAAATCCAAGTACAGTGTCTGTCCTCATAATGTGTGTGTGTGTATTAATACTAGGTGACCTTGAAAGTGTCAGGAATGGAGAGGCACGCTGAGGATGGCAGTTTTATGTTTCATTTAGGGTGCCAGGAGTGTCTCAGCAGGAATACAAATTCCACCACAAATGTATTTGTTTTGCAGAGCTCTTCCAAATGCCGAGCAAAAATGTGAGGACATGCATCTTCTGTTTGAATCAGACAAGCTTTCTTGTACCGAAACGCTTTTTGACTCCATTAGAGACAAGCTGATTTTCTTTATTCTGCTTTGTTGCTCTTCTGTAAATTGGCTCTGCCTCATGTTCCGTTTCACCTTTCTTTCAATTTAACATGAAGCATTTCTAATTCCAGGACTGGCACGTGTACAGTTACGGTAGTTGCCGCTTTCAGTCCTTTCTCTTCATTCACATTTTTTTTCCCCTGTCCAAATGACTAATGCACAAATTATGTGCAAAAAAAAAAGGAAACATGATGCAATTATGCCCACCTGGATATCGAAATTTATTTTTGCACTTCCTGCCTCAGCATCAGTGCACACAAGAGTCAAGTGTAGCTACGATGGTAAAAATTGCAAATGGAGGAAGGGTCCAGGTAGCAACTGTTACCCTGCACATGGCCGATCTCGTCTGATCTCGGAAGCTAAGCAAGGTCAGGCCTGGTTAGTACTTGGATGGGAGACCGCCTGGGAATACCGGGTGCTGTAGGCCAACCAACCAAGTGCTATGTCAAACTGCCATAAGACTAAGCTTTCTCCTTCATGTGCAAGCTTTCCAAGTACGTAATTCTTTAACTTTCAACAATTACAGCCGGACCCTACCTAAATCCCAGTGTGGCGATGAAGCTTCTGCTACATCCTCTAGGGGACTTCTGTCTGCTGGAGGTCTCTCTTGGACCCTGGGGTAAGCCCCAGCAGCTTCAACAGATCAATTCAGACCTGCACCAGCAATATCACTGGCGCAACTTCATGTTGATCTGCGCAGATGGATCAGGCCCAGGAACGGGGTCAAGTTTTGGAGGGCAGTGGTGCCACCAAAACCGCCCCCCTCCCAGGCTCTATGCATTCTCCTCCCCATCCCTGTCACTGTGCCATTCTGCCCACCCGCCTCCCGTTCCACCCACCTTACCCCATTCAACTCCTTCCCACCTCCCTCCAACCCCCTGCGTGGGCTTACCTTCTACAGCAGGCCTCCCAACATTTCCCAGCATGCACTGCTACAGAACTACTTATGACACTAAGGGCACAATCCGAACCAACTTTCCAGCACTGACATAGCTGTGCCGGGGGGGGGGGGGGCATGTGCCGCATCCTGCAGTTGGGGGGCAGTCATTGAGGCCTCCTCAAGGTAAGGCAATGTTTGTTCCCTTACCTCAGGGTTCCATTGCTCTTACCTTGCTGCTGGAATGTTGGTTAGGACTGTACCCTTATATGTCATTTTGCTTCCTTGGAATAGAAGTGGATCATTATTTTCAAGTGCATGGAAGAAGTGCTATTCCACTGGCGACCTATACCATGTATCTACCTTGGGACTTTGTTTACATCCTGCTGACTTTCTTATTATTGTAAAAAAAAACCAAAAAAAAAAACATATAGCATAAAGAGTGTTCCTCAAAATGTTACTTCTGTGTTCATGTGGTGAGATGGGACTAATTAAAATAAAATCACCTTAGGCAGCAGTTTATCCATCCTGTACTCCATAAGGCACCTTGCCTTCCCGCTTCACTCTCCTGCTCAGACAGGAAGTTTTCTTTTATAATAATCCTGCAGATTTAGATAGATTTTTTGACACTGGCAAGTGGACAAAGTTAATCTTTGCCTATAAGATTTCTGGGTCCTGAATTTCTCATTCCATGGAAGTAATCTGTTATCATAAAATGCTCAGAATATTTAAACTGATGGTTCTTGTTTTATTCCTCCCCCCCCCTTTTCTCCATCTTATTGAATATCCTTAAGAGACTGCACATGATTTGCAGTGCTGGCTTCACTCTGTGCATTCATGGCTTCAAGAAAAGTGCCTAATTGCTCTCCTAATGTGCTGCTCTGTGTGCAGTTTAATGCTAGTTGGCACAAAAAGATCCCTGGAGAGCAACGTAGATCCCTAGGCCTGTAAGAAGCTAATAAGTTCCTGGTTGTACCCCAAGTTTTCTGAACATCTGGCTGTAAAGAATTGTCTGGTGTCGGCAGTAATATATTGCCAGGGTAAGACCCTCCAAGGACTAATGACATAATGTGCTGTGTAGCTGTAAGACTGCATAATCACAGTCTGAAATGTCACCTTCCTGAATGAACTGTTCCCATTACAACAATATGTCATGACCTACCCTAGATGTTGATTGTGGTTCCTTGATATAGAGAAGATCAATTGCCAGTGGGATTCAAGGGTCAGACGATTTCAAAGTGGACTGGAGGCACACAGAATCAATTTTAGGGTGAATACACCTTTTGTCCTGATGCATACAAATGGCAGAAAAGCAAAGGAGGCCTGCAGGTCACAGTAAATGATCCAGGCACCCTATTAATATGGACTTTGGTTCTTATTATTTGAGTAGATAAGCAGTGCTTTTTTACAATGCAACCATTAATTGGAATTCACTTTAATGCTTCTCACAAAATTGTTATTTTGACTTCGGTTTACAGCAGTGGAATCTCAGGCTGAAATTCGACTCCCTTCTGTATCAAAAGTATGCCATGAAGTGTATTGCAGTTGTTTTGGATAGCAGAATTTAGCTGCCACCACCTAGTCCAGGGGTGTCAAGCGCATTTCATACAGTGGGCCAAACTGCATTCATGGTGCCAGCTGAGGGTCTGAAGTGATGTCATTAAGTAGGAAATTAAGCAGATGAAGTTCAGAAATAAGCATTTTGCTTTCAAATAGGAACTCATTAGCTGCAAATGATGGAAGGGAAAATATGCAGACTGGAAGAGCCCAATTATTATGTGGGCCACCCTTCCAGCAGTTCCTCCGAAGCGTCACTTTGCAGCTCAGCTGTTGAAAGGTGCTTTGCAAAGTGACACTTTAGCACAGGGGTGCTCACACTTTTTTGGCTCGAGAGCTACTTTGAAACCCAGCAAGGCCCGGAGATCTACCAGAGTTTTTTTTACAATGTTCGCGCCATCATAACATATAACATTTATGTGTACAATGTATGTTGGTGTACCTTGAACCCCACTGAGTATAACAGGACTTACTCCTGAGTAGACATGCCTAGGATTAGGCTGTGAGGCTGCAATCCTAACCACACTTACCTGGGAGTAAGCCCCATTGAGTACAATGGGCCTTACTCCCAGCGTTTCCTCCCAGAGGCACCTGAAGGCACTCCGTGATCTACTCATTTTGCCTCGCAATCTACCGGTAGATCGCGATCCACCTATTGAGTACCCCTGCTTTAGCAGCATCAGCACTGCTGAAAGGGCAGCCCACAGGAATTGGTCTCTCCCAGGGCCTAATCCACACATTGAACCACTAAGGCAGAGCTGAGGTTTGATCTGAAGAGCACACATTTCCAAATGCAGGGATACTTTTAGGAAAGCAAGATGGTTTCTCCTAAAAGCAATGAGATTAGAAGGGGCTTAGAAAACACTTCAGCTGACCACAGTGTCATCCTTCCTACCCTTCCCTATGCATTTCAGTTTCTCTTCCTTTGTCCTTGTCTAAAGTTGACTAGTACTCAGCGATCCTCCAATGTTTCTCTTTTTAATATACTATGTGTGGTATCCTGACTAGTGCTTTTGGTATTGGGACCTCACTCCATGAATGGCGTTTCATAAACAGAAAAAAGTGTTCCATTCACAGAAGGAATCATTGTGCAAGCTGAATGGGGCCTTGCATGAGTAGAATGCCCCCAATGGTTGACGCATTAGTCAGGTTGCCATCCTATATCACTCAAAGGATAGAATATTTACCATAAAGGACTATCTAGTATCATTTTTGCAGCAGAACAAATAAGAACTTAACACTCTCATTGGATGTCCCATGATAATATTCATATAATTTGCACAACTAGTTCTGCACGTTGGGAACTCTTGAAGTAGTAGAATTTAGTAGTTGGTGTGTGTGGGTGCAGTGCTCTGCACACTTACATGGAAGTAGGCCTCATTAAACATCTAACAAAACATGCATAAGGTGAGGACAGGGATCAATTTAGAAACTTGCTGAAGTCTCACTCCCTATGGTCCGCCAAAGTTATGCCTGTCCCCTTAGGAAACGTTAGATCAAATTATGTTTGGAAACTGAATTCCAGGACTCATTTGCACTCAAGGTGTGAGCCCCCAGGTTCCCATTTTATTATTATGGGAGGTGACTTTAAGAGGCCAGCTAGAGACCCTGGAAAACACTGCCTCATTTGAGGCCTCTAATGTCATTCCCTGGATTGCCAGAGCAATGGGAGTAGCAGCTCCACAGACTTAGCAGGGAGAGTGTGGAGCCACAAAGGCTCACAAGGCCCAAAATGATTCAAAATCCTAGCCAGTGATGAGACAGAGGGCTCTGGCTAGGCTTGGGAGAAGCTTGAGGCTGCTCTGCAGTGGAGGAGGAGGAATCAATATCTGCTCAACCCTTCTCCCCTTTTCTTTTGTACTGAGGCAACACGCGCTGCAACAATGCACTGCAACATGCAACAATGGCAGATGCGCTTCAGTGTCAGTAAGTGTTAGGTCATGCACATTGGGGCAAAAAATCAAAACTTTACATATAGGCTGATGGGTTCTGAGCTGTCTGGCAGATCAGGAGAGAGATCTTGGGGTGGTGGTGGACAGGTCGATGAAAGTGTCGACCCAATGTGCGGCGGCAGTGAAGAAGGCCAATTCTATGCTTGGGATCATTAGGAAGGGTATTGAGAACAAAACAGCTAATATTATAATGCCGTTGAACAAATCAATGGTAAGGCCACACCTGGAGTATTGTGTCCAGTTCTGGTCGCCGCATCTCAAAAAAGACATAGTGGAAATGGAAAAGGTGCAAAAGAGAGCGACCAAGATGATTACTGGGCTGGGACACCTTCCTTATGAGGACAGGCTACGGCGTTTGGGCCTCTTTAGACTAGAAAAGAGGCGCTTGAAGGGGACATGATTGAGACATACAAAATTATGCAGGGGATGGACAGAGTGGATAGAGAGATGCTCTTTACACTCTCACATAACATGAGAACCAGGGGACATCCACTAAAATTGAGTGTTGGGGGAGTTAGAACAGACAAAAGAAAATATTTCTTGACTCAGCGTGTGGTTGGTCTGTGGAACTCCTTGCCACAGGATGTGGTGATGGCATCTGGCCTGGACGCCTTTAAAAAGGGATTGGAAAAGTTTCTGGAGGAAAAATCCATTACATGTTACAAGCCATGATGTGTATGTGCAACCTGCTGATTAGAAATGGGCTATGTCAGAATGCCAGATGCAAGGGAGGGCACCAGGATGAGGTCTCTTGTTATCTGTTGTGCTCCCTGGGGCATTTGGTGGGTCGCTATGAGATACAGGAAGCTGGACTAGATGGGCCTATGGCCTGATCCAGTGGGGCTGTTCTTATGTTCTTAACAGTGATGGGGTCCTGGGCTGAAGAAGCCCTGGGAAGCAAAAGCATCCACCTGGGCATCCGTAGACCTTCCGGATAAAGGGAAAGGACCTTGCTCATCTGGTAGGTGATCTCGTAGCAAGCCAGTAGCCAGTTACCCAAGGATGAGCAATCAGTGGTGTGAGTATGGAAACTCCACCCTTACTTCCCCAGGCGTTAAGCAGCAGGGTGAGCCCCTGCTGCTTGATCTATCTGGTTACATGCCAACCTCTTAGCAGCTAGTGTCCTTTCTGACTTCAACTGACCTCTCTCCTCTTTTCTACTGTAAGCCTCCATTCTGAGAGTTGATGGAGCATCAGGAGCTGTGAACCAGGATTTCTCTAGTTCAAAGCTGGCATGCCCAGTCAAGCCACTCCCTCTCAGCCTCAGCTGCAATGTGGGGATTACAACACTCAGACACCTTACAGGGCTGTAGTTAAGGATTGCACCAAGAGAACCTACGTGGTTTGCTTGACACACTCAGAAAGTGCAATGCGACCAACATTGAAAGGGCTAAATATGATCAACATTCTACACTACAGTCATGTTAATAGGAAACAATTCACATTTATGTCCAGTGGAGAGACTTCAGATGAAAGCCTCTTCATAAGAACATAAGAAGAGCCCCGCTGGATCAGGTCAAAGGCTCATCTAATCCAGCTTCCTGTAACTCACAGTAGCCCACCAGATGCCTCAGGGAGCACACAAGACAACAAGAGACCTGCATCCTTGTGCCACTCTCTTGCGTCTTGCATTCTGAGGTAGCCTACTCCTAAACCAGAAGGTTGCATATACCCATCATAGCTTATAACCTGCAATGGACCTTTCCTCCAGAAATCTGTCCAATTCCCTTTTAAATGCATCTAGGCCAGACACCATCACCATGTCCTGTGGCAGGGAGTTCCACAGACTAATTACATGCTAGGTAATGAAATATTTTCTTTTGTCTGTCCTAACTCTCCCGACACTCATTTTCGGTGGCTGTCCCCTGGTTCTGCTGTGTGAGAGGGAAAAGAACATCCCTCTATCCATTCTATCTATCCCCTGCATAACTTTGTACTTCTCAGTTATGTCCTCCCTAAGGTGCCTCTTTTCTAGACTGAAGAGCCTCAAAAGCTGTAGCCTTTCCCCATAAGGGAGGTGCCCCAGTCCAGTAGTCATTTTTGTCACGCTCTTCTGCACCTTTTCCAGTTCCACTATATCCTTTCTGAGATGTGGCAACCAGAATTGAACACAATACTCCTGGGTTGGCCTTACCATTGATTTGTACAATGGCATTATAATATTGGCCATTTTATTCTCAATCCCCTTTTTTAATGATCCCAAGCATTGCCATTACGGTGATGAGACATTGTTATGTTTCCTCTTCAATACGTAGTCATGTATATGTGTCTTACAAATAATTGACATACAGTTTATGTCATAGAATCTCCACAATACATAGCCCAATAGTTAAAAATGTGTTTTCCTCGATATTAACTGTTGTGTTTTCTAATATAAATGCCTTGGATACGTTTAGTCAGCTATTTCTAATGTAGCATGCGCCATTAAAGATCAAGTAAATGCGTTTGCAGTGGCTGCCTGTTTAAACCAGCCTAATATACCATTCATAATAAGCAAGATGTACATACACGTTGTAAGCTGTTTTATAAATCATCATTATTAAAATACATAGGCCACAACCCACAGGGCTGCATAGTGAGGTCTGTGGATGCTATGAAGCTTCTGGATCTGGCTAAGAGCATCCCCACGACCCAATCAACATGCCACTTTTGAAAGTGGAGGAAATGTTAAATGTGATTTCTGATGTTTTCAGCACCAAGAGAAGCTAACAGAAAAGTGAGAGAGTGTGGGGAGAAGCAGGCAGCCCTGCTGTGCATGCACAAGCCTTTACAAGCTTTGTGCTTGTATGGAAGGCAGATTTAAAGAGACTTTAAACTCTAGATCATAGCCATAACTCTTAAATTGAAACAGCTGGCTCTTCACAGTCATTTGCATATTTTTACTGATCTGGACTGTAAATGCACTGTTGTAAAATTCTTTTAGTTTTTTTTTTATTATAATCACAAGAATACCCACTAGGACACTATTATAATGAAGCTAACTTTTATATATACAAATAGCAGCTCCCTCAAAATAAAACATATATAGGGGTAGCACTGCTAGCCTGTTTTTGATGTGCACTGCAGAAAGTAAATGAGACTAACAAAGCTGGCAGTCAACAAACACGCTGTAGGGAGGGAGGATAGATGGAAGAAGATAATGATAAAAGACAGGGTGTGTGTTTGTGTATCTGTGCGTGTGTGTGTGTGTGTGTGTGTGTGTGTGTGTGTGTGTTTTAAACAGTGGTTGGGCAGCTCAAATGTTGCCACTAGATTTGCATTAGAACATTATCCTGCATCCAAATTATGCTGGTTGAACAAAACAGCTGTGCAAGACCTGACTTTTTCAATCATTTCAGTCTTAATACAATTATACAGAAGTTTTGAATGATGTCATAATAGGCAAAGTAACAAGTGTACCTGACTTGAAAATTGCTATTAAGAACTAGCAATTGTCTAGAGGTGGTCACTGGCAGCTTACCACATTTGTATAGCCCTGCAAGAATACTTTCAAAATCCTTACAGTGGCTCTCTTGCATTAAAGGTGATTGGGGGCTTTTGAGTCTCAGCTGGGAAGGTCAGAATTTTAATCTTAAAGAAAGGAGCCACCTTTATTTCCATACAAAAGCACAATATCTAAATTCATAAATACACGATGATTGGAAAAAAAGCCATGTCGAGCATTGCATTGAAACTAGGTTTTAATGCCAAAAGCCACTTCTTCCCATGATTTCTGTACAACAAAGAGTCTTTGTACAAAAAGACGCCAATTGCTATTTAATATGACCTTGCTACCATCAGAAAAAATTATGTGAGTTGTGCTTGTTACTTGCACACACAGGGGAACCAAATGAGTATGCATGCACCTTTGTGTGACAGGCTTGTGGCACACCTCAATGACACCTGGTACTCAACAAGAACCAAAAAAGAAAGATGTAGGTGTAACACATGGCCCATTCTGAGGAGCCTTTTATTTATTTATTTATCACATTTTTATACCACCCTTCCTGTAAGCAGTTCAGGGTGGTGTACATGGTTCCTTCCCTCCTTTTGTCCTCACAACCATCCTGTGAGGTAGGCGAGGCTGAGAGATAGTGACTGGCCCAAGGTCACCTAGGAAGCTTCATGGCTGAGTAGGAATTTGAACCTGGATCTTCCAGGCCTAAGTCCAACTCCCAAACCACTTTACTAGCCTGGATCTCTAGACTCACATGACGATCTTTGCTGTGACATAAAAGGCTGGCAATGTAGGTGCATTGTACCAAAATTCATGCTGCTGATGGACCATTTGAGGCCTTTGCCCCAGTAGATTACTGCTGCTGCAGACCCCTGATGGTGCCAGGGTGGGTAAAATGGAGAAGAAGGTGGAGTCAATAATTGTGTAAGGAGTGATAAAAACAGGCTAACCCTGCTGCTTTTTGCTGCAGTTCAGCAATACTCCATTTAAAACCACCAGTTCACTTTTAGCAGATGGAAAGGGGATTGATGCAGGTTGCGTAAATGGTGGGCTGGAGAGGTGTGGTGGCTGTGGCAGCAGACATGTGGTGAAGGGCACCCAAAATCCGCTGTCCTCTCACCCCTTGCCATCTGTCTTTGATGCAACCCACATTACCTAACTTAATAGATGGGTTGCCTCTCCTTGAACATGCAAAATATGCACTGTGCCACTGAGTTACAGGTCTTCCCCGATTGCAGCGGTGGTGTAAAATGATACATCACATTTTTGTTCTAGCACTGAAAGTTGCAAAGGCAGTCACAGCAGCCACTGATATTGCTCCAGTGACATACCTGGGGAGGGGCAATGGGGGCAAAGCCCCAAGCGCCAGGCTGGGGGGAGGTGATGCCACAACCTGCTCCCCCACCACCACTTTATTTTGCTATGGTCTGGAACCATGCCGACAATGGCTGCAGGAGCACAGCCACTGTCAATGCAGTTCCGAGTCAATCTGAGGGCCACCTTCTTCTTTCTTTAAAGGGGAGGAGAGGAGGGTGGCTCTCAGATTGGCAGGAAACAGCACTAGCAGTGGCTGCACTCCTGCAGCCACTGTCCTTGTGGTTCCTGACCATCTCTGAGGTCCACCCTCCTCTCCCTTAAAGAAGGGGGAGGAGAAGAGGGAGGCCCTCAGAACAGCCGGATAGTCTGTTGGAAGTGGTGCTCGCCTCCTCTAAATTCGGAGGAGGCACACACTACTTCTAGCTGTGATAAAGCTTTTCATGTTGCTGCTAAGGTTTAATTGGCGCCTGGGCCTCCTCCTTCCTCCCTTTATTTTCAAAAGGGGAAAGGAGGAGGTGGCGCAGAAGTAATTGCGGTGTTGATGACAATCACCACAATTGCATCTAGGTTGGGGGCAACAAATAGGGGGGAGGCCCCTGGTGGAAAAATCACCAGGACTGCCACTGTGCTACTCTTCTTGTGCCAGGGAATACAGCAGGAGAGGCTTGCAGCAGCCTCTGCTGGCACTGATCCCATCACTGATACAAAACAGAATCCATTTTGAGTAGCTTATGAGAAATGCAATAACACCAGGCAACCAGAGTAGTTCATTCCCCATTGTCCTGTACTCTTCTCCGTAGCATCGGGCTGGCTGCCAGCAGGTTTAGTGGCAAGGCCAACTCTATACGTTAGAAATCTCTATCCTAAAGGTTACACAAAAGTACTTCTCCGAAGAGAGCTCCTCTGTAATGTCTCTCTGCTGCAAGTGTTGCTTGGTCATGGTGGATATTTTTTTGTCTCTGCTTCTACAGCACTATAACCATTTTTTGTGACTATTTCAATGAATCTTTGATGTCCTGTTCTGCTGCTCAAGCACATCCGCACTGCTAACAATAGCCATCTTTCCATTGGGTGGAATCCACAAATGAAAAGAAAGAATGGTAACAATAGCCATTCATGCACATGCTCCCTCTGGCCACACATTTGTGAATTACTGCCAAACCTTCTGATTCAATGCCCTGACATGCGAAGTGTACACTTTGCCAGTTCCTTTCATTCATTGCATATGATCCAGTCCCTTGATGCAGAATCCTAGTTGTGTCAGTCTTTGCAGCTAAATTGGATACAAGGTTACCCAGATAATTAATCACATCCAGTGCTTATTGTGCATCATCCTTATTATGACATGTGGGCTGATTTTGCACAGCTTGTATTTGCGCATATCAGATTGTATGAAAGCAACCAGTTCTCTCTCCTCCCATATAATCACCTCATCAGCACCTACAGCTTTCTCTTTCTCCCTCTCTCTCTTTATTCTTTTCAGGAATATGAAACATTGTTGGAGATAATACCAAAGAGAACTATCAGGGGACAGGGCTTAAAAGAACACTAAATAATGCTTCCGGTTACCCAGCCTCAGTAACTACTGTGTGGCATTGTGTAGGAACAGCCACCCAACACTTCTCTTTTCTTCCAGGTGAAAGATAGGGATGAATTGTAAATTGCAAATTCCTACTCAGCAACATGTTCCCTTCAGTTGCAATTGTACAATTACAGAGGAGGGTAGTAATGAAGCCAACAGAAGCAATGGAAAAATAATTTGACACGATAATAACACTGAATCTGAATGTTCACAATCCGTGTGTGGGTCAAGTTACCTATGTAAAGAAACAGACACCCGACATCAGGGCCTCTGACAGCAATTTTAACAGGAAGTACAAAGTTTATTTTGGGCCCCCTTCCCAAAGGGGAGGGGCAAAACATTGCAGGGGAACAAGGGCAATGGGGGCTGGTGGGACAGGGCAGGGATGGGACAAAATGGTGCAAAGGATGAGAGTAACTGGAAAAGTCTCCGGCGCCTAGGTCTACTTGCCCAGTAGACCTGGCCTCTCAGTAGGCCCAGCCTCCATCTTTTGCATTCCACAAGGCCAGCTGAGATCCCAGGAAATTTCCAGGTATCAAAACTTACTTCTGCAGCTGTTGTAGTCCCACAGCTGTTCCCCTGAGATCCTATGCACTCCTTCATGGGAAGTGGACCCACAAGCCAAAGTGCTACTGTAGCAGGCCACTTTCCTCCCAGTTTGACACTGTGTTAAGGAGTGTCAAGTATGCATTCCTTGGCCCAGCGCACATGATTTGCAGCTGCAGTCTCTGAGGTGCAGTCCATAGTGGGGCCCCAGCATGACTTGCAGGAGGCTGCATTGGAGACATGTAATGTCAAAAGCAGTGAAGACTGTGCAGTGAGATCTGCAGGGATTCTACATGGGCAGTGAGTGGAAAATAGAAGAACCTAGGAAATTTCCTTTTTTAAAAAATTTTTAAATTTTCCAAAATAAAAACAAACAACAAATATAAACAAACACATAACAAACACAAACTCAATATACAACACACAAAAAACATACCGTTGAAGGGTGAAGGCAATCATATATCAATATCGGTAATCAATCAACACATATCTTCTAACCTTGTTCCTCTTCTAGTTTAACCTCTTAATATCATTTATCTATTATATCATACCCTGTATAATATATCATATATACAATATATTCATCTAAATGCACTATCTTATACATCTACAACTTCATTTTCAACCAAGCATAACATGGTCTCCATTGCTCTATCTGTGTCGGTTCACGCTGTTGATCCAAAATCTCTGTAACCTATCCATTTCCACCACATTCATTATTTTCTCTATTAATTCATCTTTTGTTGGAATTTTAATATCTTTCCAGTATCTAGCATATAAAAGCCTTGCAGCAGTTAGTATCATAATAACTAAATACACATCATTTTCTTTAACAGAACAGATTAACATAAGAACATAAGAACAGCTCCACTGGATCAGGCCATAGGCCCATCTAGTCCAGCTTCCTGTATCTCACAGCGGCCCACCAAATGCCCCAGGACGCACACCAGATAACAAGAGACCTCATTCTGGTGCCCTCCCCTTGCATCTGGCATTCTGACATAGCCCATTTCTATAATCAGGAGGTCGCACATGCACATCATGGCTTGTAACCCGTAATGGATTTTTCCTCCAGAAACTTTTCCAATCCCCTTTTAAAGGCATCCAGGCCAGACGCCATCACCACATCCTGTGGCAAGGAGTTCCACAGACCAACCACACGCTGAGTCAAGAAATATTTTCTTTTGTCTGTTCTAACTCCCCCAACACTCAATTTTAGTGGGTGTCCCCTGGTTCTGGTATTATGTGAGAGTGTAAAGAGCATCTCTCTATCCACTCTGTCCATCCCCTGCATAATTTTGTATGTCTCAATCATGTCCCCCCTCAGGCACCTCTTTTCTAGGCTAAAGAGGCCCAAATGCCGTAGCCTGTCCTCATAAGGAAGGTGCCCCAGCCCAGTAATCATCTTAGTTGCTCTCTTTTGCACCTTTTCCATTTCCACTATGTCTTTTTTGAGATGCGGCGAAAAGAACTGGATGCAATACTCCAGGTGGGGCCTTACCATCGATTTGTACAATGGCATTATAATATTAGCCGTTTTGTTCTCAATACCTTTTCTAATGATCCCAAGCATAGAATTGGCCTTCTTTACTGCCGCCGCACATTGAGTCGACACTTTCCTTGACCTGTCCACCACCCCCCCAAGATCTTTCTCCTGATCTGTCACAGACAGCTCAGAACCCATCAGCCTATATGTAAAGTTTTGATTTTTTGCCCTAATGTGCATGACCTTACACTTACTGACATTGAAGCGCATCTACCATTTTGCTGCCCGTTCTGCCAGTCTGGAGAGATCCTTCTGGAGCTCCTCACAATCACTTCTGGTCTTCACCAATCTGAAAAGTTTGGTGTCGTCTGCAAACTTTGCCACCTCACTGCTCAACCCTG
This sequence comes from Tiliqua scincoides, assembly GCF_035046505.1. Classification (NCBI taxonomy): domain Eukaryota; kingdom Metazoa; phylum Chordata; class Lepidosauria; order Squamata; family Scincidae; genus Tiliqua; species Tiliqua scincoides. The sequence continues at coordinate 88,755,679 of NC_089821.1, forward strand.
TCTCCACCACCACCCTGCATCCAGGTTCAGGTGCATGATTCAGGTTTTTTTTTCTGCACAAGTCAGGGATGGGCAAAAGAAGACAGGCAACTAGGGGGAAGTGATTCTTTGCACACAGCTGATTGGAGTGTAGATGGGATGGAAACATCTGTAGGGGGGTAACTCACACACACACCACCACCACCTCTTCCTCCTTTTTTCTTTGAAATTTGACTCAAAAATAAGAGACTCATAACTTGAAATGACTGAGTGACTCAAAATCTCGCTCAGGTCCACTTACCATGACAGCACAGTATGAATCATGAGTCGAGTCACAGGGTCAGTGACTCGCAATTCAACTTTTGACTCGAACCTACTGACTTGAGCTCATCCCTGCTAAATGGTTAGGAGAACAGTAGTCAGAATTCATGCATGACTTTTCTCTTGCATAAATTCCCTCCTTATTCCCATTGTTTGTATTAACTATAGTTAACTAGCACTAACCATGGTGAGGCTAACCAGAATTGACTCATAAACATGGTTTGCAAACCCATTTCAAAATCTGAGGGAAACAGGATATCTGATTAGCATTAACCATGGCTGGCACCAATGGAGACTTAATGTGACACCAGAGTTACGCACAGGGCCAGTTCAGCCATAAAGATAACTGAAGTGGCTGCTTCAACTGGCAGTTTGGGGTGGTGGCTCACTGATGATGGATGCCCAGCATAACAGCCCTCTGCCTGCTTCTGCCCCCAAACCCTCCCAACCATTTCAGTTGATGCTTCAGTTGTCTCCTTGCTTGCTGCGAGCAAGTGTGAGGAAGACCAGAGCACTGGCAGCCCACCTCTTCCTCCAGCATCACCACTGTGAGCAATTGTGGTAGCTGAACTGTGAGAAATGCAGCAAGGATTAGCCTGTTTTGATTACTTCTTCCACACTTGATCAGTACAAGATTGCTTGGCTCCACCTGCTTATCTACCTTACCTGCCCATGAAGTATGCTAGATGGGAAAAGGAGAAAATGTGTAAGTGTATGTCTTGTTCCCAATATCCTAAATTTAATTAGCAGATTGGTAATATTTTATCATTGGGTCTTCACAGATAACTTTCTGGTCAGAATAACATAGATGACCTTTTCAAGATTCAGAGGGTGACCATCAAGTTCAGTCACAGAGGTGAACATGAGCCAGTGTTTTCTTTTTTCTTTTATCCCTTGCTTTGTAGTTTCAAGTCTCCTGTGAAGAACAGAGCTCCTGAATGCCGATGTTATTTTTCTACTGCCTGCATTGAACTGTGCTCCAGAGCAGAAATTACTTGGAAACCTTGATTGGGGAAAAATACTTCAAATTGATATTGCCACAGAGTAGGCTTTTTCCAGATGCCAAAGACAACAATTTTGTTACCACATACTTATGTAATGTCTTGTTGCATTGAAAATAACAAAGTGGTTAATATCTTGTTTACACATGAACGCTTTAGGACTCAACACAGCAAGCCATGTTGGTAATGTCTGAGTCCCTTTAGCAATAGTTTATGTATACTAGAGCAGTAGTTCCCAAGCTTTTTAGCACTAGGACCCACTTATTAAAATGACACTCTGTTGAGACTCACTTAGTTTTATGAGACTAAAAAAAAGTTTCACTTTACCAGCCACTAAAGTCTCTTTTTAAATCCTTTTTTACTATGCAGGGGTGGGGGGGAGGGAGAACTAACTTCTGGAGCATGTGTTAAGCTCCATGTTCGTTGAATCAGGATAATTGTGATGGCCTTACAATCCCCTTTGCAGTGAACTGAGGCACAGTCGCTCACTCATGAGTAAATGCGCATGTGCAGTTCAGTTTCACTTTCCATAGGGCTCCATGCATTATCTTTGTCAGTTATCAGCTTGTCAGTTCCACGAACCACCAAAAATAGGGTTGCGACCCACTAGTGGGTCCTGACCCACAGTTTGGGAACCACTGTACTAGACAGAATGATACAAATTGAGGGTTGCAACTCTTTACAAAGGTTGTTTAATGAACCAAAAAAGTCCCTAGTTTAATTTATACCAGGCAACGTCCATTTTACCTTTCTTTCCTCCATATTTCACAAGTTACAGGTTTGTGAGTTAAAGGGACAGAGCAGCTGGGCTAAGAAAAATCTTTACACAGGCTCTAGGAAGAGACAGAGGCATGCCATTATTACTGCTAGTACTACTACTGGTAGTATTTCTATGACACCATTAAGGTGCATGGTGGCTTATAATGGAAAAAAGAGGTTCCTGTCCTAACAAGATTACAATCTAAAAACAGATGAAAGATACATGACAAAAGAAACAAGGTAGATTTGGAAGAATATACCATTACTTCATGTACGTAACCTTACTTAGGCTTAGTTGCAGATGTAACACTGTCAAATCTCCAAACAGTAGATAAGAAATTAGGACCATTCTGATGGCATATACGCTCCTCCCTTCAGATCCCATCTTCTTTTCTTCTGTTATGGGCCTTTGCACTTTCTTCTTCAGAATTAACCATGCGTCATATTCTATTGACTCTAATGTGATTAGCACCAAACCACAGTTTGTTGCCACAGAGCTGGATTTGCAAACTATGCTTTAGGCCAGGACTTCCCAAACTGGTGGGTCACAACCCACCAGCCAGGGAAGCACTCAGCTCTGGTCCCTTAAGGGGTGGGAGCAGGGAGCTGGCAGCAACACAATCCCCAGGATCGCACTGCTGCTGGAGAAAAAGGGGTGTTTCTGACTTACCTGAAGCCAGCATGAGACTGCGGGGAATGCAGGGAGCCCCATGGATGCCTCCACAGGACTCCCCAAGCCTGGAAATTAGTGAAATCATGATCAGAAACCACTTCTGGTTTCTGATCATGAAACCGGAAGTGGCTTCTTATTGTGATTTTTATTCATTTCCAGGCTTGGGAAGTCCTGTGGAGGCATCCATGGGGCTCCCTGCATGCCCCCAAGGCCAGTGCTGGCTTCAGGTAAGTCAGAAACCCCCTCTTTCCCTGGCAGCAGCACAATCCTGGGAATTGCGTTGCTGTCATATTCCCACCCCCACAAAGACTTAAGTGGTTCCCTCCTCCTTAGGAAGACTTTGGGAACCACTGCTTTAGGCTAAGTGTGATTGCTGAATATGCCACTCGAGACAGAAGAGAAAGGAGTAGAGAGTTGAAGGCTAGTATAGAAATCTGTACAGCTTGTTCAATAAAGTTATGTTAGTATTTGAAGTATTTGAAGGTGTCTGAGCAGGAATATATCTGGAGATCAAGGTGAAAAGAAACAAAAGAGTCAGAAACAGACAAGGAAGCAAACAACCAAGCCTAGAAAGACTAAGACTACCGTGCTTGATGCAAGAGAATTTGGACAGATAAAAACAGTGTGATTTTCTTCCAGACCTCCCAGTATTCCCACACTCTGAAGTATGCACAAGTGCTGCTATATATAGGTCAGTGGTGGAAAAATGAATACAGAGTGCAAAACACTGGAGTTGCTGAGAATATCAGCAAGACTCTTTGCTTTCATATGATGCAGAAAAAGTCTGTGATATATTTGGCATACTCCCAGAACTAGGAGATGAAGCTAACTTCAAATAACCTTAAATTGCATTGCATATTCTTTTAACCCTGAATCAAACAAGGAGTAGCAAGACTGTATGTCTGCAGAGACATACAGTGAAAGCAATTAGGCCTGTTCTGCCTTTGGGAATACTGATAGAGAGATCAGGTCACAGAATAGACAGCAGTGCAGTTCTTCTGAACTGAGAAGTCAAGCATTTAGTGACTGTGGGATTGCACTAGCATAAGTGCTAGTGCATTTTGCATACTCTGTGGAAGTACTTAGTGACAGTGAAACAGCACTGAAAAGCCTGAGTTACCCCTAGGAGAAATATATCACAGTTAAACTGTCATCTCTGAAAGGGAATAAAGCAATCCAGTTTTGAACCTTGGATAAAACTAATGCCGAAACAATTTGAAAAGAAAGTTCCTACCTCTTCTGCAATGGTAACTGTTCCCATCAAAATTATATGCCAAAGACTTCCATCAGATGATTCCTTGCTCCCAGTTGTTATTGATAAGTATTCCTAACATCCTGAAAATGGAGACGAAGCTACTAAAGCAGCCATTTCCCAATTGCATTGAAATGTGTAACTTGCAAGTTATGCAGGATTCACCAGCAGGAAAATAACTCCTGATTGGCCAAAAGCAAAAGGAGAAAATGGCAGATTTTTTAAAACTGTAGGAATATCAGCTTCAAGAGTTGAAGAAAAATTTGCAAACAGGAAACATTCACATCTTTATATGTCTATAGTGTCTTTCTCAGACTGTGGATCAGGACCCACCAGGTGGGTTGCAAGCCATTTTCAAGTGGGTCCCCATTCATTTCAATATTTTATTTTTAATATATTAGACTTGATGCTACCCTGGTATGTGACTGCATTTGGGGAAATGATATACATATATACTTTTAACAGTCTACTGTGATAGTTAAACAATGATAGTAATTATCATTAAAAAATGATAATAAATGGGACTTACTCCTGGGAAAATGTGGGTAGGATTGCAGCCAGGGATTGTTAAAAATTTTCCGAATTGATGATGTCACTTCCGGTCATGACATAACTTCTGGTGGGTCCTAACATATTCTCATTCTAAAAAGTGGGTCCCAGTGCTACAAGTTTAAGAACTACTGGTCTACAGTCATATCATAAAGCTATATTTGTCATGTTTCAGCCCCTGTATTTGCAGAAGAAACATTTGCACCCATTTACCAACACAGGATCCAATACAGGAACATTCTGGCTACAAGCAGACAACAACATGAAACTCTATGCAGGTAGGGAACACAGTGCCAAGGAGTCTATTATAAGACAAGTTCTGATTAGAATAATGTACAGTGTCAACTTATGCATGTTTTGTGTATTCAGAAAAAAAAGCCCACCATATTCAGGGGGCTTGCTCCCTGTAGAGGAGTGCAGCTGAATGAAGAAGGAAAATCCTTCAGTGCAAATCCAAAGAACTTAAGAGATTCGTGGCACAGAGATGAGCCCATACAATCACAAGAAATTCATCTCATTTCAAAGGAAACAAGAAGTCACTTGTCAAAGAGGAAGAGGAAGATAATGACGTACAACAGCACAACGGACCAGGTGGCAGAGAAGAACAAGCAATGGGCAGAGAAAAGCACTACAGCAGTAGAAAACAAACAAGAAATTTGGCAAGACAGATGTACCCTTCAAGAATATCTTGAATGACGGTGAATGCTAAAAGGAAAACTACATGTTTCCATTAAGCACATCATTAAGCCTTTGTGTGATTGTGTTTTGTTTCCTAACTGGCAGCTGGTGGGGACAATCAAGATCAGGGTCATAGTGTGGGGGAAAGACAGATTTAACGTTTTCCCATTCCTGTGGTTCTGATCAGCAGCATGCCTTCTGTGGCTGCTTTTTTCCAAGGAAAGGAGGCTGCCAGTGACACTAATGACAGCTTTTATTCAGGGGCAAATCGCCATGGAGAAGGGAGCTAACTGATATCAGTTAGCTCTGGAAAAGTGAAAATGGTTAAATCCCTGGAAAATCGCCATGGGCAAATCGCCCATGGAGAAGGGAGCTAACTGATATCAGTTAGCTCTGGAAAAGTGAAATGGTTAAATCCCTCCACCAGCACCACCACCCCTTGCATGCATGCAACAGTCCCAGTCCTGATCCCCTGGCAGCTGCCACTTCGGAAACAAAACTATGCACACAACGACATGCATAACATAACATGACCCTGGGTGAAGTGCACATGATAAACTGTTGAGTGCATCATATATAGAAGTAATCATTATTCTGCTGAGGTGGGACATGGCGTCCTATTTAAAGATACAGTCAGTTCTCATTATCCGCTAGGGTTAGGGTTCCTGGAAAACCTAGTAGATACCAAATTAGCGGATACTGAATCATTGATCCTTTGGGGAACATGGGGTTAGGTTCCAGGGGACTCTTTTCACCATACACTTTATAAACCTGAATCTTAACTTGTATCGTCAGGGCTGGGGGACAATGAAGGCTCATTCACATCTCCAACATCTGATGCTTCCTCCTCCCTTCTGGATATTCCTTGATGCATTGAAGGTTGTGGCGATCGTGATGACAATTTCTCCACTATGGCTATCCCTCAACTCGTTGAAAGTTGCTGGCCCAACAATGAGGCCTCAGAGATCAGCAATGGGGAGGGGGTTGCTTCACCTGTCCTCCTCCTCCTCCACCTGTCTCTTGGCTCTTTCCCTTGGGTTGCACGAGCCCCAGAGCAGCCCTCAGGTAGCCTTCCAGAGACCTCTCATCATCAGCCTCTCATCATCCCTAGGGTTGTGAAGGTTCAACTGGAGTCCCCAAGATGATGTCCAAAATGGTGGCACAAGTCTGGAAGTGGACACAAATGTGTCCATCAATTCTCCATGGGCCAGTACCAATGCCCATTTGATGAAGCACCAGCACAGTATTCGCTGATAATGAGAACAGATAACAAGAGATGGTGGCAATTCTGCCTCTCACAGGTAAGCAAATTCGTAGATAGCAAATTCGCATATAAAGATAACCAAAATAAGTACTAGAAAGTGGGGTTATGGGGAAAAGAAAGCTCTCTAACAGAAAGGCAGAGGGAGTTGCAAGCTACAAGCTGCTAAAGATTCCTGTATAATTTGTTCAGTGAATGTCTATTAGTGTTTGAAGTGACTAAATAAAGTCTGGGGCAGTTATTAATGATCCATAGTTCATTTAGCTTGGCAAATCTTCGTTCAGTGTACGAGATTAGCTGTCCAATCCTATCCCCCAACATTGGCGCTAATATGGCTGCGCTGCTGGAGTGTGTGCTGCACCTAATGTAGAGTGGGCAATCAGGAGGCCTGACAGAGGTAAATAAAAATATTTTTATTTACTTCTACATAGGCCTCCTGGTGTCCTATGGGTCTCCTCAAACCCACACCAGCTATGTAGCTGGCAGGGATGGACAAGTTCAGCACAACTTGACTAGAGCTGAGTCACAAGTCTCTGCCCCTGAAACTCGACTAGAAAATGAGTCCTAACGGATGGACTTTCAGAGTCATCCAGAGTGTTTTGGTGACTTGAAAGGATTCAAGTCATGAGTCTTTCCCTTTAAAAAGCCAGCTGCGGTTCCATGGAATAAAAACGGTGCTGCTGCCAGGGTGTGTGTATGTTGGAGTTCTCCTTTAATACTCCCCTGATGTTCCATTCCATCTGTAAACAAGGTGGGAGGGGGTGGGACAGACTACATGAGAGTGGGGAGAGAAGCGGCCAGAGGGAGGAGGGTCATGTGCAGCAGCTGGGAGACTTTCCCCGTATGCCCCCATCCTTTGCAGCTCTATGCAGAAGTAGTCCCATTTGCGCCAGTTGTTCAATGAGGCTTCCTCCTCCCAAGTAACAACAGAGCCAAAAGGAGCCATGTCTTTGGAAAGCGTGATCACTATGAACCATCTCCCCTCTGCTTCCCTGTCTCCTCCCCCTCCTTGGGCTTCTCTAGCCAATCCTAAGGCAAGAACCCCCTTGGGCACCTCCTTCTGTCCTATCTCATCCAAAGAAACAAATTATTATTAATTATTCAGTATTTATATACCGCTTTTCAACTAAAAGTTCACAAAGCGGTTTACAGAGAAAAAATCAAATAACTAATGGCTCCCTGTCCCAAAAGGGCTCACAATCTAAAAAGATGCAAAAGTACGCCAGCAGACGGCCACTAGAAAAGACACTGCTGGGGTGAAGTGGGCCAGTTACTCTCCCCCTGCTAAAATCAGACTGCCTGTCCTTTGTCCAATGATAATCAGTTCCTTCAGAAACAGAAAAGAGCCCACTCCTGCCTCCCCCCTCCTGCCCATTGAAAAAGCAAAATATCAGCCCTTCCCTGCCTCCTGGCTGGAACTTGCCTGCTGCTCGCCCGGTCTGAATGATGTCCCCATGAGGTCTGTAATTATTTTTTCTCACCCTATCTAACCTACAGCCAGAAGTAAGCCACTTTAGAATGTTTTACCTTTTATGTGCTCAGTATTAAAATATGCAAAATGAATAGGCACTGAGCTTATTGTTCTGTAGTACAATGCAATTTTACTACACTGAAATTCCCCAAGAGCAAAATATTAGCTGTGATTAGGGCATAACATTCTCTAATCACTACAATGTCTGGTAGAAGCAGGAACTATTCCATTTATTTCAAAAACATTCTGCCCTTGAAAACTGGGCTTCTCCATCAAATTTTGTTCTTATTTGTTAATATAATGCAAGTTACTTTATAAAGGTCAGGACTGTCTTAGATGTCTCAGAAACACCTCATTTTGTTCTTAAGATTTATGATATTCTACAAAATTGGCTTCTTCTTTTTTTTTTTTTGCAGAGCTGTTACACATATGCAAATACAAATTTATTTGCACCTGAACTGGCACATTGCCAATTTTCAAAATGTATTTAAATATTTTAGTCGAGCATGCCCCAGTGGAAATGCACAATTATAATAATTTCTTTCATTATGTGCTTATTTGCAATCACTTCACCTAACTTTCAAAATTTGACCAAAATCCTTATCTCCAACCAGGTTCAAGCAAATTTCCTATTTCAATCAATCAATCAATCAGAGAGTAGTGGAAAAGGAATCCTTTACAAGAAATACAAAAAAAATTAACATGCATATTTCTTCAACTCCACAGGTACAGCTGCTGAGAAGTGCTTCAAGTCCCTGCCACAAACACCACTACCAAGGTAAGCATTCTGAAAGCACCACAAAGTGTTCTATGGACTGGGCTACTGGCTCCTCCATCATCTGCTAGTGACACAACACTGAGGACAGGCACCTGCATTAAAAGTGAACAAAGATGGCAGATAACAGTGCAGATGCCCCACCTTACCTCTGAAGGGCCTCTTGAAGATAAAAGGCAGGTAAATGAAAACTGGAAGATATCACAGCCCTGCAGTTCTCAAACTGTGGGTCTGGGACACACCAGTGGGTTGTGACCCAGTTTTTGTTGGGTCATGAAACAGAGGGCAGATTAGGCTATGTGTATCAAGGGTTAAACAAGCCGCTACTTGGGGAGGGGAACACTGCTGCCCAATCACCATTGTAGCCACACCCCTTGGAATTTATAAATCAGGCAGAAGCCTCTAGGGCCTCTAAAGTTTGGGAACTACTACCATAGCCATTAAGGGCTATGGCATAGTTATCCCATATCCTAAACTGTATTCATGCATCTTTAAAACCAGAAGGACTTAGACACTAAGTAAGTACAGCCCAACCTATTCCTCACCATGCTATAGCATACAGCCATGCCAATGGAGCACGTGCTGCATCCAAAGGTGTAGAGTCTCCTACATACCAGCTATGTAGCTGGCATAAGTCTGAAGAAAGGAAAGGGGTAAGAAAAGGAGTAGAATGGGCTGGGAAAGAGGGGATAGAATACTGGTACAAGTTGCTATTGCTGGGATCAATCCCTTTCTTCCCTGACCTGCTCCTGCCCTCCCTGCCCTAAAATTCCTTTGAACTTTCCCCTCCCCACCTATGACATGCCCCTGCCACTGACTTACTGGCGTTGTCACAGCCCAAGCTCCACAGCGGCAGGTGTGTGGAGCTGCCACTGCTTTGCAGCTGCAGCTTTGAAAGGACCAGCAGGGGCATGATGTTTGCACCATCACTGGGCCTTTTACTACAGCATATTGGGATATACGCTGTCATAAGATTGGGCTGTAAAATGTGCTGCATTGCTTGGATAGCAGGTGGAAAATCAGTGCCCAAGGCATTCCCTGATGTCTAATCAGTACAACGGCCTTGCATTCAGTCAAACCTTTTTTTTGCTCATAAACTCCTTATGTGTGGCAGTAAGAGTGGAAAACTGAGCAATATAACACCTTTAGAACTTTGAAGGGATGCTAACATGCCTGCCTTTAAAATCAATCAACACAATCATATGAATAAAGATACCCCTGATTGCTAAGGTGGGAAATGAAATCAACAGCAAGGAAGCTGTTTTCTCACGTTCCCTTTGAAGCTAAAGTTTTTAACTAACTGAGCATCAAGTCAGTGAGGACAGAAGAAAGGACATCATGGTACAAGCTGGCACAGTTTATTTCCCTCAAGAAAGATTACAGAATTGTTCCAAATGAAACAATTTGGGATTATGCTTGAAAATTTGCAATTTACTCTCCAGGGTGTTGTGAGGCCCAATTAAATCCTTAAAAAGTACATTGAGATTGTTGGAAGAACAAGGTGGCATGGGAATGCCAAAGATCATTACTGTCCTTACAGCTTGCCAACTATCATTCCAGAAGAAAGAGGGAAAACCTCTGCATTTCTCGACACTCTGCGAACAGCACTCTGTAACTGGAGGACAGACCCTTGCTAGATTAAAATGATCACTTCCACAGGGAACTTGCATGTGTTTACATTGAGAATTACAAGTGTAATTTCTTATATAAGTAAACAGAAGTAGTGTTAATAATATTCACACTAATGTTGGTTAAGCTCCTCACTGGTACATAAGAGAGCAATAAAAGAAAACAAAATAAGATAAAATTATACATGCCACTGGTTACCCGGTGGCAAGGTTTTCCATTTTCTCCTAGAGGCAAAGTCTGCCAATCAACTGATTCAATTTGTGAGCATACAGTTCAGTTTTTCCACATAGCCTGTGAGGCATTTTAAACATTCAAATAATCAAAGCCCAGGGCTAATTTAAACAGCTGCTAGGCTTATGGAGATGACTGGTTTCTAGGTGTGCTGTGAGCGACCATTCAGTTGCAAGTCAGTTCCAGGACTCACCACATAGTTACTGGAATAAACCATATGTTGCTGAATTTGCAAAGGTGTCACCAATGCAGACATCTCTCCCATGTGTTTTAACTTTTAATTGAAAAATATGTGTGACCCAATATCATCATGCTAGTATTTATCCACTCCCTATTCTGCTTCACTGGCTGCTTCTTCCAGGGATGGGGCAACACAAACATGCTGACGAGACAGAGCAGAACATGACATCACTCATATTTTCACGTGTACTGCCAGCTGGAGACTTGGATCAGCTGCAACTCACACCTTCCCATGATTGGACTTGCACATACATGAGAGGACAGTCAGAAAAACCACTATTTTACCTAACAGACCCTTGAATTGATATCATATGTTGAAGTTGATGCTCATGCTCTTGAAATAAACAGAAATGCTACTTAAAGTATCTGAAGTAGGCCTGCAGAACCTGCAACTGACCAGTGTGACAGTGCCCATCCAGCTGTAACTGAAACATCTCCTAAGGTGAACTTTGAATTGGAGGGAGAGGTTTTCCTGAGGTGAACTTAATTTTTGAGGCAAGCAAAATTAGTTTTAATACGAGCAACATTTCACCGGGTGTTTCACATAACTGTGGGCAGAATCCTAGCTGGCCTCTGTACTGGCAGAGCATGCGCCGTGCCAGTGCTAGCCATCGCAAAAGTGGTGTCAACCGCATTGCAACAATATAGCAGTTTGTTGCACTGGCTGGAATGCTCAGGCAGTTCAACACACACTGGCAGAAGGAGCAGCACAAGCTGGACGCAGTAAGTTCCTGCTGGGCAGTGCAGGGGTGGGGGAAGGGCAGGGAGGGGGTAGAACAGAGTGGGGAAGGGTGGATCAGGCCTGGGAGGAGCAGGACTGGCAATGTGGGCACACACTGCATCCTATCCCCTTCCCGTGCCTGATCATCTGATAGAGTCAATAAACTGAGAAGGGACCACAGGTAAGGATACATTCTCATATGTCCCATTAGCACAAATGGAAGATGCTGCACAAGTCTGCTACAATACTCTTCTGAAGTCTCATTCATGTCAATGGATGACATGCAGGAGAACTCCTGGCTGCCTGGTGTCCACTGAGTTCAGTGCATTTAGGGTAGAGAAAAGGGGTTTTTGACAACTGTCCTTAGTTCTTTAAACGCTATACTTAAAACAAAAAACAAAAAAAACCCTGCTGTGCCTAATTATGCTGTTTAAACTTAGAAGTATCACACCAGCTGGGAAACATAAAAGAGAGTATTTACAACATTATTTAAAACACAGGAACAAAAGAACAGAAACCATGCAATCTGTAAACTAGCAACAGAACGAAAAGCAATTCTCAATCCTAACTACATTGGAGACAGCCTGTCCCTTAACTATATACCAAACTTTCATAATGAAATGAATGAGGGTCTGTTCAGAAATCCTTCTCCATGCATGCACTACACCCATCTACATATGCAGCCCCAATGAGCTTAAAAGAACCATGTTTCCTCCCCTGGAGAGGCAGGAATGTGACTATGGGTTTAGCATGCCTCCCATATCTCCATCCACCTCTTCCTCTCTGCTAGATAAGGTTATGTGAACTTCAGAGGCTGAGTAAGTTGACTGAGTGAAGGAGAAGACCTGGATGTGGACAGGTTTAGTTAGAGGGAGATTGCTTCACAGCATCGGAGTGGACAGGACTCCATGGATAGCTGTCCCATGTCAGAGGCCCAAATCCTAACCAACTTTCTGGCACTGGCATATAATAATAATAATAATAATAATAATAATAATAATAATAATAATAATAATAATAATAATAAACTTTATTTATATCCCGTCCTTCTCCCCAAAGGGACCAAGGGCGGCTCACAACATATTAAAAACAGATTAAAAACATAATTTAACCACAAATAAAAACATATTAAAAACACATTAACATATACCCATAAAAAACGTAGTCAGATAAAAAGTCAGATAAAAAGAGCAAAACGCAGCAAATCAGAGGAATCAGGCCTGTAAAAATACTAAAAGATACAGAAAAGATGTTTAAAAAGGCCATGAACTCAGAAGGCTTCTTTAAACAAAAAGGTCTTCAGGCCTTGCCGAAAAGTCTCAAGAGAGGGAGCCATTCTCAAGTCAAGGGGAAGGGAGTTCCATAATGTTGGTGCCACTACTGAGAAGGCCCTATTTCTTGCCGCCGCCCCACGTACCTCCTTAGGCGGCGGAACTTGTAAAAAGGCCTTCTCTGATGACCTAAGAGGACGAGCCGGATTGTACGGAAGTAGGCGATCTCTGAGATACCCTGGCCCAGAGCAGTATAGGGCTTTAAAGGTCAAAACCAGCACCTTGAATTGGGCCCAGAAACGGGCAGCCAATGCAGCCCCCAGAGAAGCGGGCTGACAGAGTCAAACCGCCTAGCTCCAGTGACCACATGGGCCGCCGCATTCTGCACTAATTGCAGTTTCCGAACCGTCTTCAGGGGCAGCCCCACATAAAGCGCGTTACAATAATCTAACCTCGATGTCACTGTGGCATGGATCACCGTGGCCAGGTCTGCATGATCCAAGTACGGACGCAGCTGGCACACCAGCCGAAGCTGAGCGAAGGCCCCCCTAGTCACAACCGCCACCTGGGAATCCAGGAGCAGCTGCGAATCCAGGTGGACCCCCAAGCTGCGGACCTGCTCCTTCAGAGGGAGTGCAACCCCATTCAGAGCAAGCCAATAGTCCAGCACCTGCATCGAGGATTTCCGAACCAGGAGACATCAATGGGATGTGTGCTGCATCCTGCAGCTGGGTTGCACTCATGGAGGCCTCCTCAAAGTGAGGGAATATTTGTTCCCTTACCTCAGAGCTGCATTGCCCTTATGTCAGTGATGGAAAGTGGGTTAGGATTGCGCCCTAAGTAACCCTACAGATTGGTATATCTGCCTAGCTAGCCAGTATATACTGTCATGGATAACAGTTAAAATAAATTAACACCAGCATTAATCCGTGCAGTAGTCCTTATGAAATAAACAAGATTTCAGTTTCTTTTTGAGCAAGGGGGCTCTTTGGATCTCCTTAAGGAGAGAATTTCACAGCCATGGGGCAGCCACCAAAAAAGCCCAGCCCCGGTGTCCAACCAGACGCATCTTTGTCAGTGATGGGCCAGAAATTATTTTCTGGCACCTGAAACACCTTTCTGGAACACCAGCAGCATTCTAGGTGATACGGAAGGGGAAATGAGACCTTGTAGAGGCTTCCAACAAGACCTTCCCATCATCACTGCATCTGCCAGGTAAGTGGGAAAAGAATATGTGGCTGATGGCACTGGGTAGGTTTTCTAGAAGTCCAGTCCTGAAAGTTTGTTGCATATTGGCGGAGGGACTTGTAGATTTGTCATTATGAGCGGAAGTGAACCAATTGACCTTTAGACTTCCTGCCCTCACTCTGGCATGTTGGAGGCAAAGGAACAGTAAAGGTGTCTAGAAGACAGGGAAATGTTATCATCACTGTCAGGGAAGTGGTAAACATAAAACAGGTAACAGAAGCAAAAAAAAAAAAGAGAAAAGAAAAAGAAAATTAAAGGGTGAGTAGGGATTATGAAGCCTTTTGGCCCCAGTGCACCATTTGTGAGCTGAATAAGTTTGCTTAAGAATTTGTTCTAAATTTGGCACCATCACTAGCAAAGGAGGAAGGCACATGTGGATCTCTCAATTCCCTAGCTTGCTGTGGTGCTCTACCCACATGCACTCTTGTGTATACACTTCAGGAACAGAGAAACACGGCTCCATTGAGTTCTATGGACATTCCTGCACCCGGAAGGTTCACACCCATACAGTTCATAGCAACTGCATAGTACATAGTCGCCTAAAGAAAGCTGATCATTCACAAGAATTGCAGATCAAAAGCAAAACATTGCAACTACCTGCTTAGCATGCCCAAGCAAAGCTTTCAGGATTGGAATCTTAATTAATTTTGTTTTTAAAGCAATGCAATGGAACATAATATACCTTGATTTAGTCTATTGATTAAGTAGAATTGCTTTCTCTTTTTGATGAAACTTTTACTACAGTGTTTTTCTGCTTCTGGTTATATAGGTCTTGGTCTCAACTTTGTTCAGCCCCATGGGGGCTTCCTGTTCACAGCAGACTTTAATCAGCTCAGTGTGGACAGAAATTAATTTATCATCCTTTTAAACATGTTTCATTTGAAACAAGAAAAATAATATATACACAGTCATTTTCCATGAAAAGTCACATCACTGCTGCCAGCATAACAAATCATTAATTGATTATTCTCTCATAAAACAAGGTAAGCTTGCGGGCCCCCAAAGAAATGGTCGTCTGAGTTGCTCACATTCTAACTTTCATCCCTGGAGTCCCTCTGCCTTGAGCACAGGTGGATATTGAAAAATTAAAAGTGCTGTTTATTTAATATATTATTCTATAAATCCTTGGCAATGCCCTGCAACACTGCAGGCTTGTGGAAGGAAAAGGAGCTTACAAGTGTTAGGGAATCACAATTTGTCCATACACAAAAGGACAGATTGGTAAAGAGTTAAATATTACTGTCAAAGCAGCTATCTAACAAAGCAATGCTACCCTAATCCCTGGATAACAATTCATCCTTTCCCTTTAAAGAAAAGGCTGTGGGTGCTGCCAGATACCAAACATCCCCACTGAATCAGATTTGCCTGCTAAAAATCTTAAGTGCTATCCATGTACGCATTTAGATGAGGAGCAATTTGTGTACTACAGGAGAATAAAATGTAGAGTATTTCTGGGTTCCAGACTGCAGATGGGAGGAACTCAAGAACAAGAATCCCTGCCCAGACAAGTTGTATATTGGGGCAAATGCTAGGTTAAACCATTCTCCTTGACATGCTAGTTTTCTATATGCAGGGGTTCTTTTTCCCATAAAACAACATTCAAAACATGAAATGTCCTCTGCCCCACAGCCTGAAACAGGGAAGACCTTACCATTTACATAGGAAGCTTCCTTACGTCAAGTCAGACCATGTGTTCATCTAGGTCAGTGTTGCCTACATTGACAGGCAGTGACTCTCCAATGTTTCAGATCCGGGTCTTTACTAGTCCTGCTTGGAGCCCTACTTGCTCTGACCTTCTGCATAAAAGCTATGTGATCTTCCACTGACCTATGGTTCTCTTGATATTTACTTAATTCAGCTGTGTATTTAAATTGATATGGATTAGCTATGTGTCCTGCTGTCCAACATGCTGGTTTTTCCACATGAATGAGGGCCCGATCCTATCCACTTTTCCAGTGCCAGTGCAGCTGTGCCAATAGGGTATGCACTGCATCCTGTGATGATAGGACAGGGCTCACCCCCGGCAACACATGCCTCCTGGGGAGCAAGGGGCTATTGGGGGCAAGGGGCTCCTCAGGTGCAGGGGAACCAAATACGGTCTACCTGGATTCAGCCCCCAGACAGGAGGTCTTCCGGGGAGTAGGGCCTGAGTTCTCACAGAGCTCAGGCCAGTCACATGGTTGGAAGGGCTGGGCTGGGCTGGGCTGGCTGCTGGGTTCATAAGGAGCCCAGCAGCCAGAAAGAGAGGTTGCGCTTCCTTAGGCTCAAACTCCTGGAGGATGGCTGGGGGAAGCTATGGCCTCCTCAGTACCTTTACTCAGCCTGCCTGTTATATGGCGGGGTGGAATCTGCTCCACCATCTGGAACATTGCCTGACAGAGGTGGGGGAAGGTGGGAGTGGGCCAGACCTCTGGGGAGCTGCCTGGTGCACTGGGGAGATTGGTGCAATAACCCTGCAAACCCCTTCCACATGAGGTAGGGGTCTAAGAGGCCCTGACAGCAGGAGGCAGCACCTGGGCAGTTGACCCAACCCACAGGAGGGTTTACAGCTGCCAACAAGCAGCTTTACCAAACTTTCAGCCTCACGACAGGGTTGTGACAGCCACCCTTGCTGAAACTCCTGTGTAACTGTAAGCTTTGAATGCTGACCCCTTGTGATATAACAAGGGAGTCCAATGAGTGTTAAATTGCATCTGCCAAGCTAGCAAAAGGTCTCTGTGTTCCCTCCCTCGGAAGGGTAACTCAGCTGCACCCTGCTTATCGCATCCCTTAGCCCCAGAACACCTGGGGGAAGGTGGGATACTGCCATTGAAATCACAGGCAGTCACAGAGGCCTCCAAGGTATGGAAACATTTGTTCCCTTACCTCAAGGCTGCATTGCAGGTGCACCGGTGCTGGAAAGTTGGATAGGATTGGGTGCTGAGTCCCTCCTTTGGACTTGCCACCTTCCAGGATGAGGATATTTCAGCTCGGCCTGCTATGGTTGTAATAATGGCAAGGGCCACCCTTTTACCATGTTCTGACCCCCAGACTAAAGTGAGATTCACAGTATGAGGGAAGGTCCTCTTCGTAGGTGGGTCATGTTTCCTACCTGCCCAATGATTATAGAGGAGGGACATTCTTAACTGCTTGGGGAGATAACTGTATAGAATCTAACCCTGGTGAAATCTTAGAGTTGGCTCCAGGGAGGTTGTATTTCCTGCACCTGTGTTTCTTGTTGAGTTTGGGGGCTCACCTTCCTTCTGTGTGGGTGGCACAAGGTTTTCACCATGGTGAAGTAACATACGTTTGCTACCTAACTACCAGTGCCATGATAGCATTTGTATTTTTCAGCCTTCAGATGCATGGGTAATTTACCTGACTGTCAAGTGGGTTTGTGACCCACTGAAAATCTTGAATTCGAAGTTTCCTTTGGCAATTCTTCTGCATCCATTTAATCATATGCTTATCGCTCCACACACAGGCTGAGGCTTATTGCATGTTACCATTCACCACCATTGGCATGGTTTAAGTGTGTGGCACCTGGGCTCTTGTGTGTGCCTAGTTTAAGGGGTGGGAGCCATGCATGCAGTGATTTCAACTACTAACCAAGATAGCTGTGGGCCAAGTCTTGCTCACAGTCTACTTTTAATAACCTGAATAGTCAACAGGCTTTTAATTTGAACTGCACAGGTGTTGAGCTCATTGATGTTCAGGGGGAGGTCAAGAAGTTTTTGTATTGTTCACATTAAAGCTTCTTTGGTAGTCTCAGTTGTTAACAATCACTTTCAGGAATACTTTTAAGAAACTTTTACGTTGGCATGGCCATGGTCTCACCAACTGTGCTTTTATATCCACATAAGTCATATACTTTGCCTCCTACCAGTGCCACTGCTGGGCAGACTTTTACAGTATAAGAAAGGACCCTTCAAATGCATTAGCAATATAATCCTAGCCCTGGTTTTGACTTGCTGTTGATGTGTTTTCCCCTTCCCTCGATTGATGTCAGCTGCAGGTCAAAAAACACAACAGTGGCACAGTCAGGAGGCGACGTGCAGGACTAAACTGTGGGAAGCTCATAGGACCAGGAAAGAGTGAAAGCTTCCTTAAAGTCAGTAGCATTGAGACACAGGCACCTGATGTTTTCATCCTAAATTTTTGCAAAAGGAAAATTCCTTACTGCATTAACCATTTTAAGAACATTGTCCTATCAAGTCTAGCCCAGTGACAACCTTACAACTGCAAAGAGGAACAAAAAAAACTATAAAGTACTGTTTGTGGAGCCAGCACCATAAGACACCAACAGTGCCACAAAAGAGAGAGCAAAGTGGAGTGGCTCTTGACACCACATAGGACTACTAGAAACTAATTAATCGTTTTTGTAGATAAAGGACCCAGTGATGTTTTTGTTGCATTGAGTTTGTTCCATTGATTTGCACCTGCAGCTATAGCTGAAGACTAGATTGAGGGCTGATGAGTTACTTTATTCATAGAACTGTAAGAAACTACAGGAAAGAACTTTTAGTCTTATCAGATACCACCTACTGCAGAATTTACTATACATAAATCATTCCTGGCAAAGGTTTATTTCGTTCTCTCCAGAGAGCATCTGAAGAAGGAAATGCTACATTTTCCTATGACCCAGCTAATCTCTTAGGAAATCTATGTTCTGTTTTCAAATACTGTGTGGATATTACTTTGAGGCGCTTACCAAATTCTGGCACACTTGACTTGTGTGTTATTTGAAAGCTCCAGATTTCTATGAAATAATAGCAGCATAATTACGATAACCTAATTATCTGTGTCTAATTATCTATGGATTTTTTTACCTGCTGTTTTATCTCAATGTGATGAGAAGGGCCCTTTAAATCAAAGGGAAAAAAAAAATTTAACAATAGCCTCATTAATGCAATAGAGGGCAGCCGGCTGACAATCCATTAATCATTCTCTCTCCAGGAACTTAGAACAGCTTCACTCCCACGCAAGCGACCCCTCCCTTCCTTGGGAGCCCAGCCAGTAAAATAATCGGGGAGGTGTTAATGACTTGCATTCTTTCACATGCTCAGGGGGAAGGGAGGGGTTGCTTGCCCCCTCCCACTCACTTGAGGATAACAGAGCCTCATGTGACCCAAGGATGCATCAGGGAAGTTTCCTGAGGCTTCCCTGATGCTATAAACCAGGGGTGTCCAAAGTTTTTGGCAGGAGGGCCACATCATCTCTCTGACACTGTGTCAGGGGGCGGGGGGGAATTAATCCACACTTTAAAATTGAATAAATTTACATAAATTTGCATAAATGAATATATTAAAGATGAACTTATTTGAATGAATGAAAGTCTTGCAATAGCTCAAGGCCTATAAAAGACCTTGCACAAAGCAAGGCTGGCCTTTCCTTTGCTGCCTCTGCTGCATCACAGACATGAAACAGCAAGCAGTGGCGGGAGCCCTCATCCCACAGCTCATGCGAGAGGACAAACAGTCCTGAGACAAACACGCTGAGAACAGTTGCGTTGGGCCAGTGCAGACTCCAACAAATCTCCAGAGGGCCAGAGGCTCATTGGAAACTGGGGGCTCCCTGAGGGCCGCATTGAGAGGACTCGAGGGCCACAAGTGGCCCCTGGGCTGGGGTTTGGGCACCCCTGCTATAAACTGTGCCTCCGGAAAAACGGAAGCACAGTTTCTGGCCCTGTATGTTGGGAGTCTCGGAGAGGCTTTCTCGGGGTTCTAAAGGTTTGTGTCCAGGGCACTTGCCCCATTGAATACAATGGGAGGTCCACAGGAATTATCCTCCCCATCCATAGCCATGTGGCAACTGCTGATATTTTCAATTAGCCAACTGCCCTACTGTCTGCCACTAACAGCCCCCCGCCCCCAGACATTATGGTAGCTTTACCAACATTCCTAGTGCCACCCTTGAAATTTCTCAGACGATCCACCAGTTTTGGACCCTGATTAGGTGGCAATTCTAAAACACCATTTCTGTTTAGTTATGTGCACAAGCTTCAGGACTGTGTGGACAACCTGAAAACAGGCACTTGCAGATATCTTATATGTACTCCTGGCTCGTGCATGAAATGTGTGATGGAGCTTGCATTGAGTCGCAGCTTGTGGGGAGTAGTGAACAGACTCAGGCTGCCGTTTACCCTGAGTTTGCCTCTGCCTCCCTTCTATGGAGGGAGATGCTCCAATCCAGGCCTCTACCCCCTCACCTCACTCCTTCCTGGTTCAGGCTCTTCAAACAAAAGAGGAAGTTTATTGCATGCTGGGAGCACTCACAGAGCACTTCAGACTTCCTATTTGGTTGAAAGAGACCAAGAAGGTGCCTTTTTAAAGAAGAGGAAGGAAGAAGGCAAGAAGAAGGCGTGAGGCAAGGGTATAGCTGCCTTCCATGTGGAGATGACTAGTGGATCGCCTTCAGCCACCTTGCGATATGGTGGACCAGGCTTGTGTAAATGTGGAGATGATATCCTTGAAGGAATTTATTGTGCTGCTTTACCAAGTGTTGCCCAATTTGAAAGCCTCCAGAAGGTTGTTTCTGAGAAGCAGAACAAAAAAAGTAGTCTAATAATACATGTAGGTCTAGCACGGTAAAGGAGAAATATAACCTTTAATGGGAGTCTAAATGCTAACTCTTCCTACAGGTACAGCTGCTTGCTGAAAGCACAAATATTGTTAAGAGCAAATTTAAAAGTTATTCCAAACTCAGCATTTCAGTCTGCAAAGCTCAGCCCATCTTTGGTGAATAATGCTAGTAAATACATCTAAAGGGGAGACAATCATGACGAAAAGAGATTATATTCTACTCCGAGACATCGCTTCAAAACTACATATATTATTAATTCTATAGAACCCCACACTTGAATTATTAGGCACTTAGCCCTTCAGACGTGCTTGCAAAGCAGGATCACTGGCTAGTTGAAGAATGCAGTACCATTTCCCTTCTAACACCAAGGCACAAATAATACACTTTTCAAAAAATGATTATTTGTCCAGTCTCCTCTTCCTGCTGAAGGAAGAAGTATGTCACTGACCTCATTTACACGCTTGCTTGGCCCCTGATCCAGCTGCCTCCAAAAACTTAGTGCTGTGACCCCCCTCTAGATACGCTTTTGTATGGAACTCTGGCTGAATGTATATAAGGCATCTTCCACACTAAAGCAGAACATATGGCAACCAGGGGACAATATCAGTGGGTACATCAGGGAGCATGGCCACCAGGCTCAGTTTTGCTTCTTTCTCAAATGCATGGGAGGAGGGCAATGATGAATGAACATGGCCACAGTCTGCATGTGCAAAGCTGTAGCTTTTCACTGAAGTGATTAGGAAAATCCTTGGTGAGTATGAGCTCTGTGTCTTCTTAATGCAAAAACTGGGGTCACAATATGAATGATGTCATTTAAGTTATCCTAGAATGATGCCCCAATCCTATTCAAGAGGTGGGCTGATGGAACGAGCACTCAGCTGGTGCATCAGGCCTTCACGCAATTGCAAAAGTGTCATAAAGTACTTCGGAACAGCGTGAAGTCTGCACACACCTGTGGGAAGACCAGAGGGTGGTAATGGGGCAGAAGGATTGGGTCCAGGAGGGGGCAAGATCAGTGGCACCAGTGCATACCTTATCTCCCTTCCTGGGCTTGATCTGTTGACATGGGTCAAAACAGACTTGTGCCAGCTATATCGTTGGTGCAGGTCCAAGCTGACCTGTTGCACCAGCTGGGACTTACCTTGGAGAAATGGAGGAAGGAAATAGAATCAAGGACCACACCTCCTGCAAGGGTCAAAGAGGGTATGTAAAGGGTCTCAGGTATCTGGACAGTACACCACCCTCCAGAGTTCTGCAAGTGCCATTATATCCAAATTCCAACACAGTTCAAGGTGCGGGTCTTGACCTTTATGTGTTCCTCATGGTTTAGGACTAAGGAACAAAAAGACCATCTTCTTCTGTATCTGCTGGCTCACCTTCTAATGTCACAGGGAGGGGGCTATTCATGTGCCATTCATGCCTGAGACCATGCTGGTGGTCACAAGGGGTGCGGCCTTCTCTTTATTGGCATTCAACTTCAGAATTTCCTTTTGAGTTAAGATCAGCACCCTCCCTGATCACCTTCCGGCAGGGGCGAAAGACAATTCTGCTTGCCATCCCCCTAGCTTTGGCTTATATTCTGTGGATTGGTGGCTATGCTTTTTTATAATTTGCTGCTGGTATTGTTTTTATTGCTGCATTGATTTGTACTATTTTATTTTTTTAATGTGCTGTTTTTTAGGCTTTTATGGGACTGGGATTTTGTGTTTTACTGTATTTTATTGACATTTTTAATTTGTAGTTATCTGCCTTGAACACCCCATTTTATGGGAGGAAAGGCAGGGTAGAAGTATTTTAAATAAATAACACTTGTAAAATATGTGCTCTAAAACCGAGCCAGAAACCCTCCCCATCAGCCTGCCTGGTAGCAGGGCTATTATATTGCCCTGAAAAATTGGCATTGCCCTCACTACCACATGACACTCAGTTGCTATTTTGAAGCGCACCCTACTCCTTTGCAGCTTGGTTAGTTCAAAAAATTGATTTTTCAGATGGATATCCAAGAGACAAGTCTATTCAGATTACTCTGTAAAAAGCTGTGTGCTTAGTCAATTTTTGTTATTGATTGCACTGTGTTTAGTTTTAATGTGTCAAGCCTTTGAGTATTACAACTTACTTCACGGTTCATTCTTTATGCCTATGGAAATCCTTCTTTTTAATTGGAAAACAAAGCCAAAAAAAAAACAAAAAAAAAAACACTGCTTTCTAGTGTAGGATGAATACAGATGAATCTCCATTGCAAAGCTGGGATACAAATGTGAGTTTCTGATCCAAAGCAGTGGAAGGAACACACATCCAGAGTTTACTTCCGAGTTTCCCCTTTCTTCATCAGCATAAGCAATGGAATGCTAGAGATTTTCTGTATCATGGTTCGCAAAGGAATGGGAAAGTGCAGAACAGTGTCTATAATCCTACACCTAGGTAAAATGCTTTGCAGGACTGAAGTCCAACTTCCATGTAAAGACACTGGGATTGCAGTGCCACTCTGCAAGTAGTTCTACTGAAATTAATTTACCCAAAATGCAGATCGATGGCCTTGTTGAGCAACAGCAGTACTTATTGGACTCAATTGTTCCACCAACCAAGCTCTATTGAAATGGATGTGGCTTGAATAGCGACCTTGCTTTGGATTATGCCCACAGAGTTCACTTTGGCACCTTTACATTCAATTGAAGATTACCTTTGTTTTCCCTTTGCTGTAAAAAAAAATTGAGGCCATGGCAGATTGCAACTTGAACAAATGAGGTTCATTTCATAGAACCCTTTATCTGGCCTTATCTTAAAGAAAATCCTCGTGGGTTAGTTTGGACTCTGACCTTTCTTACTCACGTGGGTGTTTTTTTTCTTGTTCTTGTTCTTAAATGTATTGTTATTAGAAAAGTGAACAAGGGTTTTTGTTTTGCTATTATCCCCTTCTCACGCTTTATCTCATTTAACAGAGAATCAAAGCCAGGAAGCAAATGTTGCAAATGGTGCATGACCCCACCCTGGCCATAAATCTTTGTAATGCTGGTCTAGTAAGGTGAGGGTCTGACCCCACCAAACAGATGGACTTACGTGGTCAATTTTTCATTTCCCTTTGTTTTATGGAGTGCAGGAGACACACACCTCTCTGTACACAGCTACTGGGTGCTAAGTGCTTGCCTGGAGAGCGAAGGGCCAGATCAGTTATGAGGCTACTAGCTGGACCAAGAGGCCACAGATCTACTAGCCAGGAAGGCCACACTTCTAATTGAACCATGTAATCACTCCCCACTCCAATGGAATGCTTATAGAACAGCATTTCTCAAACTTTGAGAGAGCTTTACTCCTTCAGTACATTCTTGTGGGGGAGGGGCTAGGGCAGCCCCTTCCATTTTGCAGGAGGCGCTTTGCTCCTGCTTTTATTACCAATTCCAATCGTTGGGAAGCGCTACGGAGGGCTGTGCAGGGCTCCCCGCACCTCCTGTAGCCTGCTGCAGCCCTACATCTGCACTTGCATAAATAAGTGGAAAGCACCCCGCTCACCCTCCTTAGCAATGCGATCCTGAGGGTCACATCGCTGCCTCCCTCCCCTTCCCCTTCCCCTGCTCCTTAAAGGGATGGGGGAAGCATTACACAAACTGGTGGGTCGCGACCTGCCAGTTTGAGATCCACTGTTATAGAGACATGTTTATTCCTTAAATCCAAATGGATCTCTCACAGCTCCAAAATTCAAATAGGGCTCACTGGCTACAAATCTGGCTGGAACTGATTCTCTTTCTTCCCTACTAACCTCCCTAACAATGGAATCGTGCCCTGAATGGCTGTGAGTTGCAGGGATTCCTCTCCCAGTGCGATTCCTCTCCCGGTGGCCTAGAGCAGCAGTGCGCTCTGCTCTACTCTGCAATTTGCAGTCACTCTGGACGTGATTCTGGGTCACATCTTTTGTCTCCTTGGAGGAGACGAAAGATGCCATTCCACACTGGGAACAATTCCGTGCGCTCTGGGGCCTGGGCAGCATCATTCATCTGCTCCGAGAAGATGAAATACGCACCCCAGTGTAGTGCAGAATTGTACCGGGAGAGGCTTGATCTCCTGGTGCAATTCCAGAAGTGATTGAGGTGACACGTTGATGTCACTGCAATTCTGGGTCAGGGTGCGGGGGGGGGGGGGAGGCGGCAAACAGAATGGCGGTCCTGGGAGGGAAAAAGTCCAGGACTGCCACTGCCAAGTGTTCTTGGTTTAACTCTTTAAAATAAATGCTCTTGTTGCACCTTTCACCCTCACTTCCATTGTCCTTTCTGTTGAAGTTGGTGCAACTCCATCTGCTGTCCAGAGGGGGCAGGATGCTGTGCAGAAGGGGTCAAGATATGGCCCAGTGAATCTGAACTTTCTACCTCTTCTCTCTGTGATCCTTGTGGGGTGTGGCCCTGACCCTTTATCCTTCCCTTCTCCTCTGAGCACTTCCTCTTGTCCTCTGGCCACCGACCTATTAAGATGGCACACACCAGGGCTCTGATGCCCAGGCCATCTTGAGCACAAGGCATGAAGGGTGAGGCAGCTCCAGGGCCTTGCTATCTCTAAGTGTTAGCTGAACCTGTGATCCTAATCAGACGCTCAGTGGAACTGTAAGTAAATAACTTCTTTTCTGCAACTTTAACAAGCCATTGCCTCTTTGTCTTTTTTATTGATTAGCAGTCAGCTGGGTGAGGGAGGTTCCCTGGGGTGATACCCCAAAGGGGGGGTACCGCTGCTTAAGCTACTCTGCTTTCCCCCCCAAAGAGGAAACTATTTTAATTTCCTCCAACATTTTCCCTGTCAAATCAACACAAATTTGCCCTTTCTTTCAAAATCCTGCATGTCCTTCCCCCTTTTGATCTAGCTGCCCAATAGTCAATATACCATGTTGTGAATCATTATTTGCGATACTGTTCCATACTGCAGCTCACAGAGAGATCTGTGAGCACTGCACAATACGCTTTCTGAAATAGCCTGGAAAGGCCATTTAACAGATTACCCTCATGTGTGGCTGCTAACCACAACCACACTTCCGGACCCTCACATAGGATGGGGGGGAGTGAGATACAAACACAGGGAAACGGGTCAGATTTGGAGCCTTTTGTTGTAAGACTGCTGGCATAGGACTTGAATGCTGTGGATAAAGGCAGTGCTGATTAAGAGAAAGCAATAAATGGGTCATTCGGGGAGTTGCAGAATATTCAGAGGAGCTAGAATAGTGCAAGGCCAGCTGCCCTTCGGTCATAAGTTATGTAACATCAGAAAGTTGCTAGGGTTGTAAGTTCTCAACCATCTCCCAATGCTGTACCTTTAGCAGCAGT
Organism: Tiliqua scincoides; assembly: GCF_035046505.1. Classification (NCBI taxonomy): domain Eukaryota; kingdom Metazoa; phylum Chordata; class Lepidosauria; order Squamata; family Scincidae; genus Tiliqua; species Tiliqua scincoides. The sequence goes on from NC_089821.1 coordinate 88,781,599, forward strand.
TTGATGTGAAGCAATTAGAAGGAAGTGCTCTTCTTGGCATCAGGGTGAACATTATAGAGTCTGCTAATTCTGCAGATCAAGACCTTGCTCAAAGCACAGATGAAAGGAATGGTTGAAAAGTCTGTAACCCCAATATCCTGGAAAAGACAGGGGAACAGGTTCTAGTATCAATGTCCTGCCTTGATGCATTTCTCTAAGATTGCTATGTCCTAAGCATGTCAACTCAAAAGTAAGTCCATTGAAAGTACTTAAAAAAGTGTGTTCAATGTGGCTTACCCCCCAGGAAAATCTGTATAGGATTGCAGCCTTATTTGGTTTTAGCGCTTAACAGCTTCTGCAATCACTGTTCAGAAGGTATAAGGAACACACACACACACACACACACACACAAAATTGTTTCCTCAGAATTTATGAGAATTTGTCTGTAAGACTTTTCTTCAGATCTAACTGTATATAGCTATGTAATGAGCCCAGTTGTGGTAACGCAATATTTTCTGCTAATAAATCAAATAGGAAACAAATAACATGAACAATATTGTTGAATGCATGGGGGGGGGGAACTCCTCCAAGCTTGGACTAAATATCTCAAAATGCACAAGCATATATTTGGTGCTGATTTTTTCTTAAGAAGGCATGAAATAAGGAAGTCAACTCTTCAAATTGAGAGTGATTTTGTGCCAGGTGCTTGTAGAGCAGGCTATGTAGGAGAAGGTAAGGAAAGTGAAACCAACACTAAGGTATTTATCTGGTAGCTTCCAAAAATGGTCTCAGGTTTCAAAGACAACTTGTATTCTCTTCTGGAAATACATTCTGGTTGGACAGATTTCTTCATTCCAGAAAAGGCTGTGACCTCCTCTTGAGTGCAGTGAGTGGTGCCAATTACATTGGGTAGCCCAACTGAGCAGAAACAAACTCCAGCTCCCCTTACTCTTTCTGTCAAGGCTTGTGCACTGAGCAGAAATCGGATTACATATTGATTTAGAGCATCTTCTCATCCAGGCATGTGTATTCACACTGAGCACATCCGAGACAAATTGAAGTAAACTATTAGTTTCAGGATGCAAAACGACATATGTAAAGGTTGCTATCAGGCATATCAGACACAAAACCACAGTGTTCAGAACGTATTCTGCAGAGACACGCTTCCTATTCCTGCCAACACTTGGTTCTACCAGATGCGAAGGGAGCAATGAATAATCTCAATTTGCCAAGCTCTCTCAACCTTTGGACTTTCAAATGAGGGATCAAGGTCAAGTGTGAATGGCACTAAATTCCCACATCAATTGGTTCAGTGGAGTAGAAAGTGCAGGAAGTTAACCGAGGGAATATAAAGCCCCCCCCCCCCCGGAAGCTTGTGTTGTGCTGTGCAGAAGACAAGGGACCAGTTCACCACAGACCAAAGCTCTGCATGCAACTATGCTCTGTAGCTCAGTGGAAAAGCACTGGGCTTGCATACCAGCTTCAGGCTCTGGGAAGTCCACTCAAGGTAAGAAATATCCCCTGCCAGAAATCATGGAGAGCTGCTGACAGTCGTAGTTGACAACAATACTCACCTACATGGATTGATATAAATCTGTAAAACAACTTCATCTGTGGCCCTTTAGTATGATCATAAGCACTCTTCTTGGAACAGACTTCTCTGAACTTGAATTTGCTCACAAAAATGTGAAAACATCTAGTTTCCTGTTTCCAGTTTCATCCACTCTGTGTGGACAGGATTGTTTCGTGTTGTGGGAGCTTAGAGGAAGACCCAGCCTTGCTATAAGCATTAGGCATATAAAGCAACTTCCCAATAGAGAGCATTTAAGGTCAAAAATGTGTGACCTGAGCTCCAAGCAGCATCCAATAGTGATTTCCCCAGTACTGCTGCCTCTTTTAAGTCCTTCTTTGGTTTAGGAACTATCACAACACTGCTGACTTGTTAGCCTGGAGGAGGGAATGCTCCACTGCCCCTATCCTTCCAGTTTAGCCAATGATGGTTTCATCTTAAGTCCCTAGTAGGGCTGTACATAAAGAAACATTCCAGAACTTACAGTGGCACGTTGGTTTAAATGCAAGGTTTTTCTCCACTGCACTTGTGGGAGAAATTTAATGGGGTGAACAAAGGAGTAACCTATGAATTATTAGCTCAGTTGCTATGTTGTCACATGAAACTGGATGTGGCAGTGATTCCCATATCCTCAAAGACCTACTCCAGTGTAATGTCAGAATAGTCTTGTGAGTCTCCTTTTTTGCACTTCACCCTTTTCCCACAAATACATTTTTCTTTCTTGCCAGCCTGCTTCGCATCTGCTGCAAGAGTAATTTACCTGTAGGTGTCACATACTTGCAACCAGTTCTTCATACACCAGTGATTTCTTAATTTATAAACCAATCAGTTCTACACATAGCCTCATGAGGACCTAGGGTGTCGGGAGATATTTTAACAGTTTATAAGCAAGTCTAAATTAGATTAGCAATATAGTAAGTAATAACGATCCAGGCTTGGGTCATTTCCTGGGGATTAATGACCAGCTGGGGAAACTGATAGGCCCAGGAAGCAGCCAGAGGTATAGTTATCATTTTATTAGAGATTTGTTTGTTTGCTTTGAATTACCAGCAAAATGTATGCTCCTTTCATGGCTTGCAGTATGACATTATTAAAGCAAAGGACTAATAGTCATTCTGCACAACAAGGATATTTACATCCACAGCTGCAGAGAATCAAACTTCAGGACTCTTGCACTTGATGAATGATGTATTTTCAGCCCAGTCCTAAATGTGTTTACTTAGTAATTCAGTGGGATGTATTTCCGGATAAGTATACTTGCAATACAATCCAATGCAGTTCTACTTAGAAATAAGTTCCACTGTGTTCAGTGCAGCTTCCTCCCAAAAGAATGTGTGTATAGGATTACAGCTTTAAGAATACAATCCAGAAGCTAGATGCTCTTAGATGCTATTGAAATTAATGAGATTTAAACACAGTAGTGCCTTAAAATTCTGTTGAAATCAATGAAACTTCAGTACTTAGCCAGTTGTTTTTTTCTCAGTTGTGCTTTTTGATTATATAAATCACTGAACATCCTAGGACTCTTCACAAGAGCAAAATTAAATGCATGCATTAAGCCTTTGCATCCTCTGAGCCCTCATATAAGCAGTTTTATGTATCAACCATGATGTGAATGATTTCAAGCAGAGGTGAAAGAATCATTTACAGCAGTGTTAAATCTCTATGAATACAGGTCCTCCCAATTATTCAGTTCTGAATAGAACAACTTTGCTGTTCATGCCTTTCACCTTGACTGCTGCTGCCAGCTCCTCCTTGCTGGTCTTTCATTGGCTCGCCTTTGTCCCCTTTCCTCTATCCAACACTCTGCCACTAAGGTCATTCTTCTTACTCATTACACTGAACACATCAACCTGCCTTAAAACTTTCGCTCCGTTCTTCAAAGCCTCCCATTGTGTTGGCCCTCCATACCTCTCACTTTTCATACCATTACATTCCTACTTGTCATCTTCACCCTTTCAGTTCCACTACCCTCAAACATCCAGAGTCTCCTGCTCCCTAAATGATCCATCCTTTCTTACTTGCTGCCATTTATGCTTGAAACCACCTCCCAGAACACCTGTTTCTTCACTTCCTTCAAACCCCATCTTAAAACCCCCTTTTCCATGAAGCCTCTGGCATCACAGTCCCCATTCCCTACTGCAACAGAACTGGGTGGCCCAATCTTACGCATGGCCTATGATCCACTGCCATTGAGTCCTGTTATGCTGTCACAAAAAGGCATCATTGCGCTCTCCAGAGCTGCTGGAGCAAACGGCCAGAGGCTCTGTGTGCTCTCCAGTAGATCCCAGATGCCATGCTGGAGCAGGTATGGTGGCAGCAGGGGCAGTTCATGGGCAGTTCAGGGAGGTTTGGGGTAGGGAGTGGGGTGGGCAGGGAGTGGCTAGAGAATGGGAGGGGGATCTCAGTGGCATTAGAACATGCCAAGATCCTTCCCCCATTTTCCCATCCCGACATGCCCCCTGAGGCTCCTTGAACTTATACTGGCTAAATAGCCAGCTAAATAACTGGCGAAGGTCCAAGGAGACCCATTGACAGACGTGGCCTATAAAGAGGTGAGGTGTGCACTGGCAGCATGGTTGCATACTGTAAACTGGTGGGGGATAGGATTGGGCTATAAGTATGTGCAGAAACAAATTGCATGTGCTCTGCCTGTTAACGTCTGCCTCCTTCCCTGACTCCTCCTTTTGTTGTTGTCCTTGTGTCAATATCAAGATCGTAAACCCCTCAAGAGAGGGATCTGTTTTTCACCACTCTGTGTTAAGCACCGCGTACATTGATGGCACTAGATAAGCAGATAAACAAAAATCTCATGGACATTACCATAGAAACACAAAATCAAGTAAGCTAAGCCAAAGGCAAGCAGATGAAACAGCCAAATGTAGGACAATGTGATTGGGTAACTAACTGAAATGTGCTGAAATACACCTGATTATTTTTTCACAGTCAGGTCATAACCTACCATGTCACATTGTCACAGTTGAGGACTGGCACACAAATGCACATCCACCACTTGATTGTGTATCATTTGCTTTTTTCGACACCTAATGCCAGCAGCTCTATGTGTGAATGAACTCAGCAAGTATTTTCAACCAAGGATTGCATTTGGTGTCACACAGGGAGATATCCCATCGGTGGCAATAGCTCATTCACATATCCAAGTCGCCACAAGATGTTGCAGCCATCAAACAACATGAACATGTACACGTGAACTAAGTCAATGTCATAATGAATAAGGATAAGGATCATAATTTCAAAGGAAACAAATGTGATATGTGTGCGGATAAATGTGATATTGACATCCTAATTTTTTTAGATTTCCAGCCACTTGTATTTAAATGCTTTATCGGTAAATTTCTACATTATGAAATTGGTCCTTGGCATTCATCCTGGGCTGGTTTCATGCCACAGTGATTTCAGTTCATGCTGAAACTGTTGTTCAAGTTACTTTCTAAAGAGAAACAGGTTTCTGAACATGCTCTGATTCTTGCAGTTCTTGTCATGTACTATGAATCATGTGGAATTAGCTTGTCTGATGAGCCCCAGATTATGATGGATTCCCACAGTTAGACAAGCTAGAGTTTTGCAAGCAAGAATGCCTCTACCATCCACAGCACACCTTCCCCTGGATTCCCAACTTAGAAAATTCAGTGCTTGTTGGGAAAATAACTGCTTATTGCAGTCTATTTTTGTTTTTAATCATTCTTCCTAATTGCCATTCTTCCTCTAATTATCCAGTGTCAGTCCATATCCTCATGACGTACACCCTGAAACAGTTGCCACTTACAGATGCACAGTTATATTTTACACATATGCTGATGTAATATGCAGTGAATACTAGTTTCACAAATCACAGACTGACAGGAAGTCATCAATAGCTGTTACCTTCTGTGCTAATGTCTTGATTTACTGCAGCTATCTATGTTGTTCTACTGCTAAAGAGTAAGCCACAATTTCATGGCCATGAGGCAGATTTGGGAACATTGTCAGATCTCCAGAAAGTAAAATGTTAGAGTTCAACTCAATGTACAACAGTGATTCCGCTACACCATATCATTATCTACACTTTCAAATTGCAATGCAAACTTGAGGTGCAATTACAGGACAATGCTGTTTTTTATCTTAACTCAGTGGTAGAGCACGTTTTATATTCAGAAGGTACCAGTTTCAATCCCTGCATCTTCCATTAAAGCAGGGGTGGGCAAGCATTTTGATAGGAGGGCCACATCATCTCTCTGACACTGTGTTGGGGGCCAGGAAAAAGAAGAATTAATTTACATTTCAAATTTGAATAAATTTACATAAATACATTAGAGACGGAACTTATATGAATGAATGAATTTTACTGAGCTTATTTAGAATGCACATGAGAGTTACAATACAGTCATGTAGAACCACTTGAGAACTATGAACTGTTTGCCACACACCTCTTGCACATTGAAAACATACAGACCAAGCCAGAAACACATGGAGACATAAGTTGTTTAGAGGCAATGGGAGGAGTTAAAATAATGCTCAGGGAAAAGCAGAACAAACATGGAGACTATAAAAGGCCTTGCTCTAACTTGGCCCGCAGCTCACATCCGGCAGTCACAACCGGTAGTCGTGGACCAGTGCATGCTCCAACAGTTTCCAATGGGCCAGAGGCTCATTGAGACTGGGGGCCCCCAAGGACCACAAAAGGCCCACAGGTCAGGGTTTGCCCATGCCTACTTAAAGGGATCTAGGATGACAGGGCTGGGTAAAGGACCTGCCAGATCCTCTGGAAAGCTGACAGCAGGTAGAGTAGACAGTAATGGTCTAGATGGACCAATGGCTGATTAACTATAAAGCAGCATCATATCTGCACCACTGTATATGTACTTGAATGGGGAACAGGATGATGATAATATGTATGTGATATGAAAAGGTTAACTGGATCGGCTGTGTGCAAATCTGTGTTTACAAATAGGCACCCTGCACATGCAGTGCAAGCTTGAGGGAAGTTGACATACCAGTATAAATAAATGTGCACTGTTTACACTGGTCTGTTATTTTTCGTCTTACCTATGCGATCAGATAAAGCCAGATGGGAAAAATGCTGCCACTGTGCGCTATTCAGAACAATATTCTCTACTAACTATTGTTAGTTGCTTCGTGAGGCATAGCCTTAAAAGCATGACGACCAAACTTCCTCAGTGCATGACTGCTGCTTGTCTGGTAGGTATTCTTCTTGTCAATCTTTACTTTCCTTTGACTTGAGTGGATTACTGTGAAAATGGAAAGTCTGCAATTATCACGAAGCGCAAGGCCATATACTATCAGAAAGGGTCTTGCACAACTTATAATTTGCGCATCATCATCCTGATATCTAGTCATCAGGTTTGACAGTTTGTGTGACATGGGTTTGCCAAGGCTGCAAAGAGAGGGTGGAAGGGGGCACCGAAATTGTTATAAAGTAAGAAAGTCTATGATAGAATGAAACATTGATCAAGGCTGAATAACATGAAGTGTGTAACTAGTGCAATTATTATTGTAATTGCATATATCCAGTTATTGATACACTTGAGAAGATCAGCAACATGAGCTCCCAAGCCAGATCTTGTGGGGGAGCTGGTTCATAAAAACAGGACACAAGTGACAATACCTCTAAAATGGGTTGAAAGAAACAAGTCATGTGGAGGCTACAGAGATGGAACTGGCTGATGGACATATAATGGATATCCAAAAGTTCTGGGACTCTATCACCTACTGGAAGCATGACCCACAGGTGAATGCTGATTGCGCAGGTGGCAATGGAGGACTTCTTTTACACAATTACTGTTGGAGGAAATTAAAAATAGTTTCCTCTTTGGGGGGGAAGTAGATTAGCTTAAGCAGCGGATCCCCCTTTGGGTATCACCCCAGGGAACCTCCCTCACCCGGCTGACTGCTAATCAATAAAAAAAGACAAAGAGGCAATGGCTTGTTAAAGTTGCAAGTTGCAAAAAAGAAGTTATTTACTTACAGTTCCATTGAGTGTATATTTACAGCATCTGATTAGGATCAGTGGTTCAGCTATTGCTTAGAGATAGCAAGACCCTGGAGCTGCCTCACCCTGCATGCCTTGTGCTCAAGATGGCCTGGGCATCAGAGCCCTGGTGTGTGCCATCTTAACAGGTCGGTGGTCAGAGGACAAGAGGAAGTGCTCAAAGGAGAAGGGTCAGGGCCACATCCCACAAGGATCACAGAGAGAACAGGTAGAAAGGTCAGATTCACTGGGCCATAGCTTGACCCCCTCTGGACAGCATCCTGCCCCCTCTGGACAGCAGATGGAGTTGCACCAACTCCAACAATTATGACTTGGAGGTCATTGCCTCAAGCTGTTTTAGCCATGTGCATCAGAAAGATGTTCTAGCATTCTCTAGCACTGTCCTCTCCTAACTGCTTTCTCTTCCATTCCATTACCCTTCACCTCTTCAAATACAGCTTGTTGCGGAGGAGAGCGGACCTGCTCTTTCTGTGCTGCCACTAAGCCAAGCAAGGTTGAGTAGGTGTGCTAGAGTTCAGGGCAGCATTCCATGTCAGAGCAGCTGAGTTGCATAATACTGGGAAGTTCTCATTTGCTGTCCTCATAAAGTCCTCTCTCTGTGTCTCAGGTTGGGAGAATGTGGCTGTGTGTTGGGGGGGGGGAGATTAACACTGAGATCAAGGAACATTCAGGAGGTCCAATCAGAAAACTTACAACCTTCAGTTGCCTATCATAAATAAAAAAGTAACTCAGATCTGTGGATCATAAATCAGCAAGTAATGAAGTACCAATTCTTCTTAAATAATTGAAGCCTGAAAAATAAATTTTTTTACAAAGACAGTTTTTAAAAAGGAAGCTGCAGTCTTTTCATTTCCCTGGCCCAAAATCCCCCACTGATTTCATTACAAATTCTCTGCAAGAAAACCTCTAAAACCACCTAAACCAATTTTCCTAGGCAATTCAGATCATACTAGTTTTTTGCATAGTCTGAACTCTGATCCTGCAAATATACATGACCTTCAATCCAATGATATCACCAGTTCCACTTATTGCTTCAGGTATGAACACATTAGAAGGATGAAAGGATTTCAGTTCTCTCCGCAGAGCACAAGAAAGGTGTAGCGCCTTTAAATGATTAGTAATAAGCTTGTTATATAAGATCAGTGTGTGTGCTGTCTTTAAACAAAAGTAAATATGGCAAACAAAATTATTACAAATTCCCCAAAGCCTTCTCAACAAATTAGTTTTCGAAAAAGCAATTTTAAATGTTTCCCACCTTCTCCCTCAGCAAGGCTTGTTCTTCTATGTGTTTTGAGATTCTATCTTTGATTAGGCATTCTACCATCTTGCCCGGTATAGATGTTAGGCTGACTGGCCTATAGTTTCCCAGGTCCCCTCTCCTTCCCTTTTAAAAAATCGGTGTAACATTTGCTATCCTCCAATCTTCTGGAACCGTGGCCGTTTTGAGGAAGAAGTTGCATATTTTAGTCAAGAGATCAGCAACTTCATTCTTCAATTCCTTAATAACTCTTGGGTGGATGCCATCAGGGCCAGGTGACTTATTGATCTTTAATTTATCAATGAGGTCTGAAACATCTTCTCTTTTAACCTCTATCTGATTTAATTCCTTGGTCAGGAGGGGCCGTTCAGGCAGCGGTATCTGCCTGAGGTCTTCTGCAGTGAAGACAGATGCAAAGAACTCATTTAATTTCTCTGCCATCTCTAAGTCTCCTTTTATCTCCCCTTTCCCTCCCTCACCATCCAGAGGGCCAAATGCTTCTCTGGTGGGTTTCCTGTTTCTAACATATTTGAAGAAGCTTTTATTATTCCCCTTAATGTTGCTGGCCATGTGTTCCTCATAGTCTCTCTTGGCCTCCTGTATCACCTTCTTACATTTCTTTTGCCACAGTTTATGTTCCTTTTTATTCTCCTCATTAGGGGAAGACTTCCATTTATGAAAGGAAGCTTGCTTGCCCTTTACAGTCTCTTTAATTTGGCTTGCTAGCCATGCGGGGACCCTCCTGGACTTAGTCGAGCCCTTCTTCCTTTGTGGTATACACTTCCGCTGGGCCTCTATTACTGTTGTTTTAAGCAGCCTCCATGCACTCTGGAGAGATTGGACTCTTTTTACCTTCCCTTTCAACCTCCTTCTAACCAGCATCCTCATTTGAGGGAAGTCTGCCCATCGGAAGTCAAGGGTTTTTGTGAGAGATTTGCCTGGTATTCTTCCCCCAATGTGCATGTCGAAATGGAATGCAGCATGATCACTGTTCCCCAATGGCTCAGTAACATTTACATCTCTAACCAGGTCCTGAGTACTGCACAATATTAAATCCAGAGTCACCTGTCCTCTGGTGGGCTCCGTGACTAGCTGCTCTAAGGCACAGTCATTTAACATGTCAAGAAATCTGGTCTCCTTTTCGTGACCAAAACACAAATTGACCCAGTCTATATGAGGATAATTGAAGTTCCCCATGATTACAACCGTCACCTCCCTGATCTGTTTCCTCATTTCAAGGTCCCCTTCCGGTTTCTGGTCTGGAGGATGATAGTATGGCCCCAGCATTACATCGCTCCTCAGGTCTGGTAATTTAACCCACAGAGATTCTATGGTGGAGTTGAACCCACCTTCAATCTCTACTTTGCTGGATTCTATCCCTTCTATCCTGGGGTGGCCGTTAATGTAAACGGCCACCCCACCTCCAACATGCCCCTCCCTGTCCCTCCTGTAGAGTTTATAGCCCGGGATTGCGTATCCCACTGATTCTCCGCATTCCACCAGGTTTCCGTTATGCCCACTATGTCAATGTTTTCCCTAGTCACCAGACATTCCAGTTCTCCATCTTTGCTTGGAGAATTCGGGTATTTGCATAAAAGCATTTGTACGTGGAATGCCCCAGGATGGGCTGCTTATTGCTCCTTTATCCCTGCATCCTCTCATTGTACCAAACCATCTATCACATCCCATCATGCTACCATTCCCAATTTCTTCTCCTATTCTTTCTTTACCTTGTTGTTCTCTAACCTCCCCATCCTCGTCCCATAGGGATGAGGAGTCCCGAACTGGATGCCCCTTGGCTCCTGTTGGCTTTCCCCCAGGGATCAATTTAAAAGCTGCTCTGCCACCTTTTTAATGATATGCACCAACAGTCCGGTTCCATTCTGGTTCAAGTGAAGCCTGTCCCTCTTGTACAGGCCCCGCTTGTCCCAAAACGTTCCCCAGTGCCTAACGAACCTACCTCCACCTCTTCCTCTTCCAAATTCCATGTCAGTACCATGTCCTTCAGAAATAGTAAGACAAACGCTTACCAAATAGCCCTGGGCTTTCCATAACTTGAATGGAATAACTTCCATTCAAGTTGAATGGAAGTTGAATAACAATGGAAGTTGAATAAATTCCCCCGATTCTGTTGCTATCATAATGAGAGAAGAAGGTGCTTCATGCATGGTGGTAGGCAAAGGCAGAGATGGAAGTTGCTGTGGGGGCAGGAACAAGGTCGTTAGCAAGGGAAGAAGACACTGAAATTGGGCAAGGACAATAATTTGAAATAATTGAAATAGAGTTATGACAAAAACCCAAAGGGCACTACTAACCTTGGGCCACTGTGAGATACAAGAAGCTGGACTAGATGGCTTGGTCCAGCAAGGCTCTTCTTATATTCTTATGATTTCAGAAATGGTCCTTCGCAAACAGCTAATATCTTTTCTTCAGCATATGTCAAATGTGCAATGGAAGTTCTTTAGCTTGTTGAAACATCTCAGACTGGTGACAGAAGTTGGCATCTAGTGACCTTAATTCACTGACATTAGCACTGACAACATAAAAAGTGCAATGTCTACATATAATCTCAAAAAAGGCAAACTTCAATTAAAAAAAAAAATCCCATTTTTTCCCCTACATTCATGAGTTTCTTTCCCCCTGCTTGGATTCTAGAGTTGTAAGATGCAAATTATTTCATTTGTCACTGGAGATCAGATGGAATGCAAAAGCTGGCAGAAGAGAAAAGTGCAAAAAAAACCGAGAGCAATTCTGCAAGGCCTTAATGACCTTTAGCTGTTCCTGAAATTTCTGTCTTGTGATGTTCCCTATTGAAGGTTGCCAAACAGATGGTGCTGTTATGCAGCCTCCAAAACAATGCAGTGGAGACCTTCGGGAACATCCTGAAATTCAGATGTAGCACTACAGGTTAGCTATGATCAATTGCATACAATCATAAAGATTCAGTTTTGTGTTTTTAAAAGTCCAGGAGATTCCAAAGACATCAATCTAAATCATCTGCAATTTTTCACTGCCCCATCGTATCATAAATTTTATGACCATATCTATTTGAGAGAGAGAGAGAGAGAGAGAGAGAGAAATACATTGTTAAGTAAGGCTTTGCCTGAGTGCATCAGTGAAGCCAATAAAATCAAATGAGGCTCCTTGAGAAATGATGTAAGCATTCAGTTACTAGTTGAGATACTGATATTAATAAATTCAGATTTTCACTTCAAAACTATTTTTTTAAAAATTCACTTTCCCTTTCTACCCCTTGAAACCAAACCTCTAAGTGGAGCCTTTTGAGGAAATTTTCCGAAGGAGCAAAACTTGCAGGCTGTCAGTCTAACAATGAGCACTGGTTCAATGCCAATCATTTTGGGTTCACAGAAAAGACAGCTGTTTTATCTGAAAAACAACCCTTCTCTTTCAGCTTGGTCTCATCCAATATGCTACAACATCCAGCAAAATCAAACAAACAAACAAAAAGAGCTAGCATTCTTCCTTATTATCAAATGATATCACATTGTAGGGACAGCAAAAGGGGTCCATATAGATTCAGACAGGTGACATTCAGATGCAGAATGGGGTTTGACTGCTTACTCAGGAGAGAAGGTTCAATTGTCATCAGAGGGTCAATACATGCAACCTAAGAGGTGGTAAACTGTACCACTTCCGGTGGCAGGTAGGGGGTGCTCTTTTTGATGTTCCTTTACCTAAAGAAAGAAAGAAAAAACCTCCCTCCTCACAAGTAGAAAGCATGAGGGAGATGAATAATGTGCAAGGGACCTGTGAAATACAGGTAAAAAAATTTAGGTCATGCCTGTTTCCATTTTGGAGCTTTGCAACTATCCTTTCACGGCTGGTGAGAATCTTGCTAATTTGAAGGTGGGAAAGTTTGCTGTGATCTTGCTTCTCAGTGACCAAGATTAGGACCAAGATAAAGACGCTCAGTACAAACAGGTGCTCTAGGTTGTGCTAATTAAGGGAGGTGGTTTTCAGCTGAGACTCTCTGTCTGGGAAGGGTGAGAACAAGTGTCCTTGAGTAGCCTAAGGATTCTGTCAGCTTTCTAGAATGGTCTTTGGATCCAGTTATTCTGGTTGACTAACAGCATCTCCTAAAGTATAAGGACTCCTCAGCAGGTAGGGTCTGTCTGATCTCTTCATTCCATCATGGAAGCCTGGCTGCTGTCTTGCCTTGCCTATTCTTAGAGGAGTAATTGGGTGAGGCAAGAGATAGGAATAATTCAAACTAGGAACTAGCTTTATTGGTTTTAGATTGTTGTATAAGTCTTTTCTATAAATATATAATGCCTCTTGACTGTGTAACCAGTTCTTTAATAAACCAATATATATTTTACAGGACTGGGTGTGGTCTTGGAGTGTCAAGGAAAGGGAATTCAACTAGTTTGATCTAGCTGCTTAGCTTGCTACCAAAATATGTACCGGAGTCTTGAGATGTGGTCCCTGAGGGTAGAGGGAACTCGGGGTCTGCAAGAGCTCGGCAAAATCCATAGAGCTTCCTAGGATCCTAGCTTCCTATGGATCTGCTGTATTCAAGGTGATGGCAAAACTACCAGACATGGGGCCTTGCTGCCTTAGGATTGCATATTCACTTGACTTGCCTGTGTGTGTGTGAGCTAACCATTGTCTATGTGTAAGAATTTTGTGTTTGGTTCATTTTGGCTGAGAACTGTGCCCTGCTGTCTCTGGGTTTGCTGTGCCCCCTGAGATAGCACAGAATGGCAGAACTTACATTAAGAACAGTAGCCTATACCCTTAAGCTGAGAGTTTGGATCCCTTAACTGTGTGGGTTACCTGAAAAGTAAATTGGACATATGTGGCCCACACCACTATGTGGTTTGGTCAGTGGGCTAGGGGTGATACAGTAAATTTTTCATTGCCCCATCATGCCAGAAATGTTATGAGCATCTCTTAAAAAGAGAGAGATGGAGAGAGAACAGTACATTGTTAAATAAAGAGTTGCCAATGAAGCCAATTCAATGCAATGAGGCTCCTCAAGAAATGATACAAGCATTCAGATACTAGTTGAGATATTCATATTAATACAGTCAGATATTTCGCTTGGTAACATCTTCTCTTCTAAAAGGCTGCACACGTTTTTATTCCTACCTTCCTTGTGAATCCTGATGGTGACTACCACAGTGAATTCATCAAGAATATCTTAAATCCCTTCTTTGAATTATTACGGCAGCTAATTTGATTTAAAGGAGGCAATTCTTTCTGACAAGGCCAATCTGTATTTAAGGGAGGATGGAATATTGTATTATTATTCCTCTTGCTATCAATAAAAAAGGACCAAAGGCACCCTTGCAATTTCTCCCTTAAACGATCACTCCAACATGAAGAAGTAATTCAGTATAACATAATGATTAAAGGCCTGCAGATGACAGCATCATAAGAAAGCCAAGCTTATGACTTGGCATATTTTTCTGGCTCAGTGGCTGTCCTCTCTCCCAGAGAATTGTGACACTAAGGGTTGGTATGAAATTCATCCAGAATGTGACCTTTAGGACAGAAGTCCTGTTTTGAGGCAGGGATGCTTTGAAATTAAATTTTTATTAATGCAAATCCTCATTTTCAAAACTGTACTGTACAACTAATATGATATTAAAGGCATATTGATAAATGGATAGTTGACAGGTGAACCTGTGTTGTGTGATGGCATACTTTATGGCCATTATAAGTCAAATGGTTTTATAATGGAACTAAGAAAAAAGTAAATGAAAATAAGAATATTAGCAATGAAGGAGCATTTATCCAAGCCAGGAAACAGTAAGAGCTATATTTTTTTATTATGTAACTTCCCCACGAAGTTAGACTGGCCTCTAAGCAGACTACCCAGTTAAGTTGGTCCTGAAGACCTTTTTGTTTCAGCCAGATCCTTTTCTGTGATTTGGTTTTTGACACTTTAACCCAGTCATTTTCAACCACTGTGCCATGAATGGTCTTCAGGTATGCCGTGGGAGTTTGGGGGAGGGTCATGTATTAGTAGGGCCAAGGGGGTGTGAGCCCCCCACCAACAGCATGGTGCACTTTGTCAATTGTCCAGAAACTGATGGTGTGCCTTGACCATTTTAGTGCCTTGCCAGTGTGCCATGAGATGAAAAAGGTTGAAAATCGCTGCTTTAACCACTTTTAATGGTTGTTTCAACTTGTTTTAATATTACTGATTATAAGCCACGTTGGGGCAGGGGAAGAATGGAATGGGGGTAGATCAAGTTCAAGAGGAGACGGAGACGGGGACGGCAGAACAGGCCTCTGCTATATCCTAACCCCTTTCCCATTCCCATTCCCAAAAGCCCTACGTGAAACTTCTTGAACTTGCACCAGTGATTTT
The DNA here is from genome assembly GCF_035046505.1 of Tiliqua scincoides. Classification (NCBI taxonomy): domain Eukaryota; kingdom Metazoa; phylum Chordata; class Lepidosauria; order Squamata; family Scincidae; genus Tiliqua; species Tiliqua scincoides. Next base: position 88,796,756 of record NC_089821.1, read on the forward strand.
GATGGCATAGGTCTGAGTTGTCCCATTGAAAAGGCTGGGGTTTGACACTGAGTAAGGGAACAAATGTTCCCATACCTCAAAGAACCTTCTGGCCTGTTCAATTTCAGCACTGAGTATGGCATGGGTCATGCAGCCCCACTGCACCAGAACTGCATAGGATTAGGCTGCCCTGTTCCAGATGTCTGTACTTAAGCAGAAAAGCACTTAAGTTGAAACTTCTGGTTCTTGCCAGCCTTGGTCTATCATGCCTGCATGAAAGCACCACTGGACATGATGCGAAAGCACCAATCCAGAACTTGAACTTCCATAACATGGGGACCAGGTGTAAGTGACAAGCCTGTATGTATATGGTTGCCCAGTGTATGTATGTGCAACAAATAACATAGCAACATCGCATATAGTTTTATTCCCACATTTTCATACAGGGAAATACTTCTCATGTAGAAAACACATCTGGCATGAAGCAATCCTTGGGTTGCAAACTGCAGGAATACTAGGCACATGTTCCTAAAATTAACTGGAATTTTTGGTTTGCCAGAGAGTCCATCGCAGAAAAGCAAATCATTTTCCTGGACCAGGACTCAACTCTTGGCGATGTTTTCCTCTTTTAATTTGCAAGGGTTTCTGGCAGCCCTGGTGACTGGGATGCACTAATGAAGACATTTAGTCATTACAAGAAGTCTGTTTCAGACAAGAGGGTTGCTTAGGTTACTGGACTGTTGTTGGTCCTGACAAAGGCAATGTATGAATAAAGATAGCAACTGCAACAAAGCAGCATTTTGATAATTGTAGTCAAACCGCATTAAAGGTAGGTCCTAAAATGCTTTAGCTTGGAAACTTGAACTTTGTTTTAATCATTTTAGAAAGATCAGAAAAATAGCAGTTAGACAATTGTCTTAAAGTGGTACTGAAGACTAATTGTGTGTTTCAGGTCTGAAAGCAAAAAATGAAGGAGTCTTGGGGAGGGGGAACACCAATTACAGGTATAGCTATTTATCTGTTAGAGCTCAGATGCCAACCTCTTTTGTTCATTGCACTTTCCTTTGAAAGAATCTACATAGGCATTGCTAGAAAACCCTTTGGACCAGTGGTTCTCAAACTGGTGAGTCGCGACCCACCAGTTTGTGTAATGCTTCCCCTGTCCCTTTAAGGGGCAGGGGAAGGTAGGAGGCAGCAACGTGATCCCCAGGATTGCATCACTAAGGGGGGCACTTTGCACTTACTTCAAGAAGGCAGGCATGCAGCAGGAGGTGCGGGGAGTCTGCGCAGCCCTGCACAGTGCTCCCCGAGGCTTGGAACATTCAGAGAAAGCGGGCGCAAAGCATGTCCGTATTGCAGGAGGTGCTTTGCGCCCGCTTTTAGCGAATATTCCAAGCCTCGGGGAGCGCTGTGCAAGGCTCCCCACACCTCCTGCAGCCTGCTGCAGCCCTGCCTTCTTGAAGTAAGTGCAAAGTACCCCCCTTAGCAACGCAATCCTGGGGATCGCATTGCTGCCGTAGCCCAGGGGTGCTCACACTTTTTTGGCTCGAGAGCTACTTTGAAACCCAGCAAGGCCCTGAGATCTACCAGGGGGGAAGGAAGCGTCTGACAGACACCCCCTTTGACGTATGGAGCCCCTGCTGGACCAGGTCAGAGGAGGCCCACCAAGTCCAGCTTCCTGTGCCCCACAGTGGCCCACCAGATGCTTCAGGAAGCACACGGGAGGCCTCTCCTCTCTCCCCACCCCACATACTGGGGGCAGCCACAGGTCCCCCCAAGAGGCAAATGCCCAGCCTTGCTGCACTGCGGGGGGGGGGGGAGGAGCTCCCCACTCCCCACCCCCCCAAACTCTTTGTGGCTGCGCCCCGAGACCAGCAGGGAGAGGGAGGCCCACCCTTTGCTCTCACCTCCCAAGGCAGAGAACTGAAAACATCAACATCAATTTATCCAGATTCCCAGGATAAATGCCTTTATCCAGGTGTCCTCACAAATAGGACAAACTCCTTCCGCCTGCAAGGGGATGCTTTCTCCTGATAAACCCAGATGGCCCTGCTGGCACGTCCTCATTTAACCCCAGCCCTTGTTCTGAATAGGGCTTTGGCCACAAGCAAAAGCTTAGGCAGCAGTCAGTGGCTCTTCTCTGCTACGCTGGAGGAGTTGCTGGATGAATCCCAGGAAGAAGAAAAGCTGGGATTTGAGAGAGGAAATGGGCAGAGGAGGTGTCAGATGTGGAAATGGTTATAGTCAATGGTGCTTCTCCCAGGAAAGTGTGGATAGGATGGCGGTCCCAGAGCCCAATACCATGCTCTGCTCAGAAATAAGTCCCATCATAGTCAATGGGGCTTACTCCCAGGAAAGTGTGGCCAGGATGGCAGCCTCAGCCTGCTCCCCCTGCGGAAGATGCTGCAGTCCCGCCAGCTGGAAGACGCGGAGCCTCCCGGCCATTCACCCGCTGCACGACATCCTGGTTGAACTCGTGGAAGAAGTAGCCAGCAAGTGGGAGGCGATAATGGCACGGGGGACGGAGTGGACGCCCAGCAAGCTGCAGTGAAGTGGCTCCCACGGCCGGGCACCGCCCGCTCCCGCATGACGCGCCTGGCCCGCCGCCTCCCGTTGGGGGTGTGCGAGGAGGGGGAGGAGCGCGGGGCACACATCCTCGGCATGGGGCAGAGGAGGGAGCCTGCCAGGCGCCCGGAGCTGCCCGGCCAGCCTCGGCCCCGATCCTCCGCCCTGCGGCCAGCGCGATCCTCACGCGCCTTGAGCAGCCTCACCTCGCAGGCTCGGGGGCTCCTGCGAGGGGGCAAAGTTCGGGGGGGGGAGTCCGGCTGGGTGACTGCAGCTTGCCAGCCCTCTGTGTGTGTGTGTGTTTGTGTGTCAGTGCCTACAGACAGGGTTCCGCGATCGACTAATTTTGCCTCGGGATCTACCAGTCAATCGTGGTCGACGTATTGGGCACCCCTGCCGTAGCCCCTCCCCCACAAGAACTTACTGAGAGACTAAAGCTCCCTCAAAGTTTGAGAACCTCTGCTTTGGACTGTTACAGCAGCGAAATTGGTACATTCGACCTGTCTTGCCACCTCTCCTAGATATTCTTAGTGAAGTTCCTAGAGTCCATAGAGGCTTAAATTTTGAGAAGTAGTAGCAACACAGCTTGGAGTAGCAGAGCATGTGTGACATGACTGCTTGCTTGGAGGCATTTGTAGCTAAGGACCTGGGTGCAAGTCCTATGCAGACAATTGAATATTAACCAATGTTCCAATGTTTGGACAGGTTCACCACTGATATGGGATTCTCCCTTAGACAGCTGCAGGAGAAATGCAGAGAACAACGACAGCCATCTTTATAGCCTTCATAGATCTCACGAAGGCTTTCGACCTGGTCAGCAGGGACGGCCTCTTTAAGATTCTCCCCAAGATCGGATGTCCACCCAGGCTCCTCAGCATCATCAGGTCTTTCCACAAGGACACGAAGGGCACTGTAGTCTTTGATGGCTCCACATCAGACCCCTTTGACATCCAAAGCAGAGTGAAGCAGGGCTGTGTTCTTGCGCTGACCTTGTTTGGGATTTTCTTCGCTGTCTTGCTGAAGCATGCCTTTGGAACTGCAACAGAAGGCATCTATCTCCGGACCAGATCAGACAGAAAGCTCTTCATCCTCTCCAGACTGAGAGCAAAGTCCAGCTGAAATGTCTGCGCGACTTCCCCTTTGCCGACAATGCAGCTGTTACCGCCTGCTCTGCCAAAGATCTTCAACAGCTCATGAAGTGTTTTAGCAAGGCCTGCCAAGACTTTGAACTGACAATCAGCCTGAAGAAAACACAGGTCATGGTTCAGGATGTGGACTCGCCTGCATTGCAGTCTCTGCGCATGAACTGGAGGTTGTCCATGACTTTGTGTACCTTGGCTCAACGATCTCCGACACTCTTTCTCTCGATACTGAGCTAAACAAATGCATCAGTAAAGCAGTACCACGTTTTCCACGTTTTCCAGACTCACAAAGAAAGCCTGGTCCAACAAGAAGTGACGGAACATACCAAGATCCAGGTCTACAGAGCTTGCGTCTTGAATACACTTCTGTACTGCAGTGAGTCATGGACTCCTCACTCAAAACCGGAGAGGAAACTAAACGCTTTCCACAAGCGCTGCCTCCGACACATCCTTGGTATCACCTGGCAGGACAAAGTTCCAAACAATACAGTCCTGGAATGAGCTGGAATCCCCAGTGTGTATACACTGCTGAAACAGAGACGCCTGCGTTGGCTTGGTCATGTTATGAGAATGGGCGATGGCCGAATCCCAAAGGATCTCCTGTATGGAGAACTCATGCAGGGAAAGTGCCCTACAGTTAGACCACAGCTGCGATACAAGGACATCTGCAAGAGGGATCTGAAGGCCTTAGGAATGGTTCTCAACAGGCGGGAAACCCTGGCTTCTGAGCGGCCCGCTTGGAGGCAGGCTGTGCAGCATGGCCTTTCCCAGTTTGAAGAGACACTTTGCCAACAGACTGAGGAAAAGAGGCAAAGAAGGAAAGCCCATAGCCAGGGAGACAGACCAGGGACAGACTGTTGGAAAAAATTAAAAAATAGTTTCCTCTTTGGGGGAAGCAGAGTAGCTTAAGCAGTAGACCCCCCCCCCTTTTGGGTATCACCCCAGGGAACCTCCCTCACCCAGCTGACTGCTAATCAGTAAAAAAGACAAAGAGGCAATGGCTTGTTAAAGTTGCAGAAAAGAAGTTATTTACTTACAGTTCCACTGAGCGTCTGATTAGGATCACAGGTTCAGCTAACACTTAGAGATAGCAAGGCCCTGGAGCTGCCTCACCCTTCATGCCTTGTGCTCAAGATGGCCTGAGCATCAGAGCCCTGGTGTGCGCCATCTTAATAGGTCGGTGGCCAGAGGACAAGAGGAAGTGCTCAGAGGAGAACGGAAGGATAAAGGGTCAGGGCCACACCCCACAAGGATCACAGAGAGAAGAGGTAGAAAGTTCAGATTCACTGGGCCATATCTTGACCCCTTCTGGACAGCATCCTGCCCCCTCTGGACAGCAGATGGAGTTGCACCAACTCCAACACAGACAACATTTGCTCCGAGTGTGGAAGGGATTGTCACTCCCAAATTTGCCTTTTCAACCACACTAGACGCTGTTCCAGAACCACTTTTCAGAGCGCAATACCATAGACTTCCGAGACTGAAGGATGCCAGTGATGAATGTTTGGAATGAACAATAGCTCATGTTCAGTTCTGAGAGCCTTTAATTAAACACAAAGATGGACTAAGTTCCATTTCAGCCTGCAATAATTGCAATTTGCCTTTGGCAAAAAAGTTACCTGTCTCTTGTTGGTAGGAACAGTAACAAATGTAGGAAGGATTTTCTTAGCTGTTTTTGTTTTGTCACCTAGAATTAAACTGTGGTACTTACACCAAATGAAATGAGAGGAAGCATAGTCTTATTCTCAATGGCCCAAATTCAAATATCTGAATTACAAAAAATATCTGAATTACCTCTAATCTGAATTAGAGGTAAATTTTTGTAATTTACCTCTGGTATAAAAGGTGAGTATGCATAGGAATGACTGCCCCCCCACCTTTATGGAATGAGCCAGGAACACCATTCATTCCTATGAACTTTCTTATGGGAACTGTCTATAAAGATGGTGGTACAGCACTTCTTAGTGCTTTGACTAATCAGTCTACCACCACCCCCCTACTCCCCATCATTTTCATCCTCTCTTCTAGACTGACCCTTTCAACCTTTTCCCTACTAAACTTGGTAGACATTTGGTGGTAAGTCTGCAGTTCCATCCATTGTGCATTTCCATCTCAGATCCAGAGATTTCTCAGATGCAGTAGACCTTGATATGCTTAAGCAGAATGAAGTTCCTATGATTATTTTGTGTCATGTTAATGCATGAGGCCTTTGCCTGTATGCATTGCAAAAGCCTCCACTGTTGTTGGAACCCCTGTGATTTTGGTACATTTGAAGAAAGAACCAAGGGCACGTGCAACCAAAATGGATTTTGTAAAGGGAACAGAAGTTTTGATGGCATTTGAATGAAAATACTGTAGATACTCGCCTATAAGATGATCTCACAGATGAAGCGAGGGCAGGTTCTCAGTCAAAAACCATGGAATTTTCCATGACCCTCAAATAAGTCGGGGGTAAAACTTAGGGAAAGGTGCTTATTAGGAAGAGTTGCCGCTTGCTCTGAAACTGACTGAAAGGGAGTGGGGAGAATATGAGCTGCACCACTGTTTTCAAGTATTAACAAGGTGCTTATGCAATACTGTGTGTCATTCTCCCCTTCTGTGGAACAGCCAGGAGGGAGGGAAGGGAGAGGAAATTAGGAATTTTTTCCCCTCGATTTGCAGTTGTACGGAGTTTGTAAGTGGCAGAGTTTAAGACCCAGTGGCAGCCAGCCTACCTGCTGAGTCCAATGCTGGCTAGTTGCAGTGGGAGGGGTAAAGCATGGCCAGCCAGAGTGACATTGCACAGGCTGAGCTTGTGCCTGCTGCTCGTCTGGGCTTACCCTGAAATGCTCTGAACTCCTGAGTGACCTGTGGATAAGGCAAGGAGATGGTCTACGCTGGATTTTTGGTTAAAATTTCTTATCTTATAGACAGCTATAGATGGTAAAGGCCTGCAAACATAAGTGGCAACTCTGTTTCATGTATATACTAACAACCAACTCAGGAGATTGAGTTTTTATCATTATGAATGAGAAATGGAGCTGCCCACTGATACAGTAGTGGTTTCTAGATACTTGGGGGACTCCCTAGGTATGGTGAAGTAAACATTTTGTTGTGGGTTCCTCTTGTTCAACTATATTTCTCTTTTTCCCATCAGCTTCCTAGAAGGAAGTATGAAGCAGATGAATCAGGTTCCCAGAAGGTTGTGGGAAGTAGTCTTGAACTTCTGCCCAGCCTACAGGTGTACATATTTGATCCCTGTTGCATATGTGCAATGTTGGGCAGAAATGGTTTAACAATGGGGAGGAGTATATGGAGGGATCTCTGACTAAATGGGAACATTATTATTAACAGTATTTATATACCACTTTTCAACTAAAAGTTCACAAAGTGGTTTACAGAGAAAAATCAAATAACTAATGGGCACTATGAGTGCTTCGGGCCCGGAGTCCTATTGACTTAGTAAAGGGAGGAGAAGAGACCAGGTGGTGGTGATGTTTGTTGCACATCATAGCTAAACTAGTGGCTGGCTTGGATACCTGGCACATTATCCCAGGGGCAGACAGGACTGTGATGAGAAGAGCCAACAACTTCATGGTCTACAGCAGCATAACTGCCAGGGCATAGTTGGTTAAATTGGGATAGCATATGCCACCTTACAGACATAAGCATACCTGCCTATGCTGCTCTGATCTGAGCTCGCCCTAACCTTTTGCCTTTCATCCATTGAGACAGCCTCATTCCCAACACCTATTTTGTAAAGCCTAGGAATGTAAAATGGGCAACGTTCTTTTTTTCTGTCAGTAAATAACAAAATGCTAGCTATCTGGAACTGTCCAGGGCACTCAGTTTTAAAAAAAGCATCCAGGCATATTAAAGGAAGGGCGCAGGGACAAATAATGCCACAACTGAAACAGTTTAAGGGTGCCTGCACAGTCTAACTAGCCTGCAAACACACTGAAAGTTCTTATAGGAAACCTTGATGCTAATGCTTATTGCTCATTAGAGCCAGTATAGGAGGTCTTAATGGGAATTGAGTCCTTCTCTGTATAATTATGTCTTCTATATGGCAATTGCATCTTCATGTTATCTAAGGAACAGTTTTTTAAGCAGCACTGTCTTCTCAGGACATTTTCTGGGACTGATGACTCTGCTGTTAACTTACTTGGCTGGCATTACATGATAGTGTCTCTTGCAGGAAAGGGTGATTCTGTGGTCTTTTCTGGTCTCGGGGTGTGGGGCAGCAATTCCATCATTTAGGTTGCAGTTCTTGCGTTCGAAGTCAGAATAACAAAACTATGAACACGCATTCACACAAACAGTCTTGTCCAGGGGTGTCAATCATAAAGCCCGGGGGCCAGATGTGGCCTACAGAAGCTTTTTATCCCGCCCTCTTGGCTGCTGAGCAGTGCTGAGGTGTTACTGCTGAAAGGGCAGCCCACATGAAAATTGAGCTCTCCCACATCTTGAAATATGATCTAGAGTTGCAAACTTTCTGTCATTTGCAGCTAATGAGTTCCTAAGTGAGAAAAAGGCTTGTTTTTCGTTATGACCTGTTTTAATGACATCACTTCCTCCCTAATGACATCACTTCTGACCCTCTGCAGACATGAATGCTATTTGGCCTGCAGTGTGAAGTGAGTTTGACACCCCTGGTCTAGTCGATGACTAAAGGACCCCAGGGTTGGACTTTCTGGGAATGAAAACAAGTGGCTTTTTTGTTGTTGGGAGTCCATGTTCTGTTTCTATGGTGGGGAAAAGGAAAGAGGATTTGGTCCTGGAGAAGATTCACTGCAAGCCTACTTTGGGTCACATTCAAGATCAAATTGTTCAAAGCAGCGTGTTTTAAATATTCATTCTGGCTATTGTGAAACCTCATAACAACCAGAGATATATGTATACCTGAGGAATCATATAATGAGAGCTGAAAAATTGAATGGATTGGGGAGGTTGATGAGTCCTCTATCCCTTCCGAAATAGCGACAGTGATTTTTTTTTTTAAATGAAGAGCATCATAGCTAACTGAAATCTATGAGGGCTCTTGCAGTAATTCTTCTTCTGTAAAGTGCTTCTGGACAGTGAGGTGCTCTATAAAGACAAAATTATACCCTGTGGTGAACTTCTCCTTTCAGAATGAAATGTCCCAAAATGGAACATTTTAATATTCTTTAATGTCAGATTTAAACAATTTGCTGAGTACCTGCATTTCCCATGCTTTACCCCCAGCCTTTCAGGAATGCTGCTAATTGTATCTATAAAAGCCATTTTGTCTCACTTAATGGGTATTACCCTAATGCAGCCATGGAAAGAGGGGAGTAGAAAAAGCAGATCATCTAATAACAATTTATTTTATTCTTAACACTGGGTTGGTATTCTAGTGGAAACCATGGAATTACACAAGAACAAATGCAGCGGTTTGGGATTCCAATCAGTTGAGTAGTCAATTGACTGGCTATGATTTGCCCACACTCAAAGAATATTCATGAAGTTGGGAATGGCAATCTTTTTTATTGCAGCATTTCTCAATCAAGTTACTCTATTGTTAATATTTCTTTTTCCTAACATATTTCATACCTCAACTATGTCTGGTTTGTACTAGGACTATTTGGTTTTTTCCCTACTATACAACACCTAAATAACTCACAATTAAAGGAGAATACTTGACCCAAGATTCTTCCTGCAAAAGTTGCTGTTTCTTTTTCAAGTTCTATTCAGTTTGGTAAGGTTCTCACCCCTCCTTTTGTTTCAGGTAATAAAACGTAAGTTAATGCATATTGTATTTCCTAGCCATCATTTTTCTCCCCAGATGTCCTTTGCATCAACATTTCTCTCACACTAAATGTATGCTTTGCCAGCTCCTTTTGCATAACATACCATGGCAAGGTTGGCCTATCCAGTCTTCAGAAGAAAGACATATTTTCTGCTCTCAGCCTTGGAACTTCATTCTCTCTCTGTCTCCCTCAAAATGCTCCTTCTCTAAGTTCCTCTGCATTATGGGACGCAATGACCTTTGGCTCTAATGTCACTTAAAATGGCTATAGAAACAGTGACAGATATTATACAGTCCCCGTAAAATCGCTTGCAATTACTGAAGAAATTGGCCTGAGGGATAGGTTAGGCTCGGTTATGACTACAGAAAGCATTGCTGGTGAGACGGGGTAGGGGGAGAGGCTGTGGTGGACAAAGATATTTTTTTTTATTCTTCCAAACTTTGTTGCTTTCAGGTTTGTTTCCCAAGCTCAAAATGAAATAATTGGGCTCAAAGGTCAGGTCACACACACAGCTTCTCACATTTCTCTTTGGATTCTGCCATCTGTTACTAGCATCTTCATATGGCCATTGTTTTCAAGGTAGCATAAGAATTCTGAAGAACCAAATCGCGAGTGAAGGATGAAGGGCAAAACAGGCACAGTACCTAGCAGTTAGTGATAGCCCTTTCCCTCATGCTTTTCTTCTTGATCATACTGGTAGTTTCTTCACTGCCACCACCTAGGGCAAAGAAGGCAAGAGAGTAAGAGGCTGCCTTGGGAAAGCCTTTCTCCCCAAGTAATAAAGAGCCCCTAAATTGGAGGGAGTCATCACCCTAGAACAGTGTTTCTCAAACTGTGGGTCAGGACCCACTAGGTGGGTCACGAGCCAATGTCGAGTGGATCCCCATTCATTTCAATATTTTATTTTTAATATATTAGACTTGATGCTGCCATGGTATGTGACTGCATTTGGGGAAATTTTACAGACCTGTACTTTTAACAAGCTAATACGTACAGTGGTACCTCGCATAACGAATGCTCCGCGCAGCGAAAAACTCGCAGAACGAAAGTGTTTTGCGAAGTTTGGTAACTCGCACAACGAATTTTTATGACCTATGCTTTGCAAAACGAATTTTTGTTTTGTTTTGCTTTGGTTTGTCTTAAGGGGGGGATCTTCATGTCACTTTATGATCCCGTTCACCCTAGTAAGGGGAGGATCTTCATTTCAGTTTATGTAAGTAAGTTCCATTGTGCTTGCTCCCAGGAAAGTGTGCACAGGATTACAGTCTTCAAACTCCCCACTCAGCATCCCCCCATCATAAGAACATAAGAACAGCCCCACTGGATCAGGCCATAGGCCCATCTAGTCCAGCTTCCTGTATCTCACAGCGGCCCACCAAATGCCCCATCGCTCATTCACCCTCTCACTGCCCCATTTCCTTCACATTTCCCCCCATGATCACGGCAAAAGCAAGCAATTGAGTGCAGCTGCTCTGTCCTCCCCAGCTTAGAGCACAATCCTGTGCATGTCTCCTCAGAAGTAAGTCCCATTGTGCTTGCTCCCAGGAAAGTGTGCACAGGATTACAGCCTTCAAGCTCCCCACTCAGCATCCCCCCCATTTTTGAAATCCTCTGTACAGCATGTATGCCTTTAAAGAGCACTTAATAAACACTTTGTAAACCAAATTTGACTTTGTTCTGACTTTTCTTACCCATAGGAACGCATTAATTAAATTTCAATGCATTCCTATGGGAAAACGTGCTTCGCAAAACGAAAAACTCGCACAACGAAAGGACTCGTGGAATGGATTAATTTTGTTATGCGAGGCACCACTGTATATTCTTTTAACAATGATAGTCAATGGGACTTACTCCTGGGTAAGTCTGGGTAGGATAGTTAAAAATTTTCCTGCTCGATGATGTCGCTTCCGGTCATGACATCACTTCTGGTGGGTCCTGGCAGATTCTCATTCTAAAAAGTGGGTCCTGGTGCTAAATGTGTGAGAACCACTGCCCTAGAAAACAGTCTCAGAGAAATGGCAACTTGCCTTTTCCTGAATGATCTAGGTCCAGGCAGGTAAAACAGTAAAAATGAGTTTATTAAAGGGCTAAAGGAACAAAATACTAAAAAGGAGGGGTTTTGCAAAAAGATCACAGAAAGGCACATATCAAAACCAAGCAGGTACATTCTAAAGGAAGGGTTATTAGCAAAGGTCTGGCACAGAGATTAAAAGGCAAGTGGCAGAATAAAACAAAATTCTTATAATGCAGAAAACTAAACATGATCCCTGTTCAAGTTTACACTTTCTGTTCTAGGATCTGGTCTATGATGCTGTTGTGGAAATTGCAGAAGATCATTGTGATTTTGAGTGGTGTCTATACATCTCTTCTTGATCCTTTCAGACCCTTTAGGAGTTGCTTGCCTGTTGATGTATTGTACTGAAGTGTATTTTCTTCATATAATTGGTAGACATTCGTGAAGATTGTTTGTCTCTTATCTCTTTAACCCTTAAATCTTTCTCCTCTTTGCCCACTGGTGTTCATTACCTCCATATCTGAAAAGAATCATCACTCCCACTGTTCAGATGCAGCAAGGCATCATGGGTGTGCCCTTGTCCTCCAATGATGACCAGGGCAATACACACAAGCTTCCTGTGTATGATCTTATAAAACCTAGGGTTGCTGATGTCATAGATCCATCCAAAGGGATGGTTTAATCTTATTTAATGGATTATAATTCACTTTAGCAAGAAAATCTCAATATGTATACATTTATGAACCAATGAAGGTGTTTTGTCTTTAAAAATTAAAAATCAATGTTCTTTGCTTTTAGACTCCCACCCTGGATTGTGCTGTCATTTTCAAAGTGCAGCTGAGCAACCTTTCAAAAGTGCTATTTCATTCAATTTCTCTCTTATTTTTTTATCCTCTATTGCCTACTCCTTTGCTTGTCTGTCAGTGAATGAAACAATATCCTGGCACAGTCATTCCGGTATAGCATTTTATCACGAATGCCAAACATGAAAGGAACAAGCCAGAAAAGGGTCTAAGTATCATGACTCTCACATTATGGGAAACTGGCTAGTGTGCTCAACAGTGATGCATGAATATTCTGCATATACATATCTCCGCCAATTCTGAATGAAATCAAAGTATAAAGCCTTGGAGAGCTGCAAATAAATACCATTCAAATAGCCTCTTTCTTATACATGAACACTATGGTTGGTCTCTCTCTCACTCTCAAATCTATAAATTTATGAGTCCATGACCAGGCAAATAATTCCTGTTAATCAAAAAGTTGTAACTTACGTTTGATCGTTTCTCCACATTAACAAATTATGAGAAAGTTGCAGCACAATCCTATGTATGTCTACTCAGAAGCAAGTCATCTTGAATTAAATGGTACTTACTCTTGGATAAGCATGTATAAGACTGCAGACTTAGGGCGCAATCCTAACCCCTTATGTCAGTGCTTTCCAGCACTGACATAATGGCAATGAAGCTCTGAGGTGAGGGAACAAACATTGAGGAGGCCTCCGTGAGTGCCAACCAACTGCAGGATGCAGCACATGTCCCATTGGCACTGCTATGCCAGTGCTGGAAAGCACTGACATAAGGGGTTAGGATTGCGCCCTTCGTTGATCATGGCTGCAATACTAGGGACAGTGATCTGGGAATAAGTTCCATTGAATGCAGTGGGACATATTTCCAAGAAAACAGGTGCAATTCTGGAGGTGGCACGAGCTGCTTGTGCTACAAAAAAGCCCCTGTAATGCTTTTGCCCCCGGCCTCTTGGGCCATCCAGGGTCTCGCAGGCACTGGGGACTGCAATTTGCACAAAGTTTAAATGGCCAAACTGCTGCTGCTTACAACATCATTCACTCTGCAACTGCTGAGCAGGTCCCTCTTGCCTCTTTCATGACTGTGCCTCTTCACCTCCAAGGCTCCAGCTGTGGGCAGAAGAGTAGGGATTTTCACTGGGTCTTCAGCCATACCCAAACCTTCCAAGGGTTCCTCAGGGCAGCCCAATTTCCCTCTGGTCAACCAATAAACACACACTCCAGCAATTTGCTTAAGAAGTTTATTAAAGCTTTTCATGTTAGTAAGTAGGAGGAAATTCCTCCACCCCACATACTGGGGATCCACGAGGGTTCCAAAACTGTGAGTGAGATACGTACAATTTAAAGGCAGCAGAAGACAACAAAACTGACTACTTAGTACAGGGGTGCTCACACTTTTTTGGCTCGAGAGCTACTTTGAAACCCAGCAAGGCCCGGAGATCTACCAGAGTTTTTTTTACAATGTACACGCCATCATAATATATAACATTTATGTGTACAATGTATGTTGGTGTACCTTGAGCCCCACTGAGTATAACAGGACTTACTCCTGAGTAGACATGCCTAGGATTAGGCTGTGAGGCTGCAATCCTAGCCACACTTACCTGGGAGTAAGCCCCATTGAGTACAATAATAATAATAATAATAATAATAATAATAACAGTATTTATATACCGCTTTTCAACTAAATGTTCACAAAGCGGTTTACAGAGAAAAATCAAATAACTAAATGGCTCCCTGTCCCAAAAGGGCTCACAATCTAAAAAGATGCAAAAAGATACAATGGGCCTTACTCCCGGCGTTTCCTCCCAGAGGCACCTGAAGGGGGGGGGATCGGCACTCCACGATCTACTCATTTTGCCTCGCGATCTACCGGTAGATCGCGATCCACCTATTGAGCACCCCTGACTTAGTACATGGTTAAATTCTCAGAGTTCTGCTCTGCGGGTCAATGTTCAAACGGATAGCGTGTCAAACTGCACCCCACCATGAAGCGCTCCCCTACAGAATCACCTCTCACTTATATAGCTAAAGCCCCTATTTGTCCAGTCCAATCAAATAATCTTAATTCTGCTGAATCACAATCTACCTTTACCCATCTGTTGCTACGGCACTTAACTTCAGGTGCCTGGCATACTCCAAATTGACAGCACCTGGTCCCAGTTCTTGCAGCACCCCATCCCCCAATCACATAACAGCAGTGGCGTAGCAGTGGCGTGGCGTAGCAGTGGCGTAGCTAATAACAGCAGGGGTAGCAGTTGCACTGGGCATCAAGCTTTAGGGGTAACAAGCTGAGCTTGACACTAGTGACCAAAATTGTGACAATATTGGTTTGTATGAATAATACGATCATGCTATATATTACTGGAAAGGTAATTTAATGCAGAAAGCTATTCAATAAATGGCACTGGAATATCTGTATTCTATCAAAAGTTATGGCCAATTAACCAGAAAATGAAAACACAACTGCCTTGTGGAACAAAAAGTGGATTTGCTTAACTCCAAACTGACCTATGAGACTGATTGTTCTGAGTGCCAATGAGATGTTATTTTGATACAGCATGGAACCAATAACTTTTTGTTTATTTCCTCAATTAAATTTGATTTTATCATGCGGGGGGGGGGGGGGAGATACAAAATCTTCTTTAACCCAGATAGCAGATAGTTGTCTTAGCTATGCCACTGACTGGGGTGAGGCAGCGGACCAAGTGGGTGGTGAGCAGCTAGGGGGAGGAGGTGGGTTCCTCCCAATTTTCACTTTTTAAAAAGCCCGGGTGTGATGTCACTTCTGGCTGTGACATCACTTCCAGGGCAACATTTTGAGCTTAGCACCGGGCTCCACGATCATTAGCTACGCCACTGCATAACAGGCTACCTGGTGGGTTACTCCCTTTTAGTTCCCAGCAGTAGCTTTCCCCATTGGTATCTACTTTGTCAGTTTTATTCCTCTGGCTGGATAGGCCTCTGACTTCTCCATGTCACTTCAAACAACTTCACACTTCTCTTATAAGAAGGCTCTTACAGAAAGGACTTTTCCATTTCAAAGCATCCTGGATCTTACAGAGAAGGCATCCCACTTCAAAGCGTAGCATCTCCAGCATCCTTCTTCCCACATTCCCACACATACCTCAGAGAGGATGTAACTGGAGGGGAGGGAAGGAGTCTACCTTAGTGACAGCCCCTTACCATGCTCCTCATGTGGTTTTTGAAAACTCGAAAGTCCCACACTTGAGACTCAGCAGATCATACATTATACACAACAGCAGCATTCTTATATATATATATATATATATATATATATATATATATATATATATATATATATATTATAATACATCACATTTATGATTCACTCCCAGGGATGCCTCACTCCCAGGGATGCGTGGACAGGAGCTCACTCCCAGGGAGCGTCACTCCCAGGGATGCGTGGATGGGAGAGAAGCCTGCGATCGACTCATTTTGCCTTGCGATCGACCGCTGGATCACGATCGACGTATTGAGCACCCCTGTTTTACTCTATGATGTGTACGCTCTTCATGTGCTGACAAAATGTCTGTATGGAATGGTTTCAAAGACCTGCACTATGCATGTCAAAGTACAGTGTGAGATGATATGGTTCAGTGAGAGCACCTGCTACATCAGAACGTTGAAATTGTCTCGTACTTTCAGTTCTTTTCTTTGGAGAATTATTTCTAAAGGCAAATTCCTTCCAAAGCTGCTGTGCCAAGGATCATGAGCAATTGGTGGATAAGTGTACATGTTAGCCTCTCCCAGTTCATAGTTTAACAGCCCAGTCCTATCCCTCACCAGCCTACACAATGCAACAGTACTGACAGAGCACATGTTGTATGCTTAGGGGGAAAAGAATCATGGCCACCACCTGGCCACCAGTAGGTCTCCTCAGACCTGTGCCATTTAGCAGCTGGTTTAAATCTGAGGTACCTCAGGGATTGTGTCAGGCTGGGAAAACGGAGAGAGAATAGCAAAATCCTTCTGCAGGCACTGGATAGGACTGGGTCATAGGGCTCCTGAGCCCTATTTACATGATGGGTCAGGCTTAATGAAAGCAAATGGTTTTCCTGTGGTTAACATTCTGAACTTACATTTGTTCAATGTATGCAAGCACCAACCACCTAACTCACCCCTCCTTCCTGAAGTCCTCAAGAAGTCTCTGCTAAGGGTTATACGTCCCATGAAGTGTGCTTGGGGTACGGCTACAGGGAAAATACCTAGAACAGGGGTGCTCACACTTTTTTTGGCTCGAGAGCTACTTTGAAATCCAGCAAGACCCGGAAATCTACCAGAGTTTTTTTTACAATGTTCGCGCCATCATAACATATAACATTTATGTGTACAATGTATGTTGGTGTACCTTGAGCCCCACTGAGTATAACAGGACTTACCCCTGAGTAGACATGCCTAGAATTAGGCTGTGAAGCTGCAATCCTAGCCACACTTACCTGGGAGTAAGCCCCATTGAGTACAATGGGCCTTACTCCCGGCATTTCCTCCCAGAGGCACCTGAAGGGGGGGGTCGGCACTCCGCGATCTACTCATTTTGCCTCGCAATCTACCGGTAGATCGCGATCCACCTATTGAGCACCCCTGACCTAGAAAATGGAAGTGGCACCATGGGCAGTCCCTCAAAACTCAATGAGAGCTTCGTAGGGGGACTTTCAGGGTCTTTGGGAGGAAAGAATGAAGGGGTGGAGTAAAGAAAATGGCTTATGCTGATGCACATTTTGTGAATGTAAGCTGTGGATGCCAATATTCCCACATGTACAATTGCTGACAATTCTATGTTCCGTTGGCTCTGATTATACATTAATGTCCTCCTACATGATAGATGTTTACTGCAGAATAGAATAGGTGCCCTTACATTATAACATCTCATTTGCCCCCTTTAAAAAAAAATCCACTAAAGGCTGGTTCAGACAATATGTCTGCCAATTTATCCTAATCAAGTAGAGAAGGAATATGATGTTATCCATCCATCTGGTCACAGGTCTCCCACATTCCTTTGGTTGAAAAGGTCATTTGGAATATCATCCAAACCAAACCCATATGTTTAATCAAGAAGGTGGTTGCCACCATGGTCTAAAACTGCGGTTTTCAAACTCTCCGGGAGTTTGAAATCCGCAGTAAGTCTTTGCAGGGGCGGGGGGGGAGCCAGGAGGGGCAGGGGGAAGGCAGTGACATGATCCCCAGGATCACGTCGCTCAGGGGGCTGCAGGGACTGGGGTGCACCCTCCAGTCCCTGCAGCAGCCATCCCTGTGTGTGGGGAGCCCTGCACGAGCGCCTGCAGGATGCCCCAGGTCAGGGAAAGGAGAGTGGAGCGATCTGCTCTGCCTCCAGAAGCGGAGCACGATCGCTCCACTCTCCCTTTCCCTAACCTGGGGCGCCCTGTGGGCGCTCGCACAGGGCTCCCTGCACACAGGGACGGCTGCTGCAGCCACTAGAGGGTGCACCCCAGTCCCTGCAGCCCTGTTCGGAAGGGAAAGCGGAGCAATTGTGCTCCGCTTCCAGTTTTGCAGAGCGGAGTGCAATCGCTCCGCTTTCACTTTTCTTGACATGGGGAGCCCTGCCGAAGTTTGTGCAGGGCTCCCTGCACCCCTGGGAGGCTGCAGGAGGCTTGGGCAAGTGCACCCAAGCCCCTGCCTTTCCCCTATCTCCTGGCTGCTCCTGCCTCTTAAGGGGGCAAAGGCCAGGACCCACAGGCTGGGGCGTCGTGACGCCCTAGTTTGAATACCACTGGTCTAAAATATGAGGCCCAGTTGTGAAGTGGTGTGGTTGCTACTGTTGTGGTTGATCCTGTCCTGTTCATGGTAATCTTTGCACCTTCTCCACCGCCACGTGATCAGGGCAGATTTCTTTCTTATTTCCACAGTTCATGGGGTGGGCACTGGAGGATGGTCAGGGCATGCAATTTTCCCTAACTACATGGGTGAAAATGCCATACATTACGTAGTAGTAGCCATTGGACAGGGGAAGCCACACCTTATGCATAAAGTGCCCTGAAAGATAGCCAAAGTGCTCCTATCTCCTTTCTCAATAGTGACTATGCCAAGATCAAAGAGAAAATCATACCCCAGACTTTTTGCAGAATAATTTAAGAGCAGCTTCCTGAGATGTGAAGCTGCCATGCACATTAAAGCATCCATGCATTTTCATTCATTAGTATTCTAACATAAAAAGCTTCAGTGCAAATAACTGTCCTGAAGAACCTTACATGGTTTGGGACATTTTCTTAAAGTCTTAAGTTTCATTATAAAAATATCTTAGAAGCTCAAGACAGATATAATCCCAAACTTCTGATTCAGAGGCCTCACAGCAAAATCATCCATTTTAGAATGCTACAATTTCTACAGATAAGAAGTGCTAATCAGCGAGAGTGTGCTCTAATGTATAAATAAAATTGGATTGGCAGATTGCAATTTCAGACTCCTGAGAGATGAAAAGTGGGCACAATTTTTTTCTTTTGCCTAGAATTGGCTTATGCAAAGGTAAAAGGGGATCCAATTGAATGATCACAAGAGCCATTAAATTGAATCTTCCTTTTGGTGGCACTCTAATTTTTTTTTTAACGTCCTGAGAGTTGTTCAAGTGAATAGGGTTATGTGTCCAAGGTTTAACATTAAGTTAATGAATGAACAAAGAGTAAAGATCACATAAATACAAAGACTGGCTTCATTTTGCAGACATTTTACAGCCCAAACCTACATGTATCTATTCAGAAGCATGTCCCATTCCATTTAATGAGGCTTACTCCTAGGTATGTGTGCGCAAGATTGCAGCCTTAGAACCGAATCCTATGCAGGTCTACTCAGAAGTAAATCCCATTATAGTCAATGGGACTTACTCCCAGGAAAGTGTGGATAGGATTGTAGCCTGAATCAATTGCTTATTGCAGGGGTGCCCAAACCCCGGCCCGGGGGCCACTTGCGGCCCTCGGGGATTCCCAATCCAGCCCGTGGGGAGCTCCCAGTCTCCAATGAGCCTCTGGCCCTCTGGAGACTTGCTGGAGCCCGTGCTGGCCTGATGCAACTGTTCTCAGCATGAGGGCGACTGTTCGATCTCTCACATGAGCTGTAGATGAGGGCTGCTTGCAGTTTGACTGTGATGCAGAAGAGGCAGTGAAGGAAACACTGGCCTTGCTTTGTGCAAGGCCTTTTATAGGCCTTGAGCTATTGCAAGACCTTAAATCATTCATATAAGTTCCATCTCTAATATATTCATTTATGTAAATTTATTCAAATTTTATTCCTGGCACCCAACACAGTGTCAGAGAGATAATGTGGCCCTCCTTGCCAAAAAGTTTGGACACCCCTGGCTTATTGCTATGGTTGGTCAAAAAATGAGATTCACTGCTCAATCCTATGCATGTCTACTCATGTTCCATTAAATTGAATGAGACTTGCTTCCAAGAAAGCGTGTATAGGAATGCAGCAGGCTCAGTATTATTTTCTTCACTTTCACAGATGGGGGCTGCAATACTAAATATATTTATTGTCAAGCATGACCCATTGAACTTACGGGGACTTTGTTCTGAGAATGCGGTTAATTCTGAGAACCAACCATTGAACTTAGAAGTGGGTCAGCACTCTGAGGACTCCACTGAATATCTCTTAAACGAACCAAGTGTTGTTCTATCCTATTAATTATGTGAAAGCAGAGGGAAAGGATCAGAAAAGCATCAATCATGTAAGTATATGCAGTAATGGAAAACTACAGGAAGAATTGTATAGCCCTGATTGTGACCTTAGAATGCTTGAAGAAGCTGGTCTTAAACTAACCTGACCACATGGCATGATGTGCCTCATTATCTGCCATGCATGACAGCAGGCACAATTTGCCTAATGGACAAGAATGTGGCATACTGCAGTTTTTTGTGCATGTCACATACATGCAAACGTTTACATAATAGGACCTTATGACAACTTTATAATCATGACCTGTCTGATCTAAATAACATGAGTATTTGAACTAAACACATAATTCCATTCAAGTAAATGCAACTAAGGATCAAACTAAACATGACCCAAAATGCATCACTTGCCCCTTTTTTGTTGTTAAATAGGGTGCGTGGAAGACTAGAATGGAGTGGAATGGGGGGGGGGGGAGAGGAGCTTTGCCTTCATGGCAGTTTCTATCCTAATTGTTCCTCCTGTGCACCATTTTAATTTAAAGAAGAGGGGCACAGTCAGAATCAAAACTAAATTCTCCATAACCCCACTGAGCTTTTGCCCTATATTGCCTCCCCCACATGCTGCTTGACAAAAAGGTGGGGGGGGGTGATACATTCTGGATTACATCTAGATTGAACCAAAGGCTGCAGCTCTAAGCACTGCAGGAAGCAAACTCTATTGGCCGCAGTGGGACTTACTTCTGTGTAAACATGCACAGAATTGGGTGACACATCAACTTAAATCTTCTGCTTTAACTCACTCATTTGTGGAGTACACTTTAGAACTTCTTTTTTAAACTTGCTGATTCCAGGAGTTTTAGCATTCAGTCTCCATATAACTTTTGTGGCCATAGCAATTATTAATATGTTATTAAATTTCTTTTTCAGTAACTGAGAAGGTATTAATTTTTAAAATGGACATTCTCATGAAGGTGTTTTGAAGGTTCCATCCCCAGCATTCAGACATGACAATAGCTCATTAATACCAATCTGTCTGCCTGCCCTAGTTTCAGGGAACATTACTGGACTCATTATTATTATTATTATTATTATTATTATTATTATTACCTGTCACTTCTTTTCCTTTCATTTTGACTTCCTGTTTTCTTTTTTCCATCCTAGACCTTATTTATTATGTGGAGTGAACAAACTCACTAATATTTCTGCTCTTGTAAGGAATATATGAAGCTGGTTTATGGACCACTTGTGTGTGTGTTTAAAATGTACATATATGAAAGTACATACAGTGTGTGTAATGTACTTTCATATTTATATGGATTCCACTTGCTCCAGAAATTTGGTCCTTAGAGGAGGATAATTATTCACTCTAACTCATTTATCAGACTTTTACAAACAACTTAATGGGCCAGTCCTGTGCCTCTTCAGATTAAAAAGTATGACACCGACTATTGTCCCCAAAGCATAAATGTGTGTGTACTATGCATAGTATCTGCTGACTCAAAAATTTAAGAATGGACAGCCCAATCCACAGCATGCTAGCGCCAGCAGGTCAAGTGTGCGAAGTGATGCAAACATGCCATAAAACATGTTTATGCTTTATGGATGTTGAACAGACTGGAGAAAATATTCTACTTCTGTGGAGGGCCTGGAGTACATGTTCTTGATGTCAAAAGCTTGCAACCAAAGTTTCCTGCTAACCAGGAAACTAGCAACCCAATCCTATTCCCCCACCATTAGCAAGGATGCAGCCTCTCCAATGGGGCACACATTGCATCCAGTGGTGGGCGGGATACGATCAGAAATCCTGGGAGAGGTAAAGAACAGTATTTTCTTCTTACCGCTCTGTGGGCCACCTGGTGGCCTATGGATCTCCCCGGACGTACACCAGCTATATAGCTGGTGTAAGTCTGAGGAGCAAAAAGGGGAGGTACAGGTTTGAAAAGATGGGATATGTTCCTGCCACAGAGACCCACCGCTACCCTCCCTGATATAACCCCTGTCTCCTCCTCCCCTGTCCTAACACTCGACCAATCCTCCCTCTTCCCACCCCAACCCCGCCAACTTACTGAGAGTGGAGGAGTCCCCAGGAGCTGCTGCTGTGCACAACACATCTCTACCCATTTGCGTCAGCAGCCTGGAAGGGTATGGCAGTTCAGCTTTTGTGGTGCCGCAAAGGCCTTAGGTGAGTTCCAGCAATGCATGGCCCAGATAGGATTGGGCCATAGATGAATGAAATGTGAGTGTAAAGAAAGGTGCCTGTGTGAAAACTGGGGAACTCCAGGACTCTCCTGATGATTGTTCTGTTCTGAGATAAATGGCTTGGGAACATTTATTTATTCACATTTTTATACCGCCCTTCCTCCAAAGAGCTCAGAGCGGACTACACAGCTGCTCCTCCCCTCCTTCTTGTCCTCACAACAAGCCTGTGAGGTAGGTGAGGCTGATTGAAAGTGACTGGCCCAAGGTCACCCAGGAAGCTTTGTGGCTGAGGGGAGATTTGAACCTGGATCATTCAAGGATCTCATCTTCTGTCAACAGATTAGGGAAGCCTACATGGCTCAACATTACAGCTTGTCTAGCTTTGAAGTGATGGATACTACAATCAATCCATGAGAAGAGAAAATACCACAGGAAAATGAATAATAAATACTATTCAAAAGTTAAAGGCTTACAAGGGTGGACAGTAGAAAAAGCTTATGAGTAGAAAGAATTCTGCATGAGGGATCATAATATGACTGTTAATGCACGGAGAGCTGTGAAATGGGATACTGGTTTGATTTTGCATTTATGCAGTCCCCAGGAAAACAACAGGAAGGGACTGTCAGATATGAAGGAAGGCAAAATGTAATTTGGTCTTTTGATGTGTAAACAGATTTAGTACAACAAAGATCAATGAGGAAACTCTCCAAAGGAATACGTGTTTTAATGTATTATCATATTTCACAATGATTTTAAAAAAATTCAATTTCAATTATAGCCCAGTTTAAAAACAGTGCTGGGTCTCTCAGGAAAGCATATGGCCATCAAAACTTCAATCAAAATCCTGCCAAGTCTCTCATAAAAAAATAAATAGCCATAAACCAGTGTGTTATTGTCCCTTTAATGCTAGTTGAATGCCTATATTTCTTCTCTGCCTGCTTCTTCAGTCAGTTTCCTGAACTTATCAAGTCTCCATTTCACACTCCTCCCCTTGAAGATGGCTCATACAGGAAATGCTGGCCTAGGGTGGGGTATTGTTTTTAATTTTGAGATAGGCTGTTGGCAAGGAAGGAAAGGAAATCGCAAAACCTTTCCAGAAAAGGTACACAAAGAGATACAGGTTTCTGTGCCAGAATGCGCCACACCTACCCAGAATGCTTCAGTTCACCAGAGACAGAAAGATTATTATTTAAGCCATTTCCACCCATCATTACATGTATGCAACAGGGACCAAATGTGTACACCTCTGGGCCAGGTAAAAATGTCAACAAAGCAGAGTAGAACTGGAGACCTTACATTTCTTCTCTGAACATTATTGTCATATGGAAAAATTGGGCAATCTATTGTTTTGCTTAAAGGCTCTACACATCTCACACTTGCAAAACAGATAGCCAGTAGTATCAATAAGCACATCTGATAATCAAATGGAAAAGTATGTGCTAATAATATTGCCTTGTGCGCTGCACACATAGCAAGTCATCAGTAATTTTCAGCCACAGTCCCTGTGTTAATTATGGTTTTAAGGAGGCGGGGCCAGGAACCGCCAGTTATGCCAGATCCTAGCCCCATTCCCTGGGCACTGCAGAGCAGCTCCAGGCTGTTCCGCTCCACTCTGCGCCACCTCCTGAGGTGGCACAGATCTGAGTAGACCCATTGGGGCCACTGCAGCTCTCCCCAAGGTAAGGAGAAAAGTTTCCCCTTGTTCCTGGTTGAGCCACAGACAGCCCCAAACTTGCGCTGGATACAGCCCAGGCCTGCTGGCCAGCCTGTTCCAGTGCAAGTTAGGATTGCACTGCAAAATGCCCTAATTATTGCAATTTGAAGTTATGCCTACATGCAGGTTTGGGAGTTGGCATTTAGTGATGCCCTAATTCTCATACTGAGGGCTTGATGGGGATTTTGAGGGTTCCTGTTTGGTGTGCTCCTGTGATGTATGACATGTGAATAGAATTTGTGTGGGCACTGATAGGACCCTTCCTGGCACACCTAAGCTTTCAGTAAATACTATCCTCATACAAATACGGGCAGATATCCAACAGATGCCAGGAGATTGAAGTTTCCCCATATGAGGAGATGGTAATTTCCAACATTACTCCTTCCCAAAGTATGTAAAGAGACAGCATCTTGTTGCAAGGGGAGGTCACACTGGCAGTCTTTAGAGCTTCTCCTGAGCTTTGCTAGTGGCCTGGCATTTTAAAGCATTTGAGACATCATCCAGAATTCAGTGGTCACATGAATATGAGGAATGATTCTGAAATAAATTAAAAAGATTGTAACATCAGTGCTTCAAAATTCTGGCTTTGTTCAGAATTCTCTTGCTTGCGGTTGGAGAAGGACTCCAGCCTAGAGGACTGAGGGAGGTGTTGTGATATATGCTCCAGACCGATGTGAAATTACAGGCTGGATAGGCTCTGATGTCTTGACCTGAGTGCAGACAGTGTAGCCCTGTGGCATCATGGGACTGGCTGATGCAACAGGGCATGGATAATGCAATAGCATGTAATACCATGTCACAGGACTATGAGTCATAATGTCACCGGATGGCAACCCACTTCCCATTGGCCACTGCCAGTATATATTTGGGCTTGTACAGGCTGCTGTGTGGGAGATGTTATGTGGAGTGTCTGCAGGAAGCTATGTTGGTGGAGTTGGTTATCGGAGATTGTGGCAAGTTCCATCTTTGCTGTTTTGCTTTGCTGTGCTGCCTCAGTCCTTCAGTAAAAGGACTTCTGGTGGTGGTGCACTGCCATGGCTATGCCTCGTTATTTCCTGGGAATACTCACCTGACCTTGGGTCTCTGGTACAGCTGGGCACACTCAACAGGATGACACCTTTTTCCCCAGACCCTGCTGCTGTTGGCACTGCACTGCTACAGATGGAGAGGACACAAAGTCGATTATGAAGGGGGGGAGGGGGCGGACCCTCCTCTGTTCCAGGCATGCCTTCCCCAAATTAGTTGGGACCAAAATTAGTGATGCACCAAGCAGACTTGAATTCCTCATAGAGAAGTTTTCAAATCTCACTGAGAGGCCCTTCATGCATGAATTAGTGCATACATATATTTGTGTTTATCCGGCAATACAACATGCACTTGTTCACAGAACAGATGGTTGAGGTTGACTGCTGTTCCATCATCAGTAAAGCAGAGGCATTGGGGGGAGGGAGGGCAAAGGACAGCCAGATATCCAACCAGAAAACCACCTTAGCCACCCTATATTATTTCCCTTGGTTGGCAGAAACTCATGAGTACCATTTCCAATGATGTCTTGGCTGCTGGTTGGAATTAGTGAATGGCTTAAGAGCAAATTCTCTCCCTCCCCCCATTCTCAGACTATTTGATACATTCTACCCTAGCCAGCAGGATGGCTTCCTACAAGCTCTGTCTGTATTACCCCACTAAGTGCTATTATCAGCCAAGCAGTAAAATCTTTCCTTATAAACTGTATGGTACACAGCGCCAGGGGAAGGAAGCATAAACGAGATAAAGGATGATGGACTAAAGGTAGAGGGAACAGCCATGTCTCCTGCCAAAGTATAATGCTATCTCAAACAGATCGGTCTCCCCATAGACGTGCAATGCAAAGTTCCCTTCCTCACCTTCTGCCCCAGCAACCTGCTTTCCAGGCTCAAAGGATCTCAAGTCTATAAAATTCCATGGTGATTCAGATTTCAGAAACTTTGCAGAAGGACTGAGATATTTCATTACTTCTGGTTGGTCCTAAATAAAGTGAGAAACTGAAAGCATTGAGAAGTAAAAGTGCCCCTCTAATAGGGTGATGAGTTATTCCACCCAATTGAATAACATGCAGTGATTTCTGCTCCCCCCCCCCACACACACACATTATTTTAGTGCACATTTAAACTTTGTTCTAGCTTTTCCTTTTAACCCATCACTCCTTTTTCTTTTCTGAATTAGCTATCTAGTATCCTGAGTGGCTCTCAAAAAATTCATTTGTTCTGTTCCCTGGAAGCGTGTGTGCTGTGCTGTCTTCCTTAGACCATTGAATTGTCTTACTGAAACATTTTTTCAAAATATCTCAGATACAACTTGATCTCTATAGCTGCCACTATTTTTTTCCTACCTGAACTCTCACAACTTTCATAGCTCCATAACAGGAAGAAATGCAATAAGCAGAGCTTTCTGTCATGCTGGGGAAAAATATCTGTAGATTTGTAAGCTTGTCATTAAAGAAAACCCTTTCCACTGGCTCCGATTCTGTTGTTGGCACACCAAATTATAAGATACACCAAATTATAGTTAAATCCTATCCCCCACCAGTTCATAGCACACAGCACTGCCCACAGACCACACGGTGTATGCTCTAGTGAAGGGGGGTGTTGGAGTTGGTGTAACTCCACCTGCTGTCCAGAGGGGGCAGGATGCTGTCCAGAAGGGGTCAAGCTATGGCCCAGTGATTTGAACTTTCTACCTGTTCTCTCTGTGATCCTTGTGGGGTGTGGCCCTAACCCTTTATCCTTCCCTTCTCCTCTGAGCACTTCCTCTTGTCCTCTGACCACCGACCTGTTAAGATGGGGCACACCAGGGCTCTGATGCCCAGGCCATCTTGAGCACAAGGCATGCAGGGCGAGGCAGCTCCAGGGCCTTGCTATCTCTAAGTAACAGCTGAACCTCTGATCCTAATCAGATGCTGTAAATATACACTCAATGGAACTGTAAGTAAATAACTTCTTTTTGCAACTTTAACAAGCCATTGCCTCTGTCTTTTTTATTGATTAGCAGTCAGCCAGGTGAGGGAGGTTCTCTGGGGTGATACCCAAAAGGGGGTGGTCTGCTGCTTAAGCTACTCTGCTTCCCCCCCCCCCCAAAGAGGAAACTATTTTTAATTCCCTCCAACAGGGAATATGTGATCAGATGGCCCATAAGAAGTAAAAATAATTTTACTTACCTTCCAGTAGGCCACCTGCTTGCCATTGGATCTCCTCGGACATATGGCAACTACAGGTTGAGACTCAGCACTCACGTGGATGGCAAAAAAAAAATGCACTATGGCAAATCAATTTTTAAAAAAGTTTATTTGCTCCACTGATTTAAAAACAGCCTTGATGACCTTTGTGATGTAAGATAAGAGTCATTAAGAAGACAATCCATCAAACCTCCAGGGATTACAAAGGGCTTCACTCAGCTCTGCCTTCACCAATGCAAAGTGTGCTCAGGGGGAAGGGAGGGGTCCGCTGGAGAGATTGATGGATTGTCAGCCAGCTTCTCTCTCTCTCTCTCTCTCATATTAAGGAGGCTATTGTTAAAGGATTGTTCAGTTTTTAAAACTGATTTTAAAAGGATGCATTTTAAAGGGATCCTTTCTCCAGGGATCAGCACATTCCTTCTCATTTGCAGGGGCCATTTGTGTTGAGTGTATAAAAATCCATGTACAAATAGGCTGGACCTGTATTTTGTTGGAAAATGTCCAATGAGAGGAGGGGGTGAGTCTGGGCCAGGAAAGGGGGATAAGATCTGGTGTGTGCAACTGCTGCTGAGATCTACCCTCTAGCCTCTAGTTTGACCCACTCCCTGTCCAAATCTTCATCCAAATTGCCAGCCAATCACCCCTTCCACCACCTTTCCTGCACCAGCAGAGTGACTGAGCAATTCTAGTGTGCATATGGAACCTGTACCAATTTCCATTGGCAGTTCCATAAGGATGGAAGGCAGTGCGATGTTTGTGCTGTCACAAAGTAACTTTTGGCTGCAGATTGCTAGCTCCAGTGCCATAAGTGGCCTAAAGGTAGAGGTGGGTTTTTCAGTGATAATGAAATAAAAACACACTGCTTTCTGCACTTTTTTATAGAAAAAAACCCAAAATCTGAAACACCATTCTCTAACATAGTGGTTCTACTTGGATTTTGGGACCGCAGGTAAGTATTTGTGGGGGTAGAGCCTGGGGTGGGGGTGTCCCAACGGCACTGCAGCAACCATGGTGCTGCAGGGACCCAGGGTTTTTTCCACTTATCTGCAGGATCCTGTTGACCTTGGGGAAGGTCTGGGAGGCCTGCAGTCCCTATCATAGGCCTCCCCAATGCTAGAAATTGTTTGGAGATCAGAGTATAATTCCAGTTTCTTCCCCCTTAAGGGTGAATGGCCCAATTTTGGTTCCCTATAGTGGGTCGTGACCCACCACTTTGGGAACAACTGCTCTAACACCTCTACATGCATGTGGCTGCATGCACTGACATTATACCACCTACATCACCTACCTAGTGCCTTTTAAAGGGAATGTAATTTATAAAAATGTGCCCCAGGAATAAAAACACATACCCTGATTTCTGCACTTCTAACTTTGGAAAACACCAAAATCCATGAAAAAATAAAACTGTTTTCACCTACCTTTACCTATGAAAGTGGACTGTTGGTCTTATTAGACTAAATGGTGCTTACTTCTGAGTAGACAGAGGCTTGTGCTGTAATCCATTTTTGGAGGTAATTAATGTTGTTAATTAATTAATTAATATCTGTATGACTGGAGCTTTGATATAAAATATACAGCTCAATCCCAACTCCCCACATGGTGATGCCATATCACCAATGTGATCCTTGCTGTATCCCATGGGGGCATTTCAGCATCTGGAGTCCTCTTAACACACTTTCCTAGCAGATTTTTTTTTTTAAATCAGCCTTTAAAAAGCTTGTCCACTCAAACTTGCCATGTGGTATTTTCTCTTCTAAATTATTTACATCTACAATAATTCTTCCTCTTTTAAGAAGCCCAATGCAAGGGGGGGGGGGGTCACCTGTGACAGAACTGGGGATCCCCCTCTCTATGTCCACTTGCTAACACAAGTGCCTCAGGTTCTCTTGAGCCATTCCAACCCACTGTGAGTACACACACTCCAAGTCAGAATAAAAGTTCTTTATTAATAACTGAGGTTAGTCTAACAGGAGTTGTCACCCACACCAAAGTGGGCTTCTCAAGAGCAACTCAGAGAAAAGTCAATACATCACAGGCTACTCAGAAAATAAGAAAGCTAAGCTAAGTCTACACTACACTGCTTAGCTATACTTACAGACCACACTGGTGCCATATTGGTGTTCAGCACAACAAGGACTCTCACAGTCATTGCCAGCCCTCAGGGGACCCAGAGCAAAGCCTCAGCTTATTTTTTATAGAAAGATCCACCAGTCATAATTCCTAAATTATGCTGAGTCATGCCTGGTTAGCTCAAATGTTGAACCAATCAAAACTCTTGTATGTACCTCTCTCCATAGCATGATCTCATTCTTCACACCTGTGTGTTATTTCTGGTACTGCTCCTATCTCCCTTGTTTCCAGGGCCATTTGGTATTCTCTACCCTTCTTTATTCCATTTCAAGTTAACCTCTTCCTTCCCTTCCTGTTGGTTAACTATCACCAGAGTCTTATAGAGCTCTACAGTTAGCACATCCAGGGGTATTCACATCCTTTCACATCACACTTATAACGCATTAATATCCCTTTCAAATTACACATCCCTCAGTTATATTGTCAGCTTATATCTTATTCCATTTATTAAATCTGTATATCCCCATATGATTCTAACTCCTTCTAAAATACCCTTCACCCCCTTCACACCACCAATACACACAAGAATGCTCTGCTACACAGCATCACTAGAGAGTAGCACAAAGGACAGAAAAACTTAGGGCATAAAACATGAAGGTGCAATACAGGTATAACCTAATTATGCACGGATTTTTTGCCTGAGGTTTTGAGAAGGACCCTTTAAATTAAAGGGAAAAAAGTCATTTAACAATAGCCTCATTAATGCAAGAGAGGGTAGCCAGCTGACAATCCATCAATCATTCTCTCTCCAGGCACTTAGAGCAGATTCACTCCCAGGTAAGCAACCCCTCCCTTTCCCCTGAGCACATGAAAGAAAGATAATCACTTTGCTCTGGGTGAAGGGAGGGGTCTCTGGCTCAGAGTGAAGCCTTTCTAAGTGCCTGGAGGGATTGTTTGCCTAATGACTCTGTCTTGCATCACAAAGGCTGTTCTCAAATCGCCCAGCAAAGGGACATTGTTTTTTAAATGGATTTGCTTTAATGCTATTTTTGCCATCCACATGAGTTCTGGGAATGGAACCCTTCTGAATAAGGATCCTCAACTGTACATGAAATACTGAGATGCTGGTTCCCACAGCAGATTCTGGTTGTGGTGGATTAAAGGGAAGACATATGTGTCAAAAAAAGTCAACAGGAAAGATCAGAAACTGGGGCTGCAGTTCATCAGGGCGGGATGGGGGGAAATTGAGGAAAACTGATCAAAAACAAGATTAGCAAAAGCCTAAGTGCTGGGGAATGACAATGCTTTTCTCTTTTTTTAATATTGAAAAGAACACCCCCTCCCCAAACTCAATCAGAGCGCATATGGAGGTGAGGCGGTTTCACATGGAGTTTGTGAAATTACTAATAACATCAGAAGGATTAGCCTGGAGATATGAGTTCTTTGCTAGGTATGAAAACTTTTGTGGCAATTAACACTTGAGGTCTACCAACTGCAGGGTTGAGAGTGTTCATGTTGCACATCTCATGGAGAAAAGTATATTGGCATTTAATGAGGCCAACTGTGTGATCTAGAGTAAAAATAGCTGAAAGACATGCATTCTATTTGTGGGTGTAAAATAAAAATATTGATACATCTTTACGTAAGGTCAGCTGAACTTATAGTTATTGGAAATAATTTTGCTGCACTGTTGAAGAGGTTACTTCACCTTTACTTAAAACTGCCATAGGCCACCACCTGTGGAAGTGGTGTGCATGTGTGGGGACAAATCTTATGATTAGTTGTTTAATGGCTCACGGCCCAGTCCTATCCAATTTACCAGTGCCAGTGCAGCCATGCCAATGGGACATGTGGTGTAGAGGCAGTTTCAGAGGCCTCCTCAAGGTATGGGAGCATTAGTTCCCTTACCTTGGGGCTGCTTTGTGGTTGCACCAGTGCTGGAAAGTTGGATAGGATTGGAACCTCAATCCTAAGCCCCACCAATTGACACCATGCAGTCATGTACTGCATGGTGTGTGTGTGGGGGGGGGGGAGAGAGAGAAATATTTTTACTTACATCTCTATAGGCTGCCTGGCATATGCTCTTTTCTGGCTTAAGTTTGAGGAGACTCCTGGGCAAAGGTCTGGACTGGGAAGGGGCTGCCACTGAAACCTTCCTCCTCTTTACCCCAGTCTTTCCTTAAACTGCACAGACAGCACAGTGTTTGGGAGCCATTACACTGGTGGTCCTGTCTTATTTAGGTCTAGGCTAAATAACTATAATGTACTGTATGTGGGGCTGTCTTTGAAGACTGTTCAGAAACTTGAGTTAAGCCTGTATACATCTGACAGGTTGTTAACTGGAGCAAACCAGTGAGCACTCACCATTCTGATACTATATCATTGCAACTGGTAACCAGTTTGTTTCTAGGCTTGATGTAAAGTGTTGGCCTTTAGATGTGCCTGCAAATTGCCTCCTTCCACATGAATTTTCTCTGTTTCTGATCTACCTCTGAGAACTTGCTTCCTTGTGAAGTTGGCAGGAAAGCATAAAGGACAGAGCCAGGGCCAGCCAGACAACAAGGCAAGTTGGAAGTACTCGCTTCAATAAGCAGATTAACAAGGAGACAAAATCCACCACCGATTTACTGTGGCCCTGGTAGCCCACCACTACTCAAGTTCGGTGGTGACCTCAGGACAACACTGAAGCCAGAGCTCTCTTCATGCGTATCCTGTGCACTGGGAGTTCTGTACAAGCGCTAAAACCCAGCTAGGTGGCAGCAGTGCAGGACAGCTGCAGCTAGGCACACCTTGCTCTTGAGTGGACAGCAGGCAGAGAGGGAGGCTATCATGCAATGCTGGACCAGTTCTTGCCTCCCCCAGGCAGCCCAATCCTGAGCTGCCCAGAGTGCAGGGCTGCTGAGGTGGTGAAAATGGCTGCTGTGGCATCCAGTGCACCCCAGGCAGCTTCCAACACCTCCTTGGGAGGAGGGGACATTTGTCCCCTCCCCCAAGGAAAGGACATAGCCCCAAAATGGGGCTACTTGATTCTGCAGCAACTCTGGAGCTGCCGCAGAATCAGAGAGCTCTGTGTAGGGCCGTGCAGCCCGACACGGGGCTCAGGATCCAGTGGAACGGAGCTCCGCCAGTCCCACCCACTCCCTCACAGATCCCTCCTCTGCCATGCCTCTTCCCCATCCTCCGCCTGCCCTCCTCCCCCTCCTCTCACACCTCCACTCACCTCTCCACTGCCCAGTGGTCTGGGCGACTGCCAGCCTCCTGCCAGTGCTGGGCCAGCACACGATCGTTCTGGACTAGTTCTGGTGCTGGGCTGGCACTAAGTCCTACAAAGTGTCTGACGGCACCT
Source organism: Tiliqua scincoides (assembly GCF_035046505.1). Taxonomy (NCBI): domain Eukaryota; kingdom Metazoa; phylum Chordata; class Lepidosauria; order Squamata; family Scincidae; genus Tiliqua; species Tiliqua scincoides. The sequence continues at coordinate 88,829,197 of NC_089821.1, forward strand.
GCAGGTAGAGCAATAGTTGGACTCAGTGTAAGGCAGCTTTAGAAGTCATCTAACATTTTTCAAGGGTAAACTAAAATTACACATTCATATTATAATTAGCATAGTCCAAGAAAATTACCTCTTCAGGCTTCTGCCTTTGATTCAGAGCAATTCAGATCCTAGTCTCTGGTGACAAACACATACCCATTAACTGTGCAGAGATGCTCATGAAGTGTTTGCAAATAAAGCAAGAAGCAGCATTTGTGGCTTCAGTTGCCTTTTCCACACTTTCTAAAAGTCTTTGTAAAGCACCTGGAAAACGATCATCTCCTATGATGGTCTGCAGCTCACTTCTAGCTATCGAGCACCTGGGAACAAAGGAAATCAGTACTACTGGTGGCTGTGCTATACCTTGTTATGTCCTCCAAAATAGCTAGTTTTCAGGAGACTTCTGATGTCCCTGGAAGCTAAACTTTTTGAAGAAGAAAAAAACTATAGAAGATATTTTGAAAAATTGCCTTCAGCGGAGATAGATTTGATGAGTACCAAAGCACAAAATACTAATAATCTGATCTTATTCTTTGTATAACATGACTTAAAGAAAAGATATTCTGTTTCTACAATACTTTATGTTCGACTTTATTAATTTGTTTAATACGAGTATATATTCTGCATTAGACTATACTTAGTTTTTAGTATTAGTATTAGCACTAACTTAGTAGGAAAATACTAAGGGCTCCTAGGACAAATTTATTCCAGATATTTGAGGGTCGACCTAGATGGCGGAGATTTATGATCAGATCTGCTGTTTTGGTTCTTTTCATGTTAAAAGAAGCCATTGGAGCTGCAGCACGAGGGCAGGAGAGTTTAACAGCCCAATCCTGTCTCATTCCACCTGCGCTAGTGGGGCCTAAGTTGTATCCCGCAGGCAGTTTCAGGCCCCAGAAGTGTCACATGAATAAAGGAAGATTTTTTTCTTTGCCCCGGGGTAAGACTGCTCTGCCGGGTGTGCTCAAATCTGCACCAGCTGCTTTGGTGGCGCAAGTCTGAGTGGACCTGTGGAGGCGAATTGTGGCTGAGAAGGGGATAGGATATCGGTGCTGCCGCTGCCGTACCAATGCTGTTCTCTTTCCAGCCTCAATTCACCCCTTCTCCACCTTGTCTCCTTCCTGTACCTCCACCTCCTCATTCCTCTCACTTACCCCCACCATCTGACTTATCTTGCTGAATTCAGCAGCAGGACCCCTGTGCAGCCGCTGTTTGCAGCATCTCTCCTAAAATGGCCAGTGGTGCTACACAGAACTGTATTCCACTGTTGTATATACTTCCATGCACTGGCCCAATCCTGGATAGGATTGGGTTGTAAATCCTTACCTATATGGCATTTTCCAGACCTAAATAATTCCCCCCCCCCCGTGATTTCCCTGATGTAAGTAGCAGCTTCAGAGAAGTGAGTTAGAATAGGAAAATGGCATGGGTAGAAAGCATTCACCATCCTGCCCAGTGTTGCAGCCCTCTTCCTATTTACCCCATCCTTAAAAGTGGGAGATATTCACTGGTGTGCCACTCATTTATCCAGGTTGGCCCAAGCAGACCTAAATTACTTGGCTTCAGCAAGATTGTGCAGGGACTTGCTGTGAATCTCTGTTCTATTAACTCTACAGAACATGAGGACAGATTTAGATGCTCAGTATATTTAATTTTTGATTGTTTTCTACCAGTGTATGGTTTGGGGAGACATAATAATAATAATAATAAAAAACAGGAAACAAGATCACATGAAAGCCACTTTTACCTGCTGCTACTAGCTGAAACTACTGTGACATCCCTCTTATTTTAACTCTCCTAAAATATTCTACGTGCACTTCCCTACTTTTTTCTTTTCCTGCAGTGAAGATTTTAAAAAGCCAATAAATAAATACAGCTCTCTCTGAGTGAATCTTAACTTTTCTCTGTTCATGCTTAATGAACCCAGCAAAATGTACTAAGTTACAGTGATGTGCAGTGTGCATTCAAGACGCACTACTATAAGAACATTATTCAGGCATGATAGTGCATGAATAGGTAAGATTTCACCTGAAATACCATGAGAAGTAAATCTATCTCCAAAAATAGAAAGACCAGCTTAATCATTATTTAAGCCCATTAGATCCTAAAATATTTATAGTTGGGATTTAGGAAAGTTAGTATTTCTCACTGAAAATATTGAAATGGGTTTCTGTGTGAAATACAGTTAAAAGGGACCACCTCTTACTGCCCAATCCTATCCCCCATCATTGGTGCCAATGCAGCTGCACTGACGGTGCACATGATGCATCCAGTTGGCAAGGGGGGTAGTGGGATGCTCGGACGCCCAGCAGAAAGTAAGTAAAAAAATTTTTTACATACCCCACTAGATTGCCCAATCACTTATGGGTCTGCCTGGACCTACACCAGCCGTTTTCCTGGCATAGGTTGGAGAGAAAAGGGGTGGGGCAGTCTGGGAGAGAGGGGATAGGATGCTGGGGCTGCTGAGCTCCTCCCCTTTCCTCTCCACCCCAAAACTCCCCCTGTCCCTCAACCCATGCTACACCTCCACTGCCAACTTACCAGTGCTGACAAAGGCTTTGGGAACTGCTGCTGTGTGCACCATGCTGGTGCCTCTTTGCACTACCAGAAAGGACCTTGTGCTGCCAGAGCACTAGTACTAGCAGCATAAGCATGGCAATCCCAACTCTGATAGGATTGGGACCCTGAGCTATTTATAAAGGTTAAAAAACACATCCGTTTCAGACAATAGTTAAGTGGCATTAACCAGATGTGTCTTCCCATAACTGAAAATATCTTACCCAAGAGGAAGGATGATATGCAAGGCAATTAAGTTACTGATGCCCCAGAGTAGTTCTTAGAGTAGCGGAAGACCTTGTACAGCATGTCTCACTACCTCTTACAAAAGCTCATTGCACAAGCTGCAAAGTTTCTCTTCTGGCTGCAGCTGGCCAGTGTTACAGAGCCCTGCAGCTAATAAAACATCTTCTGCAAAGCATCACTGTGGATGCCACCCAAGGTGCTTACAAATACACTCATTAATCAAGAACCAAGGAAATTGTGTAAGTTAAGGCTACTGCCTTAACTTCAGCACCTTATAAGGAACAAAAGCATTCTATAGTTACGCATACTGTGTTGTTTTACAACCTGACCCTCCTGACAGTCTTTCAGGCCCAGTCATCCTCGGCTGCATTTTGGGTTTTTTGGTTAAGATGATTTTTGATATAGTAAGGGCCCAATCCTATAGACTCCAGCGCTGTGCTCACGGTGCCATTGCTGGGTGTCACAAAAGTGCCATAAGGCACTTTGCCACTGCTGGGAGACACTTGGCACCCGCAGAGAGGTCCACACCAGTGGAGAGGACTGGTGCTGGGTCTCTGCGCCAGGATGATGCAGATGAGGAGTGCCGGCAGGTGAGTTCCCTTGCCTGAATCCCAGTTGTTTGAAAGGTCTGCATAAACATATTAATACTTTTTACCAGTGTCCAGGTCTTGCTGCCAGGGAGCTTCAGGCAGTAAATTTATTGTTTACAGGAACTTGGCTGTTGCTTTCAGTAGCAGATGACTTTAAAAATGTCTTCTGCCTATTCTGAATAGCGAACCTCAAAGAACCTAACATGAAGGTGATGGGTTCAGGCAGAATGTTGAGCAGACTCTCATTTCTACAATATATTCTCACCCATTCAACACACTGACTCATAAATCACACTTGCAGAGTGTTCGAGGGAAAGCAGCAGAAAGGAGGTGGGGGATTCAAGACACATAATGCAAAATATATAAAAATAAAAGCCAACCCCAAAGACAGAGAAATATAAATATATTCATGTATAAACAAAATGTTAAGACTGTACATACAGAGGTTCAAGCACAATGTGTCAGAATAAATCTCCATAGGAAAGGCTCTAACCAAGGCACACTCAGTGCATCCTGATTTGATATTGGATCAGATCTATGTAATATATAGACTGTGGTGTGGTTACCATGCAGCAGCCCAGTTGCCCTGCCCCCACCCAGTAGACGCTGGGCAGAGGTGGGAAATTTTGAGTAGCCGATGAGCTGCCAGGGCAAGAAGCAGCTGAGGGCATCATAACTTACCCCCTCAGTCACTGCTCGTGGCCTTTTCCCTCCCGTCCTCCCTTCATTCATCCTGAGACTAGCTGGTCGCCTGTTCAGGGGCTGGGTAGGAGTTTTTTGCTGCCAGTCAAAATTGGCTATGAGGCTGGTGGTTTTTTTCCCCTTACCCCAGGATGATGTTGGTAGGGTGGTTAATTGGGGCTGGTTAGCATTGGTCACTTTAGGCAGGTGTCATGCAGTTTGGGAGGCAGTCTATAACTGCCTTGGCATCCACGTTGAGGCAGGTCAGGAGATGAGCCAGAACTAATCACACCTTGCTTGCCAGGCTTGGGGAGACAGGCTGGCAAGCCCTTGACCAGCTGGGGCGGCCAGATGCCATGGGGTTTGCCTGGTGGCATTTTGCCTTGGTAAGCTGGGTAACCGTGGGTAGCATGGGCCAACGATGACAAGCTGGCCCTGTGCACGGCAGGGCCTGAGCTTTGAGTCTGGTGGCATGCCCAATACTGTTCATGGGGGGTGGCAAAGGCTCTTTCCCTCATCTTAGCACCTGCATGACCCGGGGGTTGAGTTAGGCAGTTTTTTTTCTTGTATTTGAATTTTAAATAAAGTGGCCCTAGTTTTATTCCAAGCATCTGTCTCAGATCTTCTTTATTGGAAGGTGCAAGGGTATAAGTAGGGGTGCTTTTCTGGTGATTTTTTCCCCAAAATTTCTTGACTAAAATAAAAAAATTGTGATGTTCTGTGTTTTTATCCAAGTTGTTGTTCAAAATTGTACAAACTGTGCAATAAGCATTTCATCTGTGAATTCTGCATCCTTTTAGACCATTACTAAACATATATATGTACATATTCATTGGTTTTCCAAGCTTTTCAAACCTCAGCACCACACAAACAAGCAGATTTTTTTTTTAAACCACAGTATCCCTCCCCCCTTTCCATACCAGAATGACCCCCCCCCCCCCAAAAAAAAATGTTGAAAAAAGTCACAGAAAGTGATCAGGTCAAGGTGCAGTAAAATACGGGGGGGGAGGGGGAATCAGAGAAAGGCTTCACTGAGACTTGCTTGGTTTTCCAAACTTCTCAAAAGTGCAGCACCACACAGACAAACTCCAGAAAAGGCATTTAAAGAATGGCTTGGGGCAAAAGAGAGATCCAGATCCAAGCACATTCACCTGATCACAGATCATGTACAGATCACAGATTAGAATTCAATCATCTCACCTCCAGATTACAGTACAGTCCTGATACAGTACTACAGATTACAGTACAGTCCTGGGCATCCCACCCACTCCCCATCCACTCATCTCTCTCTCTCCCCCCCCCGAGGTGCCACATATGCGCACACCCTCTAGCACAGTGTTTCTCAGTGGGTCGAGACCCACTAGGTGGGTTGCGAGCCAATTTCAGGTGGGTCCCCATTCATTTAAATGTTTATTTTATTTTTAATATATTAGGCTTGATGCTCCCATGGTATGTGACTGATCTGTACTTTTAACAGGCTGCTGTGTATATGCTTTTAACAATGATAGTGAATGGGACTTACTCCTAGGTAAATGTGGCTAGGATTGCAGCCTAGGATTGTCAAAAATTTTCCTGCTTGATGATGTCACTTCCGGTCATGACATCACTTCCAGTGGGTCCTGACAGATTCTCATTCTAAAAAGTGGGTCCTGATACTAAAAGCTTGAAAAAGACTGCTCTAGCAGAAATTCTTCAGGGGCTCACTACCTTGGTGAAAACTACTTGTGGATTCCTCAAAAGTAAGCAAAAGTGGTGTTATTTCATGAAATGAGTAGTTTTCGTGTTTTCATCTTAATATTGTTTTATATCACAATTTGAGCAGAATTTCGCATTCGGTGTTGGTCACTTAAAAAACCCTATATATAAGTACAGATTGCAGTGTTATCATAAGGTTGAATTGCCAGTGAGAAGCTGGTCACACAACCAAGGAACATTGGTAATAATTACAGTATCTGTAAAGTATAAACATTAAACTTTATAACTCTGGGCTAACAAATCAATAGAAGCAAGCCAAATCAATTGGTATGAGCACAACTATGTGTGGGATAGATTCAAGTAAGGCTGCCAAACAAATGGCCCAGGCTTTTATCAGGCTCTTTGGGATTCTCACTATGACTTATGATGTCCCTATCAAATTAAAAATAAGAAGCCTGAGGAACAATTTGTCCAGGTTTAAGGGGTGCCAGATCTACGGCACCTTCCTTGACTGAATGTTTCTTAGGAGCAGTAGTTTAAGATGCTAAGCAAGCTCTGCTAAATCCTGCAAAATCTGAGTGGGAATCATCACAGAAGAAAAAAGTGTGGGACTCCTTCCTCTTGGTCATACTTGCCATATCAGTTTTAAGGCAGGTTATCATTAAATATGCTAGAACCATAGATTGCAAGAAACAAATTGGCCTTATCCAAAAGTTTTAAGAACACTGAATCGTTGACTTAAGATGTAATTGCATTGGTGGGCATTTGCTCACTGATGACTTTGCCCTGCCCCCAAGGCATGGACTTGCAGAGCCCTATTGACTCCTGGGCCTCGGTGGCAGGTCCTGCTGAACTGGTCAGCTGTATGTGCTCCTGACCAGCTCAGTTGTGCTCCAGGCAGAGTCTCCTGCCTGCCTACCCGCCTGCCCTTAGTATCAGTTCAAGACTAGCTGGCCATCCATTTGGGTGCTGGGTAGGAAGTTTTGGCTTTCACTGAGAATTGGCAAGGTGGTGAGAGGTTTTTGTTTGTTTGTTTGTTTTTGATTGGCAAGGTGGTGAGAGGTTTTTGTTTGTTTGTTTGTTTTTGCCTACCCTGAACTGATCTGAGGTGAGGCACAGTTATTGATTTAGCCTTTGGTCACTTGGCAGGTGTCGTGCGGGATGGGTACGAAGGCCATAGGCATTGGTGTGCAATCTGGTATAAGCAAGGGTCAGGGGTGAGCCAGGACCGCTCCCATGATGCTTGAACTACTCAAAGAGGCTGACTGGCTAGCCCCTGGCCTGGATTAGGCTAAGCTCTGCTGTTAATTTTGTTAAATAGTTAATAAAGTGACCCAGTTTAGATCCAAGCCTGTGTCTGGTGTGATTATTGCTGGGTGCAAGGTAAAGAATTTTCTTCAGAGAACCTGAACAATGGATTGTCCCTCCCACCCATTTTTTTTTTCCCAAAATTCTTCTCTGGATTTTCACAGTGCATAATCTCTCAGGGTATGAAACATCTCTGAACACGTAGAGGATATCTGTTCCTCTAGTTCTGTATTTGGCACCTGAGGATTTTGCAAGGTTTGAGTGTAACTGACATCTGGCATGCAGCCTTTGACATTAATCTGACAAGGAGCATTCAACACTGACAGTTGCTGATAGATAACTTGTAATGACATTTTGTAAACTTCATTTTTACAATTTATTAACCAAGCAAATGTTTACATCAAAATCTGATTTTTATTTTTATTTAATTCAGCCACCCAAACCCCAGGTTCAGTGTATTCTGAGACATTGGCATCAACAAACACTGGAAATTAATTCAATTCCATCGGTATGGTTTTTCATTTTCGCCCTGAATAGGAGAATCCAAGACCTTACAATAGCAGGTAAGTTCCCATCAGAAGCAAATGTCACTGTTCATTCCACAAGCAGTACGTAATGAAATATGCTAGCTAATTTTTCATTCATTATTCATCGTCCTTGCCAACTTCTCCCTGCCAAAAGAGAAGGAAAGATAAGACTGCAGCAGGATTTGTCCAAAATCAAGAGTGAAAGTCTCCTCTAACTATATTATAATATTTTTTAAATGCATAGTGCAGTTTATGAAACCTAGGTGAGAATCTTTGTTAGTGGACTGCATTGCTAACGGACAAGTGACTGGCGATCCAAGCTGTCTCTCAGGATGAGACTTTGTTTCATGGTATAAATTTTATCAGTTTCATTTTTTTTGTACTGGGTCATTAACATAACCTACGCTAATGGAGGGATTCGTCAATGGGAAGCTACAAATGCAGCCTTGTAGCTCTCCTTTCTGGTTCCACAATGATAATAAAGTGGTTCAATCACACACATTGTTACAACTAAGTCCTTAAAATGTTGTTAAATGATGTTTTCCATTAGTTTGAATTGATAATAGGCCACTATGTATGTAAAACATGCATCTTTTATCCCTTGCCTCATAATTTCTCCTCTCCCCAGATGATGTAGAAGCATCCTAGCTCAGAGATTTTTTTTAAACCATGAAAATAATTGAAACTGATTTCTAATGCTTTGATTAACTGTTGAGTGCTGCATAGACTGCAACTAATTAAAGAGGCCTCATTCAATTTTGCAAAGATGTGCATGCTTATTGCATTGAAATGTACAATTTCAGAGTCTGGTAGGGCAACTTCCTTCAGCAGCATAACTTAACGAAAGCATTAGGTTTTGAATATCACTTTCTGAGTTTCCTGATTGGAAAAATGATGGTGCTGTCTTGGGGTAAACTGACCAGTAGGTAACAATTGTGCTCCTACTGCAGATTTCAAAAGTGAAATCATGGAAATTGAAAACACCTACTTGAACATGAAGAGACTGCAGCAGAAAGAAGGAGTAACTACTTGGAGAAAACCTTTCTACTGGAGGTAAAAAAAATCTGAAGTTTCAAACAATGCATGCATTTGCTATTTAGGGCAGCAACCCAGTGGCATAGCTAAGGGGATGCAGGGGTCGCAGTCGCACCGGGCAACAAACTTTAGGGGGGCAACAAGCTGAGCTTGACACTAGTGGCCAAAATTGTGAAAAAGTTTGGTATGTACAAATAATACCATCGTTTATATATCATTGGAAAAGTAATTTAATGCAGAATGCAATGAAACAAACCCCATTGGAGTATCAGTATTCTATCAAAAGTTATGGCCAATTAACCAGAAAATGAAAATGCAACTGCCTTATGGAACAAAAGGTGGATTTTCTTAACTCAAAACTGACCCATGAGACTGATTGTTATGTGAATCAATGAGATGTTGTTATGATACAGCATGGAACCAATAAGGTGTTAATATGAGTCAGCTCTCATTTCCATGTATCATAATACAGCTACTCCTGCTAACTGGAAAAGAGGCACTTTTTCAAGTGGTGCTCCTCTTATATTTAGCAGGGGGAGAATCACCATCCCTCTTCACCCCAGTACAGTGTCTCTAACCAATAAGGGGCACACTTTTTATTTATTTACTTAATTAAATTTGGTTTTGTCATGGGGGGCTACAAAATCTTCTTTGATCACAGGTAGCAGATAGATGCTTTAGCTGTGCCACTGGTTGGGGGGAAGAAGTAGCAGATCAAGTGGGTGATGAACTTCTGGGGGGAGGAGGCAGGTTTCCCCCAGTTTTCACTTTTTAAAAAGCCTGGGTGTGATGTCACTTCCGGTTGTGACATCATTTCTGGGGCATCATTTTGAGCTCTGTACTGGGCTACACATTCATTAGCCACGCCACTGGCTCCATCATCTCATTTTAAGGTATGCCTTTGCCACTGTTTGCAGCAATACGGAGGTAACTGCTGGAGCTGCTAATTCGTTTTCTAAGATATTGATGTCAGTGGGGCACGGGGAGTGAAAGAAGTCTGTTGAGCGCCTTACACATTCCCTCCTTCTGATCTGAATCGTGCAATCCCACCAATGGATTGTAGTATTTCTGTTCATAGTCACCCTTGATCTCAATAAGGATTGTAACTTGTGGTATTGAATGTTCCCTTACCCTGAGGAGGCCTCTGGAGGCCAAAACTCCCCCATGGGATTCAGCAGATGCAGTGTTGGCACCGCTGCATAACTGTATGGGGAGTTGTGTACGTTGAGCTGTTCATCTGAGAAGATCTGTCTGCTGAAAACAAAGGCAAACCTGTGTGGGAAGTGGGCAGGATAAGTAGCTAGGAGTTCAATCCTAACTAACTCCCCCAGTGTCAATGCAGCTGCAGCAAGGGGGCACACACTGCATCCTTCAGTGGGAGAGCAGTTTCGGAGGCTTCTTCAAGGCAAAGGGACAAAAGTTAGGTCAGACTCTGCTTCTCCTTGGATCTGCACCAGCCATTTTGCTGTGGTCGGTCTGAGGAGATTAAGGAAGGGGAGAAGAGTTGGGGATAGAATCCCAGCACAAGTTGCTGCCACCAGGATCCACCCCTCCCCTCCCCTTCCAATCCACCTTCCGCCATTCAACTTCGTGCCCAGACACACCCCTTTCTTCCCCGTCCCACCCTGTTCTTCCCACCAACTCCCTTTCCCCCATGCTAACGTATCAGAGCTCCCATGGGTAGCTGGCTGTGGAGTAAGCCACCAGCACTGCTGCCATTTGCCATTTTATTGCCACTTAGGGGTGTGCCTTGCTGTCATAAACATTAGCTAGGATTGGGCTGTGAGGGTAGGACGGGGTGAAGGAAGCATTTTCAGAATGCCATTGATTCTCTGTTTCTGAGATTTCTGCTATCTCTGGTTGTATTTCAAGATGCTTGACTCCCTTTATTGACTTCATAAAAGTTTTGAATTGGCCTGTTCAACAGAAAAATTATTCTGATAAAAAAACAGAATAGTAGAAGGATGAGCTGGAAACTTCCTTTTTTTGTAAAACTGTTCAACTTCTGGTTTATGATGATGGACATTTAGTTTGGGAACACATGTGTAGATTGCAGATCTGAGTGTTTTGGCTCCTCCCTGGTGACCTTTTCACCAGCTGCTTAAGTCTTCGGTATTCAGGCAGGTGTTTGAGATAACTTAATCCCCCCCCCTCACACGTGCTTGTCTTTCCCCCCATCTCAGTTTGTCATCAGTGGATTATTTGGTTTGAGTATTACTTTGGATTGTTTTATTAATTTGTTTGTTGTGATAATTTTTGGTAATTTTATTATTGTATTTTAAGAAATAAATAGAAATAAATAAAAACACAACAGCTGGTATGTCTTTGCAAGGCGTAACAAATAGACTGCACAGTCAGTAATGTCAAGAAAAAAATCAATCCAGTGCAAACTACATTTCTCTCCAGCCCTTGGGTTAGAGATTTTAACAGAGATTCTAAGTGATTTCTGGATAGTAGCAAAAATGACATATTTTACATGTACCATACTGTGATGACTATGATCATAAATATGAATATATGAAACTCTCTACAATTCTAGTGTAATATCACCAGAGAAATTGGTACAGCCAATGGCTTGTTAGGAATTTATTTACTGTTCTCAGAAACCTTAGGGTTTGGGGAAGAGTGTTCACCACTACCAGTGGTCTTCAGCATATAATTACATTGATTGTCCACAGTTCCTCTGAAGTAGAATGTCTTCTGCCTGCAGCAATGAAATTAACAGCCCAATCCTATCTATCCCCCCAACCAATGCAGCTATACAGCCAGAGTGGAGGGGGGGAGAGTGCTTATTGGGCTCTCAGAATGTGGAAGTTTCTATCATATTCCCCCCCAAACTTCCTCAGTACCAGCATTTTTATACATATGAACGGGGCCCTCTGTGCCAGCACAGAGGGCTATTGCACATGTGTGAAGCGGTACATCCCAGAGAAGCCGCCGAAACTCTCTGAATTCCACAGGTTTGAATGTCAACTGACCATCCAATCCTAATTAACCCCCAGCCACAGATGCACCACCAGACTGCACACGGCATCCTGTGGGAAGATTTGTTCCCTTGTCCAGGGAGTTAGCCTCTGCTGCCTAAATGGGTCTACTCAGACCTGAACAGATCCAGGAATGGGGGTAGGATACCAGCAGCACCGTCACTGCTGATACTGCCTAGAAAAGAGACGCTTGAGGGGGGACATGATTGAGACATACAAAATTATGCAGGGGATGGACAGAGTGGATAGGGAGATGCTCTTTACACTCTCACATAATACCAGAACCAGGGGACATCCACTAAAATTGAGTGTTGGGCGGGTTAGGACAGACAAAAGAAAATATTTCTTTACTCAGCGCGTGGTCGGTCTGTGGAACTCCTTGCCACAGGATGTGGTGCTGGCGTCTAGCCTAGACGCCTTTAAAAGGGGATTGGACGAGTTTCTGGAGGAAAAATCCATTATGGGGTACAAGCCATGATGTGTATGCGCAACCTCCTGATTTTAGGAATGGGTTAAGTCAGAATGCCAGATGTAGGGGAGAGCACCAGGACGAGGTCTCTTGTTATCTGGTGTGCTCCCTGGGGCATTTGGTGGGCCGCTGTGAGATACAGGAAGCTGGACTAGATGGGCCTATGGCCTGATCCAGTGGGGCTGTTCTTATGTTCTTATGCCCCTTCCCAGCCTCGATCTGCCCCCTTCCCTTCCCTGTCTCTGCCTCATTCCCCCCCTACCTCCCCCATTTCACCCACCTATCCATCCTCCACACTGACTTACTGGTGCTGGGCTTTTCCTGGGTCTGTTGTTACACAGCTCCAGCCACTCCTACTTGCTGTGTTGGCCTGGCTGTGCTCTATAGCATGCCATTGTTCATGACCTCCTTAAAGCATGCTGCACTGCTCATTCCAGCAGCTCAGTATGCCCACAGGATTACACCCTCAGTTGCTGTAATACTGGCATGATAGCCAGACATCCTGGACCCCAACTTAGCTTTTATTTTCCAGTGCAGTAAGCTTGACTTTCAAGTAGTTGTCATGTAGCTGTTAAGGCTATGATAGCTTCTGAGTTGTGTGTATTCATCATCATGTCTAACATTTTTCCATCTGCTAGTGCAGGAAGTGTCTTGGAATCATATGATCATTGCTGCTGTATTGTTATCGCAAAAGTGAGCTGGGCAAAAGCACCTCCACTTTTATAAGTTTTTTTTCCCTGTTTTGGAAGAAGCGCCTCTTTGTACAGCAGAAATGATAACCAGAGAGCATCATACATTGGATAATGTGAAGTCTCTGAAGTCATACAGGTGGGACCCTGGCTCTGTGGCAGGATGCCTGCCTGCATTGCATACAGATGGACCCAGTTTTAAACGCTTTCATTTCCAGGTGGGTGTAGGCAAAGATGTCTGTATAAAGTCTTGGAAGTAGTAGTAGTAGTAGTAAACTTTTAATGGCATAAATACATCTGTAACAAATTCTACAAAGTCTTGGAAGCAAAATAGACACTACTGGGCACTATCCGGATTGATGGTCTGAGTATAAGGCAGCTCTTTGTGTTCATATAAGAGGACAGTTAATTGGTACCCAGTGCAGAAACCCCCCAATGCAGCAAATAAATGGTTTAAGGTAGAACTCCCTTTTGCCATTTGAATCACAGTTTATCTTGAAGCCCACTGATGATTAATTTTTATTACAAAAATAGAGAGATGGACAGTCCTTAAACTAGAACTTTGGCACTCTGGTCAGGCTTGCCTCTAATGGGAACAGCACTGAATTTCTGCTTTGGAAAAATGGAGTCCGGGCACTCCACCACATTCACAAAAGCCACGAGGCCAGGAAATTATTGTAGCCGTCAGTCCTTCCCACTGAGAGACGCTGAACTGTAATTTGTATTTTGCATTCAGTTCTTCACCAACCATGACAATACTTTGGAAGTGTCGTAGAGTAACTGGAGGACTGCTTTTGGCGCGGCCCCTCGCTGTGTTCTAATGACCTTGCCCACTTAATCATAATTGAGAGTCAAGTGACTTTTATGGGACATGAATTCTAATTAGCCTTCACATTAACGGTGGAGGCACTTTGTCTAGAATTCCTCTGATTGTGATAATTAATTGGCTGTCATGAGTCAGCCTCCTGTCTTCCAGAATCCATTGAAGAGCATCTTTTCAAATATTTATAAAGACATTTTTGTGTGTATCATGGAAACTACATTGTCATTTTAATTGCTCATGGAAATTGGACAGTTTCCTGTTGCTAACCCCTGCTAACATGGCAAGGGGGCACTTTCTAAAATGGTGGTTCTCTTCTGCTCAGCAGAGGGAGAGCAATTGCCCCTTTTCACTTCAGTGCAGCATCTTCTCTAGGGGCTATCTGCTGGCAAGGCTTCCACTCCTTTTTAGATTGTGAGCCCTTTGGGGGCAGGGGACCATTTATTTATGAATGCTCTGTAAACTGAGCTTCTTTTTTTGTTAAAAAGCATTGTATAAATATTAGTAATAATATCATCAGATAAACTCTAGGGTAGTTTGTAACAGTAAACCCAAGATTAGTTGCTTAAGAAATACTTTTTGTCACCCATACAGGCATGAAAGTGTGCTTACAGCCCAATCCTATCTAACACCCCTCCCCCCGCAAATGCAACTGCACCACTGAAGCATGCACTACATCCTGAGGGTGGAAGAGAGTCCCAGAAGGGGAAATTTGTTCCCTTGCCTGGGAATAAGCCTCCACTGCTGAAATTGGGTCTATTTGCACTTAACTAAGTACATATATTTGAAATAACTGCATAAATCTTCCTCTGCCTCCATTTCCCTTTCCTTCCTGTGTTGCCCTCCCTCATGTCACTTTTTTCAATTATAAGTCCCTTGGGATAGTGCCTTGTACTTTTGTAAAGTGCCATGTACACCTGTGGTGCTATATTAATCTTTTTTGTCAGCCTCATGAACCTGAAGGTGCAGAACTGGAGCGGTCTGGGGAGTCACAGCAGGCCAGCCCTTCAAGTCACAGCAGCCCCTTCTCGCCACTGAAGAAGCATGGAGGATAAGGAAAGCACTCAGCCAGTTCTCCCGGTACAACTTCCTCGTTCGTCACCTGCTGCATGAAAAGTTGCACCTAGTAAGATACTCCCTTCCCTTTTAAATCCCCTCTCTCAGAGTTAAAATGTACACTTCTTCCTTGTGTTTTCACTCATGCCTATAAAGCACTTTACTTTAAAATATATATATATATGTTTTGGGTTTTTTTGTTTTTTTACTCTGTACTGGGAGCGGGGGCGGGATGATTTAGCATGCAACAGGAAGAACTTATTTGAATAATTTATTTTGGATGAGGTCTCATACAATTGCTTTTGGGGGTATCGGAATAGATTGAGGGTGGATGGAAATCTAATTCTGCTCATTTTTCAATGGGAGAGATTGGGAATGGCATTAGTGCCAAGGTCTGCAAAGGACTTAGGGGTGCTTATTACAGGTGCTGTGAAGTAACAGGGTTTTGTAGGAGTCATGTCTCGGTATAAGACTTGTGCAGAAAGCAACCTCTGTTGTACAGTTATACCTTCAAAATCCAATTTTCAGTCATCCAACCAAGATGACTGTTAGCTAGTTTATTCCACTTCTCTTTAGGGTGTGGGATTGTAGAGACACTGTGGAGCATACAGGCCCCTGGGGGAATGGGTGGAAAATAGTTACCCATTCTTGGTGAGCATCTGTGGTACGGGGAGGAGCTGTTTTTGCTTTGTCACTGTGGTTAACATCAGTTGGAGAAATTCAATAAAATTTCCATATCCCCACCTTCTCCTGACCAGAGTGTTGGCGGAATCCTATCTCCCTTCAAGCCTATCAACCTTCAAAGTGCTAGCCATTGCAAAAGTGTTGTATAGCACTTTGTGATGGTGCGCCTGTTTGCAGTTCCAGTGTGGTGCCCACCGGAGCAGTTAAGTGCTGCACTGAGCATCACAGAGCTGGGGTGGGGTATAAGGAGGCAGGTGAGAGCAGAGGGTGGGCCTGGGAGGAAGGTGGGATTGGCAGCAATGACATCATGTTCCCCTTCCTGGGCTCAATCTGGCAACACCGATCAGCATGGACTTGCGCCAGTGACTTTATTGGCACAGGTCTGAGCTGACCCAGTGTGTAGACTGGGCCTTACCCCAGTGCAAGGAACAAACGTCCTCTTACCTTGACTTTCCACCTGCTAATTGTCCCCATGGAATGCAGTGTAGCCCATACCAGTACTGTTGCATTGCCACACTGTGAAATGTAGGTAGGATTGGGCTGCCCATCTGATAATGTGATGCTGTGCAAGCAGCTGGGGGAAAATGAGGAACTTGGGATGTCATCTGGATACTTAATGGGAAAATAGGTGGTGGAGATGAACCCAAACCAAATTTCCATTCCCCTTCCCCCCCCCCCCCCAAATACAGAATGTGGTGATAGTCTGCAGTGCCAATACTGGCTTTTAAAACAAACCATGGTTAAAATAAACCATGGCTTAGTGATGTTTGAACTAGCCCACAGTCCAGATATGGATGCATATTATGTCAGCATCCATATCTATTAAGATCAATAACTTGGGACAACTTTAACACAGGATGGAGTTTAGTTTTTTAAAAAGATAAATAACACAAGCCAACACACATTTTGCTTCCTTAAATGTTACACCAATTCCTGGGTATATCTGGGGTGCCGATTCCAAAAATAGCATCTGTTTTGCCCTATCACGTCTAGTTTTGGAGACACGACATAACCTCTTTAGTGAATGGTTCCAGCAGCTTCCTCATGAGGAAGCTGCTTGAACCATTAACTAATGAGGCTATACTGTAACTCCAAAACTTAGACGTGATAGGGCAAAATGGATGCCATTTTTGGAATCGGCACCCTAAATTCATATCAAACCACCATAAAGTTTGGGAAAGACTTTTCTGACCCTCAATTTTGTAGGCCTGTGTAATCATTGTGCAAAGCTCATTCATACAAAGATGGATTGGAAGGAGGCTAAATAGGAGAATGAGCTTTATGTATATTTTATTTGTACCATAGAGACACTTTAATGTATGCATATAGGCAGTTACGATTATCATTCGATGACTTCTTGTTTAAGATGTATCCTTTGTTGCAGTGTTCTGTGAGGTAACATGAATACTGAACCTTTTGTACTGCTTTATCATTCAAAAAACATCTAAAGAAAAAAATAAAAGAAATTCAATGACTGTTTATCATCAGTCTGCCACTATCCTTGCATCACATCTATTCCAGTGGAATATCCTCAATGTGCCAACAGTTAGGCTATATCTAATCTTATCTTTGATTCATTCATTTGCTGTTGCATGGTCCCAGTCACCATTCTGAATTATTTGGGTAATACTTACATTCAGATAAAGCTCATTAATATTTCTTATTTCTTCCGTGCTACTTAATACCAAGAGGAAAAGGTGATGACAGAAGTGCAGTGCAACCCCAGTCTTTTTCTAATCCCCTTAAAGGAAGTGTTTGAGAAAGGAGATGGGAGGTAATGAGGACTACTAGCAAATGTAGCTATTTCTTAGCATAGCAATTCTGGATGTGAATTATTATAAAGCAGTGCGATGAAAAACTACTGTGGTTCACATCACTTGATTCTTCTTTATGGGTGAGGACCTCATGACCTCTGTTGTCTGATGTTGTTTACGAATTCATGACGTGCTCTGAATTATGATCTCCTGTTCTTTGTGCTTGCATTAAGTCAATACTGTTGAAGAATACATTTTGACTTATACTCAAACTGGTTATATTATTATATTGCAGTTTCTTAAACTACCTGGAAAAAAAAAATACTACGAGAGCAAACAAAGGAAAAATAGTGTTGGATCTGAGAAGACTGCTCATGCAAGGTGCTTTCATTCTATTTTAGCTGATTTTCCCTATGCCTGTAATCCCCATGCAAGTCCCACAACATTCCAGAGAGTCTCCCAGCCTTCAGGACTAGTTGGAGCAGGGAGAACACAGGAGTAGCAATAGGAAGAAGGTGGGAAAATTTCCTTAGGTGAGTGTTCTTCTGCTTGCAGTTTTCTGTATACAACCTGAATAATAACGAATTAAGTAAAAATACAAATAGAATAGCCCCCATCTGACATACATGTTGAGAGTTGTAGTTTAAAGTCCTGATGACAAAGTTTAGTACTTTCTGCACCAGACCAGCTTTTTTTCATGTCAGGTTTTTACTTTCACAACTTAGAAATACGAGGGAGCCAAAAAGTTCTTACTCTCTCCATGATCTGGACGTGTGAGGGATCTGAAATTGTACACAATTATAGGTAAAGAGAAACCAGAGTATATGTGTATGGCTTATGTGCTGATCAACCTAATAAACTTTGGTGAGGAATGTCCACCATATAAGACTGTCACACAATGGAAACAGGAATTCAGATGCTTGCAAAAGATCCATTTACGTGTGAGATCTCCCATTTAGCAAGAGAAACCAAAAAAGTGTTCATGGCATGTTCAACTGCAATACAAATATTCTCAGGCGTGATACATTGGTGATTATTTATAGTGATCACCAATCACTATAAATGATAATATATAATATAGTGATTATTTATATCCATCATGCATATGCCTACTCCATTTTTTAAAAATGTTTGTTTGGCTTCAACAATTTGTTGTTTGTTTACCTTACTATCAACTTGGGCCAAAGTTGGTGCTCGTTTCCATTCTCATCATTTGGGTAAGACTACCACGTTTTGTAGGAAGTCTTTTTAATGTTTATGGTTTCCTTGATATTGCTAGATACCTATACTGGCAGGCTTTGGGGCTGGCTCATACCTTTTTAATACTTGATGGTATACATTTTATCTGAACCTTTTGCATGCAGTTTCCAAGATGAATCAAGCAACTGAAGTGGTGTGCACATAGCCCTTCAAAATGCCTCAAATGTCCATAGCTCACTCTCTCCAACAACCAGCTGTTTGGTGGGATTTCTGTGTTTTTTAAAAAGGACTGTGCATTTTATGTGCTGCAGGCTGTCTCTTGGAGCCATATTGTCATAGTTACTTATCGACTTTTATCAGTAATGCTAAAAAAGAAGAGTTTAGAGGTCCTATTCAGCTTTGTGCTGAAGGGGAAAAAATGACTTGGGGCCCAATCCTATTCAACTGCCTAGTGCTGATGCAGCAGCAATGCAGCCCTGATATAAGGGAACAAAGATTCTCTACCTTGAGGATGCCGCTGTGACTCCTCCCCCCAAATCGCAGGATCCAGTACATGCCCTGTTGGCATGGCTACTTCAGTACTGGAAGGTTGGGTAGGACTGGACCCTCAGAGAAATTTTGCAGTTTCATGCTTCTCTTTCCCCCCCACTTTAGTATATTGTATTTTTCTGCCATTCTTTATTTTTTGGAACTTGATATTGTTGCAGAAATATGTCTTTGTATATAAGAAGTGCTCAACACAGTAGTTAAATATGTTAAAGTTTCATTTGAATAAGTAAAAGTTAACATTTTTATAAAGTATGTAACACTTCATTTTTAGAAACATAGGCAAAATGACTATTTTTAACCAAATTAAATATACTGTTCAATTAAAAAATAGACTTAAAACAAGAACCTGGAAAGGCTTTTGATATGCATAACATTGTTCAAGCAAAACTGCACTGGTATTACATGTATCAAGTTCTTTTTAATAAAGGCCTCAACATGGCAAAGTTTCGAAATAGGTAGTATGCATGCACAGAGTACAACAAAAGTCGTTTATAAAACAGCTGTTATTTTTGCAATGTTTGTACAAAGGGAAAAAAGAGCCACCACAAACATATTTAATCTGCTAGATTAATATATTATGACAGCTAAAAATCAGTAATGTGTAAGAGAGGAACAAAAAGCCCTCCAGTTCTTGGTGTACATGTGTGTGAAGTCTTTTGTGCCTTTCAAGTTATGTATAAAAGATTTCAAGGGTTGGGTTTTCTTTTGACAGCGTAGAGAAATTTCACTAAATCGTTCTGTCACAATTAAAAAAAGGCAAATTGTATTGATTTTGTTTTTCTTTTTATTCTTTATAACAACATAAAATAAACTAATACCAGAGAAAGTGCTGGAAACTCATTACATTTAAACACTCTCCACTATTGAGAATGTGGTTTTGAGGTTTGCTGAAGTTTAAAAATTAATCCACAATAGCTTTTAAATCATGTTTCCATAGATACAAAATGATGATGATTGGGTTGATTTAATATTTCTATGTTTGGATGGGTTTCCCCCCTCCTTCTAAGAATGCAGTTATCAATGTGTGTGCTTATGGCTTTTTGCTCTCCTTATGTCACAGGGGAATTCATCATTCACAAATAATGCATGTGGCTGAGTAAGTAAATACATAACATGTGTGTAGACAATGCGCTCTTGTGCTCCAGGTAGGCCACTGTATTCAGGACTGCAGAACAGGCCTTGTCACGTA